>NC_064638.1:328013505-328614115 GCF_023864345.2 Schistocerca serialis cubense
AGACACGGCCGCGGGTCACGTGAGGAAGGACCCCCCCACTATAACTCAGCTTGCTCTGCGCATGCGCGAATCTGGCAGCTTGGGCGCGCCAGGAAAATTTTTCCGGGTAGCTTCTGGCTACTTGCTGCTACTGCTCGTACACCAAACAGCCACGCTCCAAGTAGCCAGAAGCGGGAGGAAGGCACTGCTCATACGCGAATTCAGCTCTACGCATGCGCACGAGCCCGCTGGCAACTGCTCAAACGGACCTTATATAAATTGCTAAACTTGCAGCGCTCCAAGTGGCCTGGGACCAAACCAACGTCGTGTTACCGGAAATCCCTATATGAGTTTCACCCCCCTGAAGGAAGCACTCTGATGTTATAGAGACTGGTAAATGGCATGGGAGCTGCACCACCATAAACATTAAAACTGATACCAACTTTTATAGGTATATCTATTCAAATTGTGTATTAATTTATGTGATTCTGAATGCAAAGTTGATTGGCGCCGTTAAGTAGCACCATTAATCAATGCATATTATATAAAATTTAGGGTGTTTACACTCCGCAGTTGGCAGCGCTTGTTGTCCAGTGGAAAGGGTAAAAGCAACGTGAGGGATTGGAGTGTTTGTGGGAGGTGGACGGAAGTGTTGTTACTTACGTCAATGGTAAATAATGCTTAAGGTGTTGTGAAGTGTTGCGTTTTGTCAGTGTTTTTGTTCCGAAAAATGAGATCAAACTACGGGTGTGGCGCACCAAAGTTGAAACGTGTCGTATGTACCTTACGTTCCGATTGTGCATGCCATCATATGACACTTTCATGGCTTGTTTTGGGAGCTTTCTCTTTCACTTGAGACTCTTCCATGGAACTATGCTTGATCAAGGCGATATCATAGCTTTTGCTACATCTATATGACCATAATTTTTAGAATAAGCTGTTGATTTATGTATTTTCTTAAATTATTTCTAATATTTAGCTTTATGCTTGTGATTTATTGACATTAAACATTAGATAGTAGGCCTATCAAGATCAAAGGTTTGTTCGTAAGGACGGAAACACTTTTAGTGAAGTTTCTTTGATATTGAATTACGAAGAAGAAAGCACTGTACACAAAATATTGTTTGGTGTAATCCCCTTAGTTCAGCACTCTTGAACGTACATAAATTGAACGAAGTAGTTCAGAATTCATAAAAAAATGGAAACTAAATTAATTCAAAAGCAAACGCTAGCCACTTTGTTAAAATTTACCCTGACCAGACGATCTTGAGTGGTATTTTGAAGCAGTTCGATGAATCGTGTACGATGCGTATTATCTACTTTTAACAGTGAGAATTGGTTTTTCATGCAAATTCTCGAAGTGAAGCAGAGCATTACAGCGTAACGCGTATGTCATAAAAATACGTGCATTCGTTTGTGTGTGGTGAGTCTTTATAACCACAATAAAGGATGTACGAACATCGTATGTAATCATAAGATCCACAGATTAGACGTGAAAAAACTGATGCAAGAAATTTTTTGATCGCTTAGTTTGTTCGTTTTTTTACGACGTTTTTAAAGTTAAAAAGAAGCTGAACAACATTACGTTATCACCCGATGTTTGTTTTCTGTATACTAAACTTTCCGTTAAGTCATTGGGTTATCCTCTGCTGTTTCATGGGCAGGAGAATCTGTCGTCAGTAAATATTTTAGATACGGTACTGTACGTACAGTATGATTTGGCACACTTGTATAGATGGGCTATAAACATATAATGTTTAGAAGTACTTTGACATGTTTAGAGCAATATTTAGAACTGTTTTTAACCTTTGCAGTAATGATTACTTAACTAGCATGCTATGAGATTTCAGTAATACCTTTACTGTAGTATGTGTTGCTTTCAGTTGACATGCACATTGTCATAAACCTTTCAACAGTTATTCGTACACTTGATTGGTAGTTATGTAGATCCCTTTTGTGTAAAAGTTTCCCTTGTTTGTTTTTAGTATTCATTGTAGATGGGTGGTGACTTGGGCAAGGAAAATATTAATTTTATGTACAGGTAATCAATTGGTGATTCTGCACTATCAGACTTCTATTTAACCTTGACTTGCTTATTATAAAAGAATATGAAATTAGAAAATGATGTGGAAACTCAGAGAAAACATTTAATATAACAAGACAAGGAAAGAAAACACCACTAAGAAGTTTCTCACCTCTGACTAAGAAAGGCTCCCTTTATTTTTTCTAAATTCAGAATGCTTCAAATATTTTGGAGTCGCCAAGTGGTATATTCCCATGAGCATCCCTTATCAGTATGATTAATCTCCATGTATAAACTTAATTTTTAGCACTTGAGTGAGCTCCACTAAAAATTTCTGGCAAGTAGTTACGTTTTTCTAGATTTGCTCTTAAATATAAAAAAATAATGTTGCAGGCGGAGAAGCGGGCGCACCACAATGCACTTGAGAGGAAACGCCGTGATCACATAAAAGACAGTTTTACAAGCCTGCGTGAGTCAGTTCCCGCATTGCAAGGAGAGAAAGTGGTCAGTGTTTTGTGATTTTTCTCTATTATGTATGCCTTTGCTACTAATCAGTGAGCAGCTTGCATTCTAATACTGTAGCTAATTTATGTCAAAAATCTGTTACAAAACAGTCTGTCAGATTTAATTACCCAAGGCCAATATAGAAAGACTAGTTAAGTGCACAATTGAATTCGATGGTTGTGGAAATTTGGTGAAAATTTCACTATATTGACTGTAGAAAATTGACTAAGTAGTAGATTTCTCAGTTGAATTTGATAGGTGTTGTGCATCTATAAAAGTAAATCAGATGTCTGTCTGTAATTTTCATGTCTAGGTGCCATAGATTTTCGTGTAATGAGGTGGAAAAAATGTCTTCCAGAAACCATGTTTATTTGTCTGAGTGATGTTTTTTGTGCGTTGTCTGTTTCATTAATTTTTCTAAGAAGCATTAAATGTTAAAAATAATCTTTCTTGGTATAAGCATGTCAGTTTTATGATACGCTGTTGGATTGAGGCCGAACGTATGGTTCAAGATGGACTACATGTTTAGTATAGGATAAAAGTTTACAAATTACTTCAAAACCTTATCTATTGTTTCAAGAATGTACATTACAACTATGTAGGAACAAATGGTGTACTTCTCCAGTTTTTCTTTCCCCCACATTGACTGTTGCTATGGCCGGTGATTACACTGTTTTTGGTCACTGCATACTGTAGTGAAACTGGGGCTTTAACACTAGATTAGTCATCTTAGATCTATCCTCTAGAATGCCCAATGGAAGTCAACTGACTGCTAAGTTTTCCTCACTTTATTTTAGAAAATATGATTATATTTTGTATTTCTTGCCATTAATAATTATTTTACTATTTTTTTGGTATATAAAATAGTGTGGGCACATTCTTATTTGCACCTGATAAATTTTATTTCTATGTAATGCTGTACAAAAATAAGTGACACCATATTACAGGTACATAAAATTGCTTGCATTTTCAACATTTGTGTTTCACATGATATAATAATACATGACAAATGTCGTTGTCATAGGATTGCTGGATATTTACTAATTATACTTTTATCCTGTAACAAGTAAGTACTGTTTTACTAGACTACTGAAGTGCACTTTTTGCATATCTGCTTACTTAGTCACGACTTGTGCACAATTCTTTTTTATGTATAAAACAACTATCTTTAGTCTTGTTTTTGTTGCATGACCCAACTTGACAATTTTCCGTTTAGTTTGGTTAGATGTTTTTTCTTCTGTCAGCAGTCAAAATAGGTGGAGTCTGGAATTGTTGAGGGCAAGAATTTGTTACTGCTACTGCTAATTCTACAATTTTCATTGCAAACGGCTGTAGAGAGGTGATAGAACCACTTATCAGCTCGTATAGGGTGTGAGCATGGGGTGTATGTTTCCTTCTTTTCATGCTGTTGTTTATTTTGTAAGATTTATGGTGGATCTTATAGCAGCACTACCGAGAAGTTGCATCCCTGGGCGATATAACAGGGCAATATTTTGCCAACCCCAATGCACCGCCAGATGAAAGTAGAATTACCTTTATCCTCCTGGTGGTCCGGATGCTTTTGTGCCACCTCCCTGTCGATTCAACTGCGGTGAAGGTCCTTGGAATGCTTCCGCAAGTTCTCTCTATTGCGCTACTAAATAAATAGCCACACTTCTCGCAAACAGGGGTATACTTTGTCCAACGTTTTCATTGTTACTTTTCACAACACAACCACCAATTGCTATGGTAATACCACTAACTAGGGTACATTCAAATGTCTGTACATGCCTACTGTAAGACCTGAGAGAGAAACTAGAAAATCAACTACCACTCTTTCGGTGTCATTACGCCCTCATTGGTGTGTCATTTACTGCATAGCTCTTGGATTCAGGCACTTGTTGCACCATGGCACAAATTACTCCCGGATGACCAGTCGTTGTAATACCATTTTTACTGGTCCCTTCTCGCTGGCTCCACCACAGCTCCACATTCGCTGCATACAAGAAAAGAAAACACGCAGTTTCCCTTTCCCACTACATTTATCCTTATTCAATTCACTCACAAGCATCTCTTGTCGAATGCTTTCCAATGGTGTTTTGGGATGTTTACATATATCCCGAAACACTACATATCCCTCCACTCAGACAAGAGATCTTATATTCAAGTCTCTAGTTTTATTAACAATTCTATTATTATCCTACTCTTGCACCCTTAAGCTGCCCTTTACATAATCTCACAAACATTTTCACTCTGCAGCGGAGTGTGCGCTGATATGAAACTTCCTGGCAGGTTAAAACTGTGTGCCCGACAGAGACTCGAACTCGGTAGAGCACTTGCCTGCAAAAGGCAAAGGTCCCGAGTTCAAGACTCGGTCGGGCACACAGTTTTAATCTGCTAGGAAGTTCCATAACTTTTTATAGTTGTTAATGATCAGTCCTGACTACGTTCACTTAATTACTTCACTACTTTGATCCTGTTTGGCAGGATAAATTCATTTTCTTCATGCTTGTAATATTATTTCTCATATCTTGTTACTTTCTTTAACAGTATGGCTATCTTTTCTAGATCAGCCAAAGTATCTGAAGAACGTGCATAGTAATACAAACATATTGTCATTAATGTTATTCTTAAGTTCCTTTTATTTGTGATCCTCTTGATCTCATTACCAATTTTACTATCTGTATACTTGAGACATTTATTCTGATGTCCTTAGCCATCACAATATTATTCCTCTTTAAATAGGTAACACAATATTGACCTTCATTACATAGGTAGCTCATCTTTCGTTATTATACTGATTATAAACGTTCTGAATTTCCATGGTATTGACATCTTGTTCTTCGCTTTTTAGAGAACTTAACATCCTTACTATCCCACCTTCCAAGGGTACAGACTTGTATTCAATAGCCTTTGCGCGCAACTATGTTGAGGTGTAAATTGTCTCCACCAATGCACTCAGATCCTTTCACCTCTTTACTATAAACCATTGGGAAAAACCTCTTGTTATAAGTAACCAATTTTAAGAATCCATGGATTGTCAGTTTAACAAAACTTATCCTCACTTCCACCAGGGACCACTTCTGTGCCTCAGTACTGTAAAATATTTCTATTGCATTCAGTGTGGTAGTGCCCCATATTAATTCCTACTCTACTATGGTACAGGTCAATCCCTTTCTTTGTGCCCCTGCCTGCACAGTATAGGTCAGCCTTTCTTAGGTCTGCCTATCTGCCTTTTATTTATCATTCCTAATTAGAGAGTACATTCCACATTTCAGATATATTCATCATCATTCCATCACTTTTCCTTCTACTTTCCGATTCTCCAATATTACTTTGAGGTTCCCTTTTGACTTCCATGTCTGTACTCTATTTCTGCTTACTACCTTCTTCATATTTCAACTCGTCTATTGACAGCACTACGTGTCTAAGCATTCTGAATTGCACTCTATTCTTTCTTTTGTTCTCTCTTTTCTTAAAACCCAAGCTCCAGCGAGGTTACCAGTTCAAAACATTACAGTTTCTGCTTTGTTCTTCTATTAATCCATTTACTGTACCTGTACCCTACATTTGTATTTGTCATCCTATTATTATAGCTATGTCAAATACTGTTTAGTACTTGGTTGCTTGCCCTCTCTCCCCTCCTAATTTATGGCGTGACTATGTACATAGTTTTTAAGTTTATTTATTGCACAGTTTGATTATATTTCTTTAGTTTGTCGGTATTATAGAAATCTTTCTCGTGACCAGTATGTGGGTCAGTTAAATAGTATGCCTTAGTGTGGACAATCCATGATCATGAAATGGTCATCCACATTTCAGGAAGAATTTTGTTCCTTTTTAAGATTAGAACTATGATGTACTTCTTTTACCAACACAAGATCGTTTATTTCAAATGTTGGGTTTATTGATGCTGTATTATAATTTCGTAGTCTTTCATCTGCTGATATATGCAATTGATTTTCTACTATTTTGTCTAAGTTAGCACTTTCTTCCTGCTATACCTGTAGTAATTTGAAGAATTTTAATAGTGGTTCCCCTATAAATTTTCTCAGTGATATTTCTATGGGAGACAATCCCATAGACAAATGGGGTAGTTCATTCAAAACCATTTTAAATTCTGTCACTAATTTTGCCCAAGTTGTATGTCTTGGTGAACAGTAAGTTGTGCATAAACATCCTATCTCCTTCATAACCCTTTCACACGGATTCAATTTTGGTTTATATTTTGATATCGTGACATGCCTTACATTCTCCCAAGCTGGAAACTCTTTAAACGATTGACTCACAAACTGTGAACCATTATCCATTAATAATCTCTTAGGTTTTCCTACTTCTAAAAAATATTTCTGCATTCAGTTTATAACTGTCTCTCTGCGTTAGCTTGTTTAATTGGATGTAATGTAACATATTTAGACCAACACTGTAATAGCATGTAAATATATCTGGCGCCTCCTTGACGTATTGGTAATGGTCCATATAATCCAATGCTATTAAACCATGTAAAGCTCTAGGTATTATAGGATACATTGTGCAGTGTGTTCCTTTATAATGTTCCTTCACCTTTTGACAGACTTGACAGGTTCATAATAATCTTACAACTTTCTTACTTAGATGTTTAAAATGGTAAAACTTCATCATATGTTTTATACACTTCCTTACTCCAAAATGCCCATAACCTTTATGTATAACCTTTATGTATAAACCAAATAAAATCATTTTGTGCACAATCAGGAACACACAATTTACAATATGATGTATTTGTATTCTCTCTCCAAAACAATACTTGGTTGATCACTGTCCAAAATTTGTCTTCTGTAGGTGGTAACTCACTTTTCTAGTACTTTAACATTTTAGGATTTAACTCTTCTTCATCTTTCATTCCTTGCCTGATTTTATTAGCTAATACACGTACTTCGTCTTTCGTATAGCCCACCTCATGAGCCTCCAATGGAATAAATGACTTTCCATTAAGAATATCAATGCTTGGTGATTTGTATAAATAACAATTTCTGATCCCCAAATCAGTGTTTCAAATTTCTTTAAGCGCCATACTGCAGCAGGTAATTCTTTCTCCATTGCTGTACAATTCAGTTCATGTTTGTCTAGGCTGTGACTAGTGAAAACAGTGATTTTATGTTCTCCCTCTTCTGGGTCCCATTTCCCTTGAAATACTTCTGCTGCTATGCATAACTCTGATGCATCTGTTGTGATGCCAAATGGTTCATGAAGACTCGGATGGTTTAAAATAGGGACCTTGACTAGGGTATCCTTTACTGCTTGGAATGCATTTTCTGCATTTTCATCGCATACCCAATTCGCCTTTTCCTGTAATAGCAATAGTAGATGTGGTTTATTCATGACTTGTCCTTTTATATACCATCTATTAAATCCCAGGCCGGCTGCGGTGGTCTAGCGGTTCAGGCGCTCAGTCCGGAACCGCGGGACTGCTACGGTCGCAGGTTCGAATCCTGCCTCGGGCATGGATGTGTGTGATGTCCTTAGGTTAGTTAGGTTTAAGTAGTTCTAAGTTCTAGGGGACTGACGACCACAGATGTTAAGTCCCATAGTGCTCAGAGCCATTTTATTAAATCCCACTAATCCTAAAAATGAATGAAACTGTTTCACATTCTGTGGATGTGGACAGTCTTTAATCACCCTACTGTATTCTGGATCTGGTTGAATTCATCTTATTCCTAAGAGATGTCTCAAGAATTTTAGTTCCTCTCACCCAAAATACGGTTTAACGAGCTTAATACTTATTCCCTTGGTGGTATAAAATTTCTTTTTGTGTTCTTTGGAAGTAAATCACAATGTTTGACCCAGGTTTCTGAACCAGTAAGTACATCATCTACATAAATCAATAGCTCTTGTAACAACTTTCTCCCTAATGCTTAATCTAATGCTCTTACAAACACTGATAATGATATGTTTAAACAAAATGGCTTTAAACTGGTATGACTTTGTCATGTAGAAATCCGGTATAAGATCCAGATTCTTTAGCTAATTTTACCTGCCAGTGCCCAACTGTAGGATCCATGGAACTAACATAATTTGCTTTTGCTAAATGAGCAAGTAGTTCATCTGTGCATATGAGACGTTCTCTCTCTGGTTCAATGTGACGATTCAAGGTTCTTGCGTCTAGTACATTCTTTGATTATACCTTCTAGTATTGATCTTAACCCCCTCGTTTTGAATTGCTATCTTTCTTGTGATCGGCATGCACTATTTATTACCAATTGACAATATTAACATTAAATCCTATACTCAAAGAACTGTTCCTAATTTTTAAATGCTCATGGCTCACCCTCCTGTGGAACTGTGAACTATGTGCTGGTTGTAGAATAGCCTAAGCTGGTGCCGAAGCTCAAGCCTACATCTGCTCTCGTGCTGTGTGCTATCGTTGGCTGGACAATGCAGCACCCTGTACTCCCATAACTGCTTGCTGCTCTGCGTTGGTACCTCTCGCCGGATCGACGTCTCAGTATGCGTTATCAAGTCGAAACAGTTTTGTTAAGTTTTGAACTAATTCTGTGCGCTCATTGCTTGTAATATGGGTGCACTTTCTGCTGCCACTGTCTTATTTCTTTCTGTTTCAGATTTGTGACAGTAAATTATATTTTCCATTCATTATGTGTTTACTGTTCTTTCTTAGACAATTCATTCAAAAGAAGCTCTTAATGAATTTTGATTTCCTGTTACATGTTTTATAAGGCACTGTTTTTGATTGCTAGTTGCCAGGGGCTACTTCTCTGTGTTGTGTTCTTTAGAGTCTTAATTCTGACTCAAATCAATTTTCTGCACTTACTTGCTGTTGCATTCTCCATTCGTGTTTACTGGGGCCGCCACATGTGGTGTACTTTTCCTTTTATTTTGTAAGATTTGTGGTGAGTCGTATACCAGCACTTGTGAGAAGTGGCGTCCCTGGTGGATATAACAGGGCAATATTTCGCTGATCCCAATACACCCCCAGATGAAAGTAGTATTATCTGGATCCTTCTGCGCCACCTCCCTGTCGGTCCAACTGCGATGAAGATCCCTGGAATGCTTCTGCAAGTTCTCTCTTTTGCACTACTAAATAAAAGGCCACACTTCTCACGAACAAGGGTATATTTTGATTATTATTTTTCACAACACAACCACCAATTGCTACGGTAATGCCACTCTCTTGAGTACATTCGAATGTCTGTACTGTAGGATCTGAGAGAAAAACCAGAAAAATAACTACCACTCTTGAGTTATTCACTACACTGTTGGTGCGTCATTTACTCCATGGCTCTCGGATTCAGGCGCTTGTTGCACCATGGTACAATTGACTCCCGGATGACCAGTGGTTGTAATACCATTTTTACTCCTCCCCTTCTCGCCAGCTCCACCACTGCTCCACATTTACTGCATACAAGAAAGGAAAACATACAGTTTCCCTTTCCCACTACATTTATCCTTATTCAATTTAGTCCCGAGCATCCCTTGTCGAATACTTTCCAATGGTGTATTGGGATGTTTACAAATATCCCGAAACACTGGTGATCAAAATCGGATCCAAAATGTTATAGAAGACATGTACTGGCCAGCAGCTCATCATGGCCCTTATGATATTTGCAGGACATTTCATCTTTCACATCTATGCCAAATTTGAAGTTACTGTAAAAATCAACTGTTTCTAGAGTGTTCGTTGATGCAACCTCATTGATTGTTATGCCAGAGCGTATAAACTAAGAATAAGCTTATTTTTCTTACTCTTTCCTTTGTAAGACATTAGAGTGATGTCATCAGCTTTATAAACAACGCTTGAATGAAGTACGTCTTGGCCTTCCCTCACAGATGGTGGCATTTCCCTTCTACTCCTGTTCAAAGTGGCAACAATGCTTGTCACTCTTTTTCGAGACTTTTGCCAGCTAGAGTGAAGTGAAGAAGCTGTTCATTGTAACATATCTCCCCTTTTGTAAGTAAGATTCATTGAGACATAGCATTATTTTCCCAGGCTATAATGGGCAGATCTCTTTTGGTCTTTGCCCATGTAAGGAAAACGATTTAGAACATATCTAACTTTAGCATCTGTGAGCAACCAATACTTTATGCTGTAATTATCAGGTTTGCAGTCATGTATTGAACGAATGGGCATCAGCATTTCATCAAATACAACTGCTCATACACAGTTCAGAATTTAATTGGTTTCACGGTTAGGAATTTAATTGGTTTGTAACATACAGTACAGTTGTCTATAAACATGTACCAGATTTCAGATGCCAAGTCTGCTTCTTTACAGTGTTGATGCGTAGCTTTGATATCAAAATGAATAAATCACATGATTGCTAAAAGTCTTTTTCTTTCCATTCTTTAAGTAAAAAATGCAGGACCCCACTCAAGACTCCACAAATTTCTCCTACAAAGACTGCAAGTGCCAAATGCCCCTCGAGCATACAGTATGGCTATAAATGCTTCCAGCTCTTCCAAATTCAAGTTCCACAAATTATCATGGAGTACAATGTGTATTCCTGTTTCAGTGCGCTTTTTTACCAGGCACAACATATTTTATCTAATGAGTGGACAGAGTGCACTATTTTGGGATACTTCCCTAACAGTGCACTCTGCACACGCTTTAGGTACAGCTGTCTCTTGAATCACATTTTGCTGACTCTTTCTTCCTGTAGAGTTTGTAGGAGAAATGTCTGTTCCATTAGAACTCGGCTCTCAATCCAATATTTTATTTTTTATTATTTATTTATTTATTTATTTTGTGACATCTGCAAAAATTTGGAAGTCATGATGTAAAATCAATGTAAATATTATAAAAATAAATTGTATATATTTAGGTAAGACAAAAAATAAACAAATAATATTTTACTAACTTTCTTTTCTCCATCTGCGACAGTTCTCAATACTTGCATTTCACAAAGCAATGCCAGATATATTTACACAAGTTAAAGCAGCATCATCATTGGATGAAACTCTTGGTTAGTTATCATCATTGTTAATTTCTGATGAATCGCTAGTTGAATGCAGAGGTGGTGTTCATTGTGTAGTGCTCCACTTTCATTGTACTCACTCTCAGCCTCATCTGCTTCAGACTGAGGTGGAGGTGTTTGAAGAGCTTCTATAATTTCAACTTCAGAAAGGCCACAACCGTGATAGCAGTCCAGTACAGCTGCCAGTCGAACTGCTACTGACATAAACAGATATGTCCACAGCTCGTGGTATAGTGGCTAGCGTGGCTACCTCTTGATCACGGGGTCCTGGGTTCAATTCCCAGCCAGGTTGGGGATTTTCTCCGCCCAGGCCCTGGGTGTGTGTGTTGTCCTCGTCACTTCATCATCGTTTGGGAAAACGGCGAGACTGGACGGTGAAAAGATTGGGAATTTGTATGGGCTCTGGTAACCATGTAGTCGAGTGCCCCACAAACAAGATATCATCATCAAAAAAATGTATATAACTCATTATTTGCAACAATGTATGAAACTGATCATTGTTTGCTAACAAAAGCATTAATTAAACCAGGTAAACTCTACAGCTGTGAGAAGCGGTCAGTTGAGCGCCCTTGGGAACCAGCGGTAGGCATGTAATTATCCAAAAAATTTGTAGTTACAGAGCAAAACTATTAAGGAAACTTAAAACATAGTCTAAAACTATGAAGTCAGAAAAATCACAGGAACAAAGTATTTTAAACACTAAAGACATTCGTATTTTAAAATAAAATAAAAAGTCAATTGACCCCTGCCAGGTGTTCTAGTGTTAAATCACTGTAGAATCCATTTGCTAGAAACTACCGTATTTACTCGAATCTAAGCTGCACCTGAAAAATGAGACTCAGAACTAAAGGAAAAAAAAAATTTCCCGAATCTAAGCTGCACCTGAAATCTGAGACTCAAAAATTCAAGGGGAGAAAAAAGTTTTAGGCCGCACCTCCAAATAGAAACAAAGTTGGTCCATTGTAATATGAGACACAATTTAGTTCGAATGAATGACTATACCACTACAGTAGTTTGGTTTGAGTCATAAGCTTAGCAGTTAAGCTTTACCAGGTACCCATTGCTATAAGTCAGGCGCTCCGTCTGTATTTATATAGATACCCTTCCTTTTTCACGTGCTTCGTCTGGTTTGAATCGATTGCTTATTGTTCTTTGATCTGATAAGTGCCGTTTTCTTTGTTAAAGGTGTTTACATCACTTTAAGCTGAAAATGCATTACTGTACTGTGTCATGCATTGTTTGTCGCATTCTGATAGTGCGTGTTTACGGCCTGTCACCGCTCGCGGCATGGCTTGCTTTTGTCCGCGCTACCGCCACTTACAATTAAAAGAAAAAAAAAGAGAGAAGAATCGTCTTATTAGCGAAACAATGGCAAGAGACTGCTATTTGTTGTTAGTTACACTGCTGCTTTCTTTGATATTGATCAGCAAGAACCAAATAATAGACTGCGTACGATAGAACATGTTCTGAACGAGAGTTAGGCGAAAATTTTTCTCCGTTTGAAAATCTTTGGATGCCTCTTTAGTACATTACATTCTGCACAGAAATTAGTCATCTTAGATTTAAAAATCTAGTCAATTGGCGTGCTTCATTTCTGACTGTATCACTATTAGGCATAAGAATAATACGAATATAAACATGACATGACATGATATGTACATTCTTCCGCGTTTGCTGTTGTCTCACTCTAGTTTCGTACTTTATTAGGCAGACAGGATTTAAATGAGATAGCAGCAAACACGAAAGTATACGTGGCAAAATGTTTATATTTGTATTATTCTTATGGTGAAGAGAATACTAAATGTGATTCACAGTTCATAAAAGTTCCTATTAGCAACAATCTCGTCTCATAGGTAGGAAAAAATTCAGAACGTAGAGTTGGCCATATTGACAAACATCCCAAACAGTCTTGCCAGTTGGATTTTCGTAGTACATTGAAGTGCTGCTACGTTCGAAAATGAACAATACGGAGTTTGTATTTGCTTCGTTGGATAATGTATAAAAATGCTGTGGTCGAAACTCGGGGCAGAGAAAAAAAGCTCGTCTTCCACCTTTTCTTAAATTTATTTACTGACTCAGAGGTTTTGGCGCCACTATTTATCTGTGTGCCTGCAAAGAATGCCAGTGTAGCACTACATATATTCGACGGCAGAAGTTAGTTGTGGCAGCACCTACCGACATTTTTCAGAACTTCCGCTTACTTTGCACTCGATTCTAAGCCGCAGGCGGTTTTTTTGGATTACAAAAACCGGAGTAAATACGGTATGTAATTACACTTGGTTTACCATATGATTTTTGTTGATATTCTGGAGAGAATAAAAAATTCTAGAGGCCTGCTAAATGTACAGTATGAAATATGACAAATACTTGTCTGACTAATGAGCTAAAAGCTCTTTCCTTATTACGTAAACTACTAATTTTGGATAAGAAGTATAGTGCCATAATTAACTGTACGCCAACATAGCAGTAAATCTAGTATGGCCAGTGGAGTCAATGCAGAGCTTTCACAAGCTGTCAATACATTACTCAGCTTGGATGTATCACCTAACAGTAAAATTATACTATTATATTTCATACTAGCAGAGCAGTATTGTTGCTTACTTTTTCTTTTTTTTGTCCTTTTTGTCTTCTTATTGAAAAGCATTTGTTTAGAGACAAAGTTTACAGTTAAATATGCTCTGAAGCATTACCAGACATCTTTACTTAGAAATGTGTTGGCACTCTAAAACTGGTACTGGGACTCAAATCTTGGACAAGTGTTCCACAGACTTAGCTAGCCAATCTGTTAGAGTAATTGCTAGCAAGTATCTGATTGGAATGATAAGATTTATGATACACACATTACCAAGTTAAAAACTGTTACACAAAATCTTGTACAATCCAGTACATGGAATAAAGACATTGTGTGTCCATAGCAACACAAACAATATTTACACTAATAGAATCTAATTTCTCACACTCCCACCAGACTTATGTCTGCAAAGAGTTAAAACATACAAAAAACTAAATTTTAAGCTGGAGATGATGGCAAGGCTTTCCCAGATGTCTACCAGCATTTTGTCTGAAAGTGTGCGCTCCAAAGTTTCTTGGACTGACACTATTTTTTTTTCTCTCTCTCTTATAAAGCGGTGTCTGGGCCCTTTATGTAGCCACTAATCTTAGACAAGTCAGTTGCTGCGTTGTTGTCCCACAATTGTTTGACAGGATTTTTCTTGGAATTTGGAGATATCTCGCCGCCTAAACGTTGAAGCCATAGAGTAGAGCCTCATGTCATGCTGAGTTCAGGGATATACATTCTGCCACAGTTGTGGATTAGGGTACTGTTAGCTGTTTCTTATTCTGTCAGGATATCATTTCTCCTTGTAATATAAACAGATGTCCAGTTGTTGACTACCTGTCTTCAGAATCTCCATTCCTGTCTGCATCGCACTAACCTACCATATGGCAGTAATCTGCTTTAGAAAACAATAGCTTCAGATGCTTGGTGTCTTTGAGGTATCTCAAAATACTTTCGACAGCTTGCCAGTGTGGTATGCCCAGTTCTTTAGAAAGCAGTGGGATATTGCCACGTGGTGTAGATATCTGTTAAAACCCTTTCGTATTAAACGTGTTGAGAAATTTGCTCCACATAGTGTGCCTGGAGTAATATTTTGGCACTATCTGATTAGAATGATAAGATTTATTATGCACACATTAATAGTTGAAAACCTGTTACATGAAATCTTATACAGCTTAGTACACAGAATAAAGACATTGTGCATCCATAGCAACGTGGAAGGTATATACCCAAGTGAGGCATAAGATTCAAAATTCTCACATGAACACAACTCGTGGCCCACGTCACTGCTTTGTTTTGGCAGTAGCTCATCTCCAAACTTCACTGAACTTCTGTGAAGTTTCAAAGGTGGAGATAAAGCAGTGAGGCAGATCGCGAATTGTGCTTGGATGGCTCTGTTGCTAGCGTCCTGGTCCAGCATACAGTTTTAATCTTCCAGCCTGTTTCAAATTGGTACACTTTCCGCAGTTGAGTGAAAATTTATTCTGAGTCATAACTCTCATTTTGAAGCTATTTTAATCACAGTGCTAAGAATATCTGTCCTGATACATTGTCCCCACTATTCATTCTGCATATTTCCACCCAAAAAAAAAAGTTAATTTGTTTCGCTGGTGGTTTTCTGAATACTATTTTGTTTATGCGCCGTAAAGATGATCTGTTGCGTTGGAGACAGCTGCAACGAATGGACTGTTACATATTATAGCCTTCTTCAGCAAAGAAAACACACATTCACACAAGCACACACACCTCGTGCGCATGTGATGACCACCACCAGCAACTCCGATTGGAATACGACTGTCACATGAATAGCAGTCTGGAGTGAGGTGAGGAAGGGGGGTGGGGGGAGGGATAGCATGGTAGCTGCCAGTGCTCACCCCTCACTCCCACTTTGCATGGGTGTGTGTGGAGTAGCTATCTGTACTTTTCCTAATGTTGTTGATATTATAATCTGGAGTTTCCATGTTTGTTTTTGCTTGAACTTTCTTTTGACAAATATCAAGTGATATATGAATGTTGAACAATGTTTTCCATTTAATTTATTTTATTTATTTTTTTCAGTTGCATCCATAAATGTGTTTATCTATACTCCTGATGATGTAACTTGGTTCAGTTAGGCACTGAAACAATGTACTCTCTTTCTTATTTACAAATTGTACTTTCCAAACAGGCTCTTGCTTTCATAAATTGCTTCATAGTCTTTCCTGCTGTTGGCTTTTACCATATCCGCACTGGAAGAGAATTTTCCAAAACGAAAAGACTCTTTTGCCTTCCTCTCAGCTAATTGATTATTTTGTCTGTCAGCTATATCTACATCTATACTCTGCAAACCACCTCAAGGTGCGTGGCAGAGAATTCATCCCAATGTACCAGTTGCTAGGGTTTCTTCCCGTTTCATTCACTTATGGAATGTGGGTAAGAATGATTGTTTCAATGCCTTTGTGTATGCAGTGATTAGAATAATCATATTCTGCCAGGAATTTGTATGAGCCAGCTGATTCCAACAGTATTATAATCATAGGACACTACAATTTCTCATTTTGTGAAGTGAAAAATTTTACATTTCTGGACATTTAAAGCACGTTGCCAATCTTTGCACCACTTTGAAATCTTGTCAAGAGCTGATTGAATATTTATGCAGCTTCTTTCAGGCAGTACTTCATTGCAGATAAGTGCATCATCTGCAAAAAGTCTAAGGTTACTAATAACATTGTCTGTTAGGTCGTAAATATATAACATGAACAATAAGGATCCCAACACACTTCCCTGGGGCACACCTGAAGTTATTTCTACATCTGACAAGGATTGTCCATCCAGATAACATAGTGCATCCTCCCTACCAAAAAGTCCTCATTCCAGTCACAAATTTCACTTTATAAGTCATATGACTGTACTTCTTACAATAAGTGTAGGTGTGGTACTGACGGGAGACCTTCCGGCCTCAGAAAGTCATTTTGGGATGAGACTTCCCAGATTAGTAGTATATGTCAAGGGTGTCGACTCGTAGATCTCTTAAATGACACTATCCAGAAAAGGGCTCTTTAGATTTAGACGTAACTCATTCAGTAGTGTGTTCTATGTCATGTGGCCAACCTGGTTTCAGTCCTACCTACCTGTTGGTACTGTTTCACAATGTTTTTTAATCATTTTAAAAATTATAACTACTGTTAGTTAATGGACTGAAGTATATCAATTAAATCACAAATAATATTATGTGTTTATTAAATGGTTGTCACAGCTACTTAAAATGTGAGTTACACTCATCAGTATTTTCTTTTTAAAAAGTTGAATAATTTTTAATGGAGGTAAATTAATTACCACTTTTAAAAAGAACGTATTGATGAGTGTAATTCACATTTTAAGTAGCCTGTGACAGCCATTTCACAAAGAAACTAAATTATTTGTGATTGAATTGATAATACTACAGGTCATTAACTGTATTTAAAAGTTGTTACAATTTTTAAAACAATTAAAAAAACAAAAATTGAGCCTGCAAGTAGGATCAAATCTAGATCAGCCATATGATTACTCTGTTTGAGACTCCTCATTATGTTTGAGCTCAAAATATATTCTGAGATTCTAAAACAAATTAATGTCAAGGATATTGAATGGTAGTTTTGTGGATCACTTCTACCACTCTTCTTGAAGACGTGTGTGACCTGTGTCTTTTTCCAAGAACTGCGCAACTTTTTGTTGGAGGTATCTACAATAGATTACAATTTGGGGGGCTAATTAAGCCACAAATTCAGGATAGAATCTGACAGGTATTCCATCGGGCCCTGGAACTTCGTTCAATTTTAACGATTTCAGCTGTTTCTCAACACCACTGATTGTAATACATATTTGATTCATCTTTTCATCGGTATGAGGATTAAACTGGGGCAATTCTCCTGGGTTTTCCTTTGTAAGGGAACATTTGAAAATGGAGGTAAGTATTTCAGCATTTTCTTTGTTACCCTCAATTTCTGTTCCTGTCTCATTTGCTAGGGACTGGACACTAACTTTGTTGGTAGTAAAAGCCTTTACATATGACCAGAATTTCTTTGGGTTCTGTGAAAGATCACTGGACAGTATTCGGCTACGGTAGTCATTGAAGGCATCGCGCATTGCTCTCTTGACAGCCAAACACATTTCATTCAGCATCTCTCTATCTATAGTCCTGCATTTTGGTTTACACCTATTGTGCAATAATCTGTTTCTTTAGAAGTTTCTTTAGAGTGACTATATACCATGGAGGTTCCCTCCAATTGTGAACTTTTCTACAGGGTACATATCTATCCAGTGCATGGTGAACTATTCTTTTAAACTAGAGACAGAGTTACTCTATGTGCTCCTGCCCTGAGCCAAAAGTTTCAAGCCCCTTGCTAGGATATGACACTATTGATGTTCTATCTAGCTTACTGAACATATATATTTTTCTGCTTGATGTAGTTGTCCTTTGTACTTTTACAATCGTGTCATGGTCACTGATACCAGTTTTGATTTGGACATCCTCAAAGAGGTCAGGTTTATTTGTTACAATTAGATCCAGTATATTTCCTTCATGTGTGGGGTTCCTAACTATCTGTTCTAGATGGTTTTCAGAGAAGGCATTTACTAATGTTTCACAGGATGTCTTCTCACCAACCACTAACAAAACTGTAATTTTCCCAATTAAGTGTTGGATGATTAAAGTCTCCACCGAAGATTACAGTATGATAGGGGAAATCATGTACAAGTGAACTGAGGTTTTCTCTAAAGTTTTCGGTTACACCAGGAGATGAGTCTGGATGGCTATAGAAGTATCCAATAATCATTTTTTTATTTTTTTATTTATTTATTTGTTTTTAAATTTTTTTTTTCTGTGCCCAACCCTGAAACTGAGTCTTGCCCAAACAATCTCACATGCATCTTCAGTTTATACCACAGTGGATTTGAGTTTCTTGTCTGCTGTGACAAATACACCATCTCCATTTCCCATATGCCTGTCCATTTGATATACACTTAAATTTTCCCCAAAAGTGTCGCTGCTATCAATTTCGGGTTTCAACCAGCTTTCTGTACCTAGTATTACGTGAGCTTCACCGCTTTTCATGAGCTCTTCAAGCTCTGGCACTCTAGTTCAGTTTACTGTTAGGATTTTAATACTTTCACCTGTGGGAGACATTTCTTACTATCTTACACTGGTACTTCAGGGTTTCCTACAGCTATTGTTATCTGGATTGGGTGGCAAGTCACCTAATCTGAAAAACCCTTGTGTGCACCCGACGCAGTCAGCTACCTGAGAAGCAGCCTCTCTTTAGTGCACACCTGACCCATTTAGGGGCACTCCACTGTTTTCAACCCTATGGCACAAGTCCAGGAAGTCTTAGCCTAGCTTGTCACAGAACGTTTTGAAGTCTCTAGTTCAGTTCTTCCACTGTACTAAAAACCAAAGGTCCACCATCTGTTCTGGCAACAATGCTGCAAATCGTGAGTTTCGTTGAAACTCCATGCACAAGGCTGGTCTTCTCAAATTTCTCTGCCAGTTACCAGAATGACCCAAGAATAACATCAGAGCTCAGACAACAGGCACCATTTGTTCCAACCTGTGCCACAATTGGCAGTTGGTTGCACCCTGTTCCCTCAGTGGCTGCTGGAACAGCCTCTGCAGCATGTTGAATGAGGCCTCCAGGAATACATACTGAGTTCACATGGTGTCCTTTTCTGTCCCTTGCTGCATATCCCTAGAGGGCTAGAGGATACAATTGTTCGCTCTACATTTGAACTGCTAACGATTAATAGACTCCTTCCCTTTTGCATTTGCCATTTCCTGACAATGTACAAAGTTTCCCCAAAACAGGTGAAATGAGTCCCACTGGCTCAGTTTCAGTGAAAGACAGCACCTCAGACTTGTTGATTTGGGGGATCATTACAGCTCCAGAGTCCTCCCTGGTCCCTGTCCCCCCTGTACAGAATGCCTTGGTCTACCATTAACATGTCAGTCACAGTCAAGTGGACAAGTAATGGCAGATTTGTACTTTCTGCAGAGAAGACAAGATCCATGGGGGAGAATAATACTTGAGTTGCCACTGGTACAGGTAGCACAGGTACACACAGCTCTCTGGAGTTCTTCCAACACTTGTGATTTTCAGCAGCTGCCAATCATTTGACAGTAGTCAGGATGATTTCCAGGTACTTACGAATATTAGCCAACTCATTGCATGCTCGAGAACAGCATACACAGTGGTGCTACGTTTTGACTGGTGCAATATATTGCAAGACAATGAACAAATAACTTTAAGCTCACTGGTTATCTTGTAATTTGTTAAGCTAAAAAGTTGCTAATTCCCTGTACAAGAATTGAAGCAAATACACAAAATGAGATTTCTATTAAGGCAACACGAAGACATGTGGTAAAAACTATTACTTTCCTAAAATGATTTGATGTTAATTATAATTATTAGGAAACTCGAAAACAGAGTTAATTTATGATAAATGCTTGTAATATATAGGGCTATTCCTCTGCAAAGGAAAACTAGATGTAACATACAATGTTAGTCAAAAATCTGCTACATTAACTAAATCACAAACACCTGTTGGCTAGAAATTGCTCATATATTATAGATTATATTCTCAAAAGTACATGTTTATTTGCATTAATGTACACTGAAGCAGGGGTGATCTATTTTTTGGCGAAACTGTGAACCACAAATGCTGATTTGCTACAAAATAAATTATGTACCGGTAACTTATGAAAGTTTAGCCTTTGCAGCATATGAAAATTTTCAAAATAACCTATTTCTCACATAATTGTAAAATTAAATTAGAGAAAGGTTGTTTAGGGAGGATGCGCCTACTGTTCTCAAAATTTTAAAAAGAGCGCTATTGAGTTTATGCCTACAATTAACGATAACAGTACAGCTTTATCGTGGCACTCACAAATATTCAAAATTTCACAATGTGTGACAGAACAAAAGGGAATTCATACAATCAGTGAAAGATTACGCAGAAACGACGCATTGTGCGAATCTAGAACTTTACATTGGCGCACAATCTTGTACATGTGGTCTCACAGTGGGAAATTTCTAAATAGGCTTTTATATATAAATAAATGTGCATATTGCTTGGAACTTTCACTTAGTTGATTGTGTGCACACTTCTACACTGGTGTGCGGAAGAACAATACTGCAGTGTGAGTTTCTCGATCAAAATCGCTGAAATGTTCCGCTTTCAGCTACGCAGTCATATGGGGAGTTGTGGGTCAGGAAGTGTGTCACACAAATTAATCTATAAATTTCACTCTCACTTTTTTTGTACTTTTTTTCCACTTGCTTTTGGTAGCAGTGGGAGATGTTTTTGGTTTTGACGTAAGTTTCTCATAGAAATTTATAATCCTGTAATGCATTATTTTTGTTTGAAGGAAACCAAAATAACATGGAATATGTATTTTGCTTCCCAGGCAAGTCGTGCGCTTATCTTAAAGAAAGCTGCAGACTATATTCAGTTCATGAGAAGAAAAAATTCCGCCCATCAACAAGATATTGATGATCTGAAGAGACAGAATACACTCTTGGAGTCTCAGAGTAAGTTGTACACTGTGGTCTGTTACCTTTTGCGCATTTTTGTTGTTAGATTATTTATGGGCAAGTGAACAAATTGTTTGTTGTTAGAAGGTAGATTTCATTAATTTTTATTTTTGTTTATTTGTGAGACTATATTGGAGCAGAAGCAGGTGAGTCTATCTCAACATACCATCTTGGCTGATCTGATCCCTTCCTCAACTAATCCCTCTAGATTGCAAAGTCATTGTCTTGATCACATGCTACTTCATTGAAATTGATTACTGCTTTGAGCTTTGCAACCTTCAGATGGAAGTGCAAAGCTGAAACCAATAATCAATATTAATAAAACAGCATGTGACCAAAACACTGTTCCTATAATCTATTACATAGGTCACAGATCTCCTCCACAAATCCAAATGTCCTCATTTTGTGGATCCTCTTTTCTTTCCCAAAGAAGTAAACTGAAAGTTCAGAAAGTTATCATTATTATCTTTTACTTGTAACTGTTCCTATTGAGAACAAGAGGTATTTCATCTCCTAGTGCCAAGTACATCTCTCCTTGTTTTTTGTTGTTATTTATAGTTATCAGATTACTGCATCCACTTACATTTTCTGCGTCCAGACTGGAGTTTTCATTTAGAACTATTTAAACGGGAAATTTTTGTCCTGTTGAAAGGCTTATCGTTGATTACCTCTTAGTAGCAAAAGTTTCATTCTGTTGTTACTCCATTAGAGAGTAATTTTAATGACTTGTAATTAGCAAAGAAAATTAGATTGTTAATCCCTTTTCCCCTGGGTTACACAAATGTTCAAAATGCCTTTACTGCAAAAGACACCTAATTCTATATCAGCAAGCCACCTTATAGTATGTGGATAACATATTGAGTTCCATCTCCTAGGATGTCCTGAATCCAGCCATAAATTTGGTCCACCACAGGTAAGCTTGCACTTTGTTCACTGTATGGTATTCCTGAACGGTATCAAATGCCTTCCAAAAGGAACACAACATCAGCCTGTGCACTAGCCTACAGCATTTTAGATGTCGTAGACGAAGAGAGCGAGCTGAGTTTTAAAAGAGCTCTGCTTTGTGAAATACATGTCTGTTTACGTATGAAAGCTATTCAAAAATCAGCCTCTGATTGGCTCTTAAAAAAATACAATTTTTTATTTACAATATGTACCTGCATATTGACATTACTGCTCCATATAGTCACTACTGAAGTTCAAACATTTGTCGTACGTTGACACCAGCTTCTTTATCACTTCATCAAAGAATGGTGGTGCTTCAGACAATAGTTGATGGCAACCTTCAGCTTGTTGTTGGTTGTGAAGCCCTACATGTTGAGGAAGCGTTGAGTCACTTGCTGCCATTTTCGGTTTATGATGGCATTGGAAAAATCTCCCAGACAGATAGTCTTGAGGTTTTTTTTTTCTTCCTTTGTTTCATTCACAATATGTGGTTGTGCTGCTTTGTGAAGAAGAATGATCCCTTCAGTAATCAACCTGTGCTGATTGTTTTGAATTGACTGTCTATTACTTGTTGTCCTAAGTGACTAATATTTCATCATCTTGAACATATTTACATTGTGTGATGACTGTTTGTCACATCTTCACTGCAGCTTCTTTTAATATTTGGTACTCTTCTGGTTGCATATCATTAATTCTGTAACGGTTTCTTGGTTCACCTCATTTGATGTAGAATACGGTGAGAAATACTTTTTGTTATGTTATTTAAAAGAAGCCTTCGTAATGCAGTTGTTGATTTTTGTTCATGGATCAGCCAGCCAATGAAAATATTTAATAGAGCACTCGACTATAGTTTGTGTATTGCCAGTGTTGTGCTATCGGTCAAATTAAAATTAAATGATTTCAGCATTAATACGCTTTGTTTACTTTCAACTAGTAAAACATCTGTCATCTTCATTTCATTAATAGTTCACTATTTCCTTAGCTGCTCTAGTTACTTTTTTGGGACTATATCTTGGTGAACTGTTTCAGAACTAGAGATACCCCTGCTCACAAGTTAGATCCTTATTCCATTATAAAAGATGCTATTATTTTGATGAAAGGCATGAAGTTAATCATATGACTTACCATGTAGGCGATGAAGTTCTTGGTGATACTGCACAAATTATATATCACTACGCTTCGGAGATTTATAAGACTCCCACGTAAAATGTCATGTCAGAATATTCTCATGCATTATTTTCATGAAACCTGTTATCAGTTTCAGTAGCCACATCTACCACTTTCATCAACCACATGTGTGTGACCAGCCTAGAATTTTCTGCACCACTCTCTTGCATTATCATCACTTGTAACCCATACACAGGCCACAGGCCGTGATGAACCTTGGTAGAATTGGCTTATTGCGCATGCTGGAAGTGAATGACAGAATGCACTTTGCGCAATGTGACCTTCAAAGTCTCTCTTTCCAACTACACAAATGTCATGAAGCTGTAATCATTTGCTTATTTTTAATACCCATTGGAAGCATTTTTATGATTCAACCTTGTAGAAGAGTTGTCATTCCACAAGAAGTCATATTTAAGCAGAATTCATTCTCCATATTTCTCCAAGAGATTTATTCCATAAGTATAAAAGATAAATTTTTGCAAATTTCTTGCTCCATATTGTACTGAATGTCATCAGTGTAAAGTGTGAAACGTATCTGTAAAAGACAAATGCATATTCAGATTTATCCAGAGTAATCATGCCTATCATATAATGAGTCTACAATTTGTGAATGACTACATTCTCTTCAAATGTTTGATTAAATAGCCTACAACATACATTGTGTGCAAAAATATGTTGATTAGAGACTTACTAAATGACAGATTGATTTTGGAAGGACATATTGTTGCTAATTGTTGATTCTTTTATAAGTGCCAAAGTCTTTTTTTAACAGCAAGGGATTCCAGGCAAGCTTGCTTGCAAACAACTAGTCAGTGGTGGTTACTACCATTTAGGGAACATGTCATTTATCATGAAAGAGAGAACTTTTCTATGCATTAGTCTCTCCTTGTGATACAAATGCATATATTATTGCAAAACACCTGAAAAGTGTGCAGTGATTGAGAAATAAAGTGATCATGACTTGAAAGTTGGGTGAAGTGTTTCGCCACATGAGGGGATGATCATAAAGTTTCTGTCATTACATACAAAAACAGAGGTGCAACCATGAAACTCAGTGATGTTTATTCTTCTGTGCATATTCGTTCTGCACTGCGATATGTTTTTCTCACTGATGGATACCTTGGTTGTAGTAATCTACATTTTGGTTGTTTAGGAAACATTAGACCTTGAAAACCATTTGTCACTCTGGAAATGTCTCCCACACAATGCATGATGGTTTGCCTTTTATGAGCATAATCTAGTAGCATCGTACCATGACAGTCTGGAAAAACAATCAGCATCCCCTTGCCCTAAAGTAGTTGAGTGTCTTCTTCAGTGGGGATGTTTCCATGTTTCTACTGCTCATTTATCTCAGTGTCATAGTGATACAGCCAGCACTTCTCCGTGGTGATGAGGTGGTGAAGGAAATCGTCTGGTTTGGCTTGACACTGCTGCAACAGTTCTTATGTTGCCTCATTTCTGCAAACTTTTTTAATAATGTCAGCAGTTATGGAACCCATGGGATGGAAATTCAGTGAAACCTCTATATAACGTTTTTCAAGGGACTACAAACTCTGAACACTGTATAGAGGAAAACACTATAAAGAGGAAGGCTTCCAAATAATAATTATAGGACATTACTGAAGATTGGGGTACCACTAATCAGCTTTGACAAATGGTGCCATAGGTGACATTTTAAATTTTCACAACACTGTAATATGATATTCATTGCAAATGATCAATGTATCAAATGATTAGTTTTTTGTAATTAAAACATGGGGCCCGGTAGGTAGATGGGTGAAAGTAAATGCCGCCAAAAAGATCGCAAGCAGAATGTGCGTCACATGTCACGTGACCAGGTTCTGCCACTGACATATGAAATATGCTGAGCGTGCGCTTTCCGAGCCGGTGCAAACTGTGAATCCACAGAATGGAAAATGATGCGTCTACATCCAGTCATTTAAACGTTATAAAGATGTAAATAATTGACCAGGGTTCCAAAAATATGAGTGTTACATAGAGGAAATTGTAATGTAGAGGAAACGCAGTAAAGAGGAAAATTTAACATTGTTTATATTGGCTTTTAGTCGGGACCGAAAGAAACAGATGTAACAAAGAGGAAAACATTATATGGAGGAACGTTATAAAGAGGTTTCACTGTATTTGTCACATTCCAAATTGTCGTGCAGCATTTTGAGAACTGATCCATGATTGATTTTCAACTTTTTCCGCTGTCACCTAGATTGTAATGAGCTGATCTTGAAGCACTATGGTCTCCACTTCTCTTGAGATTCCAGTTTCTCCACAGGTGCTCTGTCACATTGTTCTGTTTCATTTCAGAAAATTTAACTATACTAGAATATTTCCTGCCACCTAACCATTGTATCATGTCTACCACATAATGGTGTATGGCTGCTTTTTACTTCCGCCAGCTCCGCATGGATCATTGCAGCACTGTTCCCCTCCAAATGCAGAAACTGATTATTGCACAATACTCCATGTTGTCAATGGTCTTTGCCGTTATGTTTAGGCTTCTCTAGTTTTATACTGTATGTGTAATGACACTGGATGGCAGACATGTAACTGCAAGTACAATGTTACATAATTAACACATTTGATGTGGTAGTTAATACTTTGATTACCCTTCATACAAGCTGCCTATTCTTGAAGATTTTCAAGCATGTCCTTCTTTCTTCTGGCTGGGCACTTCTAAACTTCATTCCTTTTGTGTATATCTTTCTTTCACTGTTTTGTGTCCATTTCACTCATAAAATCTTTATCGGGCACTACATTTCAAATAATTCCAATATGTTGGTGTTGACTTTTCTTGGATCCCTTTTTTTTTTTTTTTTTTTTTTTACATAATTGTCGTGCTCCAGGTGAACAGTTTTTAAAAAAATTGCCTTAAATCACTTGAGTTTTGATACTAATAAATTCTGTTGTTGAAAAATGCACTGTCTGTGTGCACCATCTTTCATCTGATGGTGTATTTGCTTGAGCCATCTTGTGTAATTTTACTTCTTAAATAGCTGAAGTCTGCACCACCACCAAACAGTTTTTTGAAGTTAACAAAAATGTCAAATTTGGAGAAGGTAGTTTGAGAATTGTTTTGTTGTACATTTTTTCACTGCAGTATTCAGTCTTTGTGTACATGCGTACTATCCTGAGGCAACATAATCTTCATCATATCTACTTCACTCACCGGTAAAACCAGGAAAAACACGGGAAATTTTTCATCTGGGAAAAACCCAAGAATTTTTCATGTTTTGGTTTCCATTTAAATTTTTGTAATCAATTGGTAAGAACTGATACTCTAACAAAAAATTTTACCTTGGCCCACTACTGCAGAATAATACTGCTTCAAGAAAATGTAAACAGGAGAATAACACAAAAAATTTTATTGCAAAAAAAAATGTGCTATTTGCAACAAAACATTATCCGCACACAAGCCTCTGCCAACAGCAACATGTGTCAAGGGCGGTAGGACAAAGACTGTGCAATACTTAGTAACAACAAACTGTTTTCGATGAGTGTGATGTTACAACTGTTTACATTTTTAGCAGGTCGTCTGAAAATATTGCGTTTGATGGTTTGAGAAGTGTTACTTTCAAAATAAGTTTTCTTTTACGCAAGATGGAATTACATTGCATGTGAGAATGGGTGATTTATTTCGTAAATCGCACATCATTTGGTTCTTATTCAAAACATTTTAAGGACCAGCTGCTTGGAAAAATGACTCTGAAGACCAGCCATTTGTGCCATTTCTTAAAACTCTTTGCCATGTTTGTGTTTGATAAAAAAGATCAAGCTTCAAGGTTTGTTTTTCGTATTCATTGTAATTCTTTCATAGATTACAAATTCTGCAACAATGATCGCAAAAAGTATAATTATGCTTCAAAATAAAGTGTCAGGTGAATTCTTGAGCAATTTCACATATATTTGACTTAAGTGCTCATCGGAACATTTATTCAGCCAAGGACCACACAAAATGTTCAGTGCCCAGCAGTGAAACTTACAATTGTTAATGTCCAAAATATTCACCTGCTGCAATTGAAACTATGCTCTGGGTCCTGCCTAAGCACAAAGTGGAATAATATATACATATTTTTATGACTAATATTATAGGTGAAAGCTAGCTTTTTGTGTAGCTGTACTGGATGTGTACTAATTTAAACAATTAACTTTCCTATCTGTGTGTAAGTGCTAATTAGCAGCGATCTTGCTATTGGCATAAATCCTATGCTCTGAATATCTGTCATTGGCTTCTTGCGAGTCACGTAATATGAGCTATGATTGGCCGACAAAAGCAGATCACGATCTCAATTTCAGGGCGTCAAAAGCTACTGTGCTGTACTTGCAGAATTCACATTTGTACTTTCATAATATAAATATGTATTTTATCAATATTCTGTTGTATGTATTTTTATCTGTATGTTGTAAATGATTGTATTTATGAAAATTTAATGTTGCAGTTCGAACATTGGAGAAAGCCAAAGCAACTGGTAACTTTGCTGCAGAAACAAGTGAAGTTTCACTTGTTGGCAAACCAGATGCCATAGCAAACTTCCAGCAGGAGTCTGAGTCTGACACCTCTGATTCTGAGACATCCCACACAACACGTCGTCCTAAAAAACTCAAGGTTACTGGTTTGTAAAGGGTCTTATGAGATACCAACATGAAGCATTTACTGATGCTCCAATTTGACATGTATAAGCAGACCGTCAGTTAGCTGGCTTCTGTTTCTTCAGGGTAGAGATTTTATTACAGGTGAAACTCTGACTGGTACAGAATACATGTGCAAGAACTGTGAGGTTGCTTACTGTGTTATGCAAATGAAATTGTGGAATGTAAAAGCTGAAACATTTCCTGTCTCTGTACCTGAAACTTGTGCTTAGTTATGTAAGATATATCCTATGAAATGAATCTGAATACTGTAAAAGTGTAATCACTTGAAACCAATGATAAACTGCCTTTGTCCATCCAGTTCCTTCCTTCATTACGTTGTGACTTAATGTCATCAGAATATATTTAAATATTTTAGTATTTAATATAGTTTCTACTGTTGAATCATGGTGAGATGATTGAACCACAATTACTAGACATGGATTGATATTCCTGTCACATAGGAACAGTGCAGCTAAAATGTTAAATTTTTGGGAATACATAATTAAAATTGGTGCTTAGCAGTAATATTATGGAATGCATTTGGGAGTTTTAACGGCGTATTTTCTGCATTTTCAGTTTGTAGTAGATTTTAGTGTTTTCGTGAAACACCACCCATGTTTTCTTACAAATTTTCTCTTCAGAGGTTTTCTGTTAATAACACAAATAAAGTATTATGAAAGTCTAGGGGTGTGTTAAACAGATACATTTCACTTTCATGATAAGTTTACTTTAAAAATAATTAAAATTGTCAAGGTCAGTAATTTGCTGCAATTTTCTTTACAGGTTAATGTTGACATCCAAAATCATTCATGTCTTTCGCATTTTAAATAAGTTTGCATCGAAGTTCATTGATATTGAAATGGTGCTTATGGAGTTGGCGTAAATTTGTTTACCTGAAATGTCACAGTGTTGTATGAACTAAACACTGCAGTAATTTTGCAGGTAGCATGTGGTTATTTACTTTGTTCAGTAATTGTTATTTAATGAGCTATAATAATTTCCTCCTCATTTGCATGATGAATACCTTATTTGTGGTATGTGATTGTTTTTTAAAATCTGATTTGTGGTGCGACAATTTCAGTTGACCAGTTCCTCCCTTTTCCTGGAAAGTAGTGTGTGGCTATCCAATTGGAAAAGTGGACTATAACACCAAACATTAAGGACAGATGTTAGACTCATTTATTACTCATTCAAGCCACTTCCCCAGAACCGATGAACGATTTGGAAATATTTCCATAATAGTTCGTGCCCATTTCGCTTTCTATATGCCATAAGCATTATTTAACTATGTGTTCACTGGATAATATATCAGGAAAATGAAAGAATTTTTTGAGGAGTGAAATCTTTGGTAAAGGTTTCACATTTAGCTTCTGAATAAACCACCAATTTGCACCTTTGTAACTAAACATGTGCATCTACACTTTCTTGCCATATATGGTTTAAAGCAGTAGGCACTGGTACTGCATTGAGAGACAGGGCAGCATGAGAAGTGGTTTGTTTGGATGTGTTTCTCAGAGCTTGTTGACGCAATGGCCGGAGACAGTTGTGATTGAGTGATTGTGTGAATGTGTGCGCTCTCTCTTTTTCCGACAAAGGCTATGGCCAAAAATTTAGTTGTGGGAGTGTGATTGTCTTTCCTACATCGTCCTCTGTGGCTCAGTGATCATCTTTACTGTGAGTTGCTACCAATCCTCACCAGTATTGATTCTCAGAGTATTTGCACAAGTTAGTGTGGGTGATCACGACGGTCTCATTTCATCAACATGGTGTCTGTGACACGTGAATAGCTGGCCACACGAGTGGACTTCCATGTTGGGCAAAAACCGCAGGCCATTTCTGTGGATTTCTTTAATGGATCGGGCCTGCTGATCTGAAGCCCATAGTTTCCCACTAATGTGCAGGCCCTTCCTGTTGGATCTAGTATCACTGGTCTGCCTGCAGGCTGGGTCTGCCTGTGTGTGGTGTAATGCGGCAGATTTTCATGGTTTATCCATGGAGCGAGGACTGTGGTGCTCCTCAGCAGGCCAGAGGCCACGGGCGATGGATTTCAGGAATTGCAACTGTGTCACATTTTGAGGACATTTTGTTTATTGTAATACATTTTGGAATTCCAAAATTAGGTTATATATTAGAAAGTATGGCCGATAAGAAGAAGAAAATTGTGGCAGTTGCTGGAAGTTTGTACACTATGTACTTTTGTACTTCTTGAAAGAAAAATCGCACAATACCTTTAGAATAATAGATGTAACACAATGTGTAATAACTGACAATAACGATCATAGTAGAACCAACATTTTATTTGTGGTCACCTACAGTGTGGGTTTACACAATTCTTCCCCACCTTATACATTTCTTTCAAGAAGCCTGCTTTTTTTCTGATGTTATTTCTGAAAGCAGTGAAGGTATTTTAAATCTGTCTTGCAACTCCAACAAAATGTGTATTTTTGTCACCAATTGTTTCGCTTTATTGAAATAAAATAACAGCAGTGGTCTTAATGAAACAAACATACCTTTTGGCTTGCTTTCTCCATCTAAAAGCAGTTCATTACACAAAATGTTGATGGTAGTACTTATATGTTTGCTCACACGTTTAGAAATACAGAAGTCCTTAATATTTTTTGTTAACTTATGTTTTAACTTGCCCTTTAAATCTCAGAATTTGTCAGGGAAAGATGCTAAAACTTACCTGGAAATTAGGGAAATATTAAGGAATTTCACTTGGGGAATCTTGTGGGAACCCTGGAATGGTAATTCTCTCATTTACAACTGTTTTTAGTTTTATTTCACTTTCTGTTGGATTGAGTCTGTCATTTTTATTTCCCTTTTTCTGTTATTTTGTTGCTAATGGATGTTTTACGAGGGGTGTTCGAAAAGTCCATGCAGAGTCCGAGAGATGGCACCACAGGCGTGTATTGAGATCATGTTTAGTTAGTAGCATCTTTGGAAAGAACGCACACCAAGTTTCGGCCATATTGGTCTATTTCTTTGTGTTCGGCATTCCTGTGAATCAAGGAAGTTGAGTGATTGCCAAAAAGTGGACGAAAAAGAATTCCGTGTGGTGATTAAACATTACTTTATGAAAGACAAAACACCTCAGGAGACTAAAGAGAAGCTTGATAAACATTACAGTGACTCTGCACCTTCGATTAGAACAATTTATAAGTGGTTTCAAAATTTTCGGAGTGGCCATATGAGCACAAGTGATGCTGAACGTTCTGGATGCCCTGTGGCGGTTAAGACTCCAGAAATCATTGATAAAAGCCATGATATGATGATGGTTGACAGAAAGGTTAAGGTGCGTGGTATTGCTAGTGCTGTTGGCATCTCAAATGAATGGGTACACAATATTTTGCACGAACATTTGGACATGAGAAAGCTATCCACAAGATGGGTTCTGCGATTGCTCACACTTGACCAAAAACAGAATCGTGTGAAGTGTTGCAGGGATGGTTTGCACCTGTTCAGGAAGAATCCACAGGACTTTAAGTGTTGTTTCGTCACTGTGGATAAAACATGGATACATTACTATACTCCTGAGACCAGAGAACAATCTAAACAATGGGTTAACAAGGGAGAATCTGCACCAAAAAAAAAAGGCGAAGACCATTCCTTTGGCCGGAAAGGTTATGGCAACTGTTTTTTGAGATGCGCAAGGGATAATCCTCATAGACTATCAGGAAAAGGGTAAAACTGGTGCATATTATTCATCGTTATTGGACAGTTTGAAAACAGAGCTGCAAGAAATATGCTGGCAATTTGACTGTAAAAAAAGTCCTTTCCCATCACGACAATGCACCAGCACACACCTCAGCAGTTGTGCTTGCAAAATTAATGGAAATAGGATTCCAACTTGTTTCGCATCCTCCCTTCCTGTTCTCCAGACTTGGCTCCCTCGGACTACTATTTGTTCCCCAATTTGAAGAAATGGCTGGTGGGACAAAGATATTCAAACGAGGAGATGATTGCAGCAAGTAATAGCTGTTTTGCAGACTTTGACAATTCCTATTATTCGCAAGGGATCAACAAATTAGAACTGTGTTGGAAGTATATAAGTCCAAAAGGAGACTGTCGAAAAATAAAAAATGTTTACCCCAAACACGTAAGTAGTTTTTATTTTTGCATGGAGTTTACAAACGCCACTCGTATTATTTTGATGTTATTCAATCTTGTATTGAAGGGAATTCTGCCCACTAATCCACTAGGCATAATGGATACTCCTTTCTCAGTTGAATGATAACATATTTCATCTCAGTCAGTCTACCTTCCATAATTTACAGTGTTAGTTGGTTCCTCCCTCCCCTTCATCGTTACGACAGAACTAATTTCATTGTAATTTCTGTCTTAAGTGAAAGCTGTTGCTGTGTAATTTATTAGTGTTAGTTATTGAAAGTGATCAGCTTCAGTCTTAAGAGTAAGAGGACAAATCATGGTTTATTGTTCAGCAGAAACTAATATGCTTGATGCGATTTCTGTTCTGAGAGGGAGAGCAAGCAAGTGCTGTTCTGCTCTGTAATTGTTAACATTTGAAGTCCTGTTTTCTTACACTTAATCTTCGTGAAAATTTGAAATGCTCTGAACTGTGAAGCTGCTGCTCCTTTTCCTGCTTTATGAAATGTTTCTTGTAATATGCGTGGCCTTGTCGAGTTTGTCATTTCCTTATTTCTTGGCACTCTACATATTTACTGCAGTTAAAAGTTTCCAGTTCACATTTTATCTGTAGCATGGTTTTGCACATTTCAGTTGTTACTTTAGGATTTTCCAATCACCAGTGCACTTTGTGTGCCAACTTTTTTTCCTCTTGCTGTTATTGACTAACCTCTTAACAATTCAGTATGTATTGCTGATGAATTCTCAATATACTTACATTTTTATTTGTGAGAACTGAAGTGCCTTAAATACCCTTACTTACTTCTGTGGTTGTTTATTTTCCCTCTACATCCTTATTCACTTATTCAAATTGAATTTCACTAATTTACAACCTCTTAAAATAATGCCTTTCCACGCAAATGTGGTATTGTTGTCTTAAAACAGGACTTGCAAAAAGAGACTTTCATACATCATATCCAGTATGAAACTTGTCCTTGTTTCACTATAACTGGTTAGTGTAATAAATACTGCAGTATCATGTTTTCTTCCATGTCTAGTTCTGAAGAATTTTTGATGGCATTGGATTCGTTATTATGAAGACAAAATGTTTAGTTCACAGAAGCAACTAGTTGGTGGATTGGATTTAGGCACATTTAAATGATGACCCATTTCTCTCCCTGAAATGTATAGTGGGAAAATATAGCAGCATTTTATTTTGCTGAGTGTAAGACATATTCATTTGTAACATCCCACCTACTTTTATATCGAGTGAAACTTTGTGGTATGACTTTGTTGCAATCTGGTAACATTTATTGTTGCCTGGAATATATGAGGGTTGGAACTTTAATAGTGGCAACTATTTGTTTACAGCTCGTACAAAATAGATACATATTTCAAAGTTTTACCGACCTTCAAAGTAGTCACCAGCATTGTGTATAACCCGTTGCCAACGATGTGGAATTTGTAGGATACTCTTAGCAGTGCTAGTTGTGTTGGCAGTTTGAGTGGGGCAGTCTATTGCCCGACGAATTTGTAGCAGTACTGAAGTGAATGTTGTGAAGTGTTTCCTTCAGTTTAGAAATAGTTTAACTTACGAGGGCTTAAGTCTGGTGTGTGCAGTAGGTTGTATAGCACTTAGCAGCCCCATCAGTCAAACAAATCAGTAACAGCTTGCACTGTATGTGCTTGAGCATTGTCCTGCAAAATGATTGTGAGGTCATGCAAAAATGTCATCACTTCTGTCTCTAAGCTGGTCGTAGGTTGTGTTCCAAAAATGAACAGCATAAAGACAGAAGTGATGACCCTTTTTGCAGGACCTGACCATCATTTTGGATGACAATGCTCAAGCACGTACAATGCGAGCTATTACTGATTTGTTTGACTGACGGGGCTGCTAAGTGCTACACCACCTACTGCACTCCCATGACTTAAGCCCTCATGAGTTCAACTAAATTTCTAAACTAAACACTTCATGACATTCTCTTCAGAAATGCTACAAATTCGTGAGGCAGTAGACCGTACCGCTCGAACTGTCAGCAGAACTGGCACTGCTAAGAGTATCCTACGACTTCCACATCACTGGCAATGGGTCATACACAATGCTGGTGACTACTTTGAAGGTCAGTAAAACTTTGAAACATGTATCTATTTTGTACAAGCTGTAAATAAATAGTTGCCACTATTAAATTTCTAGCCCTCGTACATTATGTCTTACTGTTCTTGTGTAATGGTCATTCAAATTTGACATATAACTGTTGAGTTATTTGGTCACAGAAAACACGTTGAGAATGTTCCACACGCCTCTGTATGTGCTGTCTGGCTAATGTGAATGGTCCAGTTCCAACACTCCAAACACTGTAAAACAGTTCAGTGTTGATTGGGTTAATCACAGGAGAGAGAAAAAAAAATCTGTATGTATTGGAAAACTATGTTAAACAATGGTTTCTGGCAAGACCAAATGATCTTCATGACCATGTAAACATTGTTTTAAGGTTGGATGTGGACAAACCAATCGTGTACATGTGCTGTGCAAATAATTGTTGAAAACTAAATGGTATGTGGCATTGCAAAGTGAGGGTATATCAGTATTCACTATATGGAGATGATCTTTAATAAGTGTTTAATCTCATTTTTTTTCTATTTTTAATTTTTTTGTGAGCTTTTTGTGCGCCTTTAATAGCTCATTGTGTACTCAGTGTGTACCATTTGAAGCAATGACCAACACATTGTTGAGCTTGAATGTGGTAATGATAAATACCTTGCAGATATGTAGTTACAGGTTGGTTTCTGAGGAGTTTGGAAAGCAGGAGAATGTTAGTGCCAAATGGAATCTTCTGAGCAGGTCATGAGCTGTGCCCAATTAAAAACTGCTTCTGCTGGGAATTGTAAGGGTCAGTGTTCTAGTTCCATCCCAGCAAAAGGGGTCTAATCTTTTGACAGGTTCTGTGGTTTAGAACACCTAAAAATCTTGTATACACATGAATAATCCATGCGCTCTTATTGTTTGGGAGGAGGGAAAAAAGGAATATTAGCTTTAATTAGTGTTTTATTTACAATAAATAATACAACATAATGATTCTATTCATCATCACTTTCATCACTAGCGGAAGAATCGTTGTTGTCATTGTCATCTTTCCATAGAGTGCCGTTCTCGGTTTTGTCCAATGAACTTGCGATACCACATACATTGAAAAATTTTTCCACCAGTGTAGCAAAGTGGAGTCCTATGCTCATTTCACCTACTCTCAAATAGGATAAAGCTGGCTGCTTGATTTTGCACTTGTTGTGGATTTCATTGGCCATTCGTTGCATTAGCGCCATTTAAGTGGAGCTTTGAATGGCTTATTTACACACACAGCTAGCGGTTGGAGCACAGATGTTAGGCCCTCAGGGATAATAAGTAAGTCAATTTTGCCTTTTTGTAACCTGTGTGGCACTTCCTCAGTTGCATGTTTGCAAAGCTGTTGAGCATCAACATGTTATGTAAGTTAAGCAACGCACAAGGGTGATATTGCCAAACATGCATCACCAATATTCCTGTCACTGATATTTTTGGAATTAGTTTTCCTCTTAAATATCACATAAGGTCCATTTTCCATTGCCAGTTACACACACAACTTCTATAAATAATTTGTACCATTGTTTTACAACAATTGTGTATCAAACTGATGGGTCAGTAGTATTCACACCTGTCTGCATCTGCCATCTTTAGAACTGGAATTGTTACATCCTTTTTGAAGTCTAAGGATATTTCGCCTGTCTCACATTTCTTGCACACCAGGACGAATAATTTTGTCATGCCTGACTCTCCCAAGATCATTAGTTCTGAGGGAATGTAGTCTGCTCCAGGGGCCTTGTTTCACACTGGGTCATATAGTGCTCTTTCAAATTCTTCTCACAGCATCATCTCTCTCTTTCATCATAATATACTTCCTCTTCCCTTTCTGTAATATTGCCTTAAGTTTGTTCCCTTGTATACTCTTTCTCTATATTTCTTCCACCTTTCAGTTTTCACTTCTTTGCTTACATGAACTCTTGATTGTCATAAAGCTACTTCTGTTTTCTTCAAAGGTCTCTGTAATTTTCCTGTGTTGCGTCTATCTTTCCAATAGTCAAGCATATTGTAATCCTTGCATTTCTTGTGTAGCCATTCCTGCTTCAGAACTTGTTCTTCATGTCGATCTCATTTTTTAGAGGGCTGTATTCCATTTCGCCTGTTTCATTCACTGCATTCTCATATTTTCTCCTTTCGGCAATTAGATTCAGTATCTCCTGTTAGCCAAGGATTTTCTCCGGAGCTTCATCTTTTGCCTATTTGATCATCTGCTGCATTCAGTATTTTATCTTCCAAGGCTACCCATTTGTTGTCTCCTGTATTCCTTCTCCTGTTTCAGTAAATCCTTTGCTCCATTTGAAACTGTCTTCAATCTCCTCTTCTTTCAGCTTACTCAGGTCCTGTTAACTCCTTAATTTTGTACTTTATTTTCCCACTCCAGTTTTATAGTATGCTTCATAAACAGTAAATTTGGGAGTCGGAGTCAACATCATAGTGGCTCAGTCAGTTAAATACAGTTATGTGGTGACAGTGATCCCATGTGCAAAACCTCTGAGAGACAAAATTTAAAAAAAAAAAAAAAAATTTTTATGCGCAAAAATTGCTGCCATGTAGCAGCGTGGTATGGAGTCCACGTTAAATTCATCACAAATAGGGAATTACCTTTGGAAATGATTCAATTGTTAAAGTTAAAGACTGAAATGACTAATGCCCAAGCATATCCTCCATATTGTCAACAAATTACAAATATGATTGAAGAACTGCATCACTGTGTCTAAAGTTGTTCCAGTACCATTAGTTTATTAGTAAGGATTATTGAATCTGACCTCCAAGCACACTTCTGAGATTTTTAATCTTACCAGGGAGAAAAACTGGTACTAGTCTGACTTATTTGCTGTGAGACATCAGTGAAGTCATTAGTCACATCTGATGCTAAATTTATCTTCTTATCTTGTTTCTGTGTGCATGATAGGTATATTATGATAGTACAGCATTTTTACTGAAAATGGCTGACCAAAGAACTTTTGTTAAATACCAGTTTCAAGTGGTTATAGGGAACTGACAAAAAATGCAAAGTTAATATCACTCATTTGTCTCTTACTTTCAACACATTTTAAAATTTCCAGCAGTGCTTTCATTGCAGTTTCCAAATAATGATGATGAATACTGGATTGGACAATCATATTTTCAAATAAAATAGGATGAAGATACTAAACTACCTGGAAAAAGAATCTGAGATGTTATGCTCTTCTACATCTATATTTTGTGTCGGAGCACTACAGTACTTTTCTTACATTGTCATTACTCATGCCTTAAACTTGTAGGAAGGCAATTGTGCTGACTGATGTCTCCCTGACGGCTAAAGAAAATTTACTTGTAACATTTTGTAATTTGCATCTGGACAGTTATTTAGGGTGGTAAAGATAAATGGGACACCCTGTGTGTGTGTGTGTGTGTGTGTGTGTGTGTGTGTGTGTGTGTGTGTGTGTGTGTGTGTGTCATCCTAAACATCCTAAATTATTTACTCACTTACTGAGACAGGATTCACATTATTATTGATCAGGAAACACATTACTCAATAATTCAATGCAGTTCTGTCAGTAAGCTGCACCGTGTTAATATTTTCTTGTAAGGCATGGAATATGTTGAACAGTGTCAAATAGTATACGCTAGGATCCTTCATTGTCTTTGTAGTCAGTGACTGGTTAAATGCCAAGAGGTAGTATTCGAGGATGGGAAGAAATCCAATGTGTAGTGGGATAATGCATACAAATCACTTGCGACTAAATGGCAAGCACACATTTGTGAAATACACTCAGGTCCACAGTTTCTTCTTTGTTGCCAACAACATGCATCAAAAGTATTTAGAACAGCCCTCTTAGACTTACACCAAAAAATGATACAGCTCAGGTTAAATGATTGAATTTTATTCGCTGTGAAAAGGCCACATGTTTGATTATGACATGGCATATTGGATCACTGTCCAAGAGTCTGGGCGTGTTGTTGGAAGCATGTTTTACAATAGCCAAAAGTCTTATGGAGAAAAATTTGTCGAATGTATCAAGAAGTTCCATATTTTTAGTGGAGAGAGTGCCCACGGGAGGGGGGTTATTGCTGTTCTTTGCAAAGTTCGTGCTTGGCTACCACAGGACCCATTCCATGCTGCATGTCTATCCTCTTGCTATTCTTTTTCTCCTACCTTAGAGCATGTGTGGAATGTTTTTGGAAATGTGTCCTGCAGTTTCATTACCCGATACCAGAACAGTCTCTCTATTGTTTTTCTTTCCTTTTTTCTTTCTCCATTCCCTTCTCCTTTCCTTCCTCTGCTTTGATGTTGTGAGGTTTCTCTTCTTCCTCCCTTTGTGCTCCTGAAGGCCGGCCCATACATCTGGCACTTAACAGGTAACTGGGTAACACATAATTCCCAGCCCCAGTTCAACAGGTAGGGTTCATACGTACCCCTTGGTACAGGCTAGGCCCAGGGAGGGGTGACAGCCTGAGCTCCTACATTCCCAAATTGCTGATTGGTCCCTCTGTCAGGTATTCGGGAGGTGTAACATGAGGTGTGAACAATCATGTAAGGAGGGTGCACCCCCATGTGAGGGGGCCCCCATGTTGGAAGGAGCGCACCGTTGGAGACACTGGCAATCACGGAGGATTTTCTTGCAATGAGCCAGTCACCATCTTCACAGTCAATGTCTACCGTATGTAAATGGAATGAGGCTAATGATTCATAGACCCTCCCAGTTGCACCATGGTTCCTTGTGATTTCACACACTGAAGGTGGTCAGTCCTTTGCTTCGGTAAATCTGTTTATTATTTGGAAAGGTGTTGATGCAGTTGCTGGCCCTATGAAGTCCTGCTCTCATTTACGCAATGGCACTTTACTTTTGGAGACTACTACTGATTCTCAAGTAGAACAACTGCTTGCAGCTTCACTCCTCCACAGCTATCCTGTTTGTGCCAAGGCCCATCAAATTCTGAGTTCTTCCACTGCACCGTGTGGATTTAGAGCGTGTCTTTCTGCAGTAGACCATCTTTTCACTTTGTCAAGCCATGTCATGAATGGCTTTCTGTGTGTAAATATGAGACTGTGGCTGTGTTTTCAATTTGGAGAAAGCCTATGACACCTACTGGATAACTGATACCCTCATACACTCTACACGTGGGACTTCAATGGCCGCATGCCCTGTTCCCTTCAGAAATTTTTAAAAGACTGAGTTTTTAAGGAACATGTGGGTTCTGCCTTGTTGGAGAGCTTTATCCAGGAAAACGGTATGCCCCAGGGTTCTGTTCTGAGGATCATCCTTTTTGCTGTTGCCATGAACCCTATAATGGCCTTTATCTTGCCGGGCATCTCTGGTTCCCTTTTCTTTGATAATTTTGTGTTATATTGCAGTTCTCCAAGGACTTGTCTGTCTGATTGGTGTCTTAAGCAGTGTCTTGACCGTCTTTACTCCTGGAGCATCGACTATGGCTTTCATTTTTTCACTGACAAAACCATTGTATGGATTTCTGGCAGCGCAGTTGGTTTCTTCCACTGTCTTTACGTCTTGGGCCTGTTGTTCTTCCATTCATTGAAACTACAAAATTCCTGGGGCTCATCCTTGATAGGAAACTTTCTTGGTCCTCCCATATATCTTACCTGGCTGTCCTCTGTACGCGGTCCTTCAATGTCTTGTGTGTCCGTAGCGGTACTTCCTGGGGAGCAAATCGGACCATCTTCCTCCATTTGTACCGGGTGTTTCGTTTATCCAGCTGCGTATCCATCCCTCTTACACCCTTTCAATTCTATCCACAATTCTGGCATCCGTTTGGCCACTGGCACCTTTTACCCTAGGCCAGTTGAGAGTCTGTAAGCAAAAGCTGCCAAACTACCTCTGTCATACCACTGTGACTTTCTCCCCAGCAGATATGCATGGTGTTTGTCTGCCGTGCATGACCACCCATCCTGCGCCGCCTCCTTCGATGACTTCTTTGATCTCCAATATGAGGCACGTCCCTCTTCTGTTACCTCCTGGAGTTCACCATCGGCTCTTGCGCTGACAGCTTAACTTCGCACTACTCGTCACTTTCCTGATGGGTGTGGACTTAGGACTTCATTTGCTTCCTAAGGACACTATTCTAGCCTTGATCTATTGCCATAAGTTTCCCAACCTTCACACGGATTTTTTTTGATAGTAGCTTTGTGTACACTGATGCCTCTCTGACTGACCGTGGTGTCAGGCGTGCCTTCGTGATTGGCATGGACGTTTTTCAGTGTCAGCTTCCGGAACACTGCTCAGTATTTAAAGCAGAACTCTCTGCTCTGTATCAGGCCATGCTGTACATCTGGCGACACGGGCTTTTCAATTGTCATCTGCTCTGTCTCTTTCAGTACCGTTCAAGGCCTTTGTGTGCTGTACACTGTCCATCCCTTAGTGCAATGGCTCCAGGACAGTTGTCACTTGTTCAGTCTTGATGAAGCCACTGTCATGATGTGTGGATTCCTGGTCACATCAGTCTTACGGGAAACAAGGCTGCTGATGCTGCTGCTAAGGCCGCAGTCCTCATACCTCGGCCAGCTAGTTCTTCCATTTCCTCCAATGATCTTTGTGTTGCCATCTGTCAGCAGGTGGTGTCACTTTGGTATCACCACCGGTCCTCCATTCAAGGGAACAAGCTCCAGGGAATTAAACCTCTCAGTCCTCTCATCACAAAATCATTTTAGCTAGGTTATGTATTGTGCATTGTATTTCTAGCCATTACCATTTATTAAGTAATGATCCCCCAACACTTTGTGCTCATTGTCAGCAACCTTTGACAGTTTGTCATTTCCTGTCAGACTGCAATTTTTTTAACCATTTACATTCTCATTTATGTTTGCCATCTGAGTTAACGGCTTTTTTAGCGAACGGTGCATGGGCTGTTGGCCACATGTTACTTTTAATCCGAAATAGCAATGTGGCAAAGGACGTTTTATCCTTAGTTCAGGACCTCGGCTTCTCTATGGCATATTTTATTGACCTTTAACTCATTTTTCATCTTAGTGTTATACAGTTCAAACATGGATACCTGTGACACTAGTTGTTTTTGCACCCTACAACAAATTGAAGAAGGAAAAGCCTCGTATCGACTTACATCCAGAAAAAAAAAAAAAAAAAAAAAAAAAAAAAACATTATGAGGTAGGAGAGATTTTAATTGTGTTATAAATGGTCACTAGCAAGTGGTGTAGGCTGTCTTCATTTTGATAAGCTTAATTATTTCATATTGGTTATGTGTGTTCCTATGTTTTGACTGTGATGTTGCACACAGTACTCACATGTCCCCTTCATCGGCCATTCTATGTATGTGTTTTGTGAGTGTGCTGGCATCAGAACAAGATTAGTAATTCCATCAAATGAGAACCACGGAGAGAGTGAAATTGTATCCTTTTATCAATGAAAGATGGCAGACACTATATTCTGCTGTGATTTAGCCAATAGTATTAATATGCTGGCTCATGCCATGAACTCCAAATGATATACTTAACACTGTAGCCCAGCTGAAAAATGGCCAGCAGGTGGTTCCAGCAACTTGTAAATACAATATCATTGACAACAAAGAAAAGTGATCACAGTAGACAGCACAGTATGCTCACTTGATGGATAGGAAATGTTTCAGCGAGATGATTTGATGATTCTGCAACAAGTATAGGAAGAAGTGGAACTGCTGAAGGCATAAACTTTGCTCTTTTGTGGTTAATTCTGCCTCAGCTGTTCCTCTGTCCTTGTACACTATTAATGCATGGAAACTATCAGATCATAAGACAACATGTCAGATTATAGCTCTGCAAATGGACCATAAAATGGAGTGCTGAAGATCCACAGTTAACAACTTCCATTTTCTTTATAGATGATGTCGGATTCACCTAGTGAGACAGTAAATTACCACAACCACTTTGTGGGGACAGATGCAAATCAAATGGTCATGGAAGCAATGCATAAGGTTCATTGTATCAATTGTTGTGTGGGCAGGAATTGAGGATGGCACTCACATGCTTGTACTCTTTTAAATATTATTGCATTTTCCAGAAAACAATACTTCTTACAGTGGTAGGGCAAAAAACAGGAACACTGGCGTTAACACAGCTTCAAAGGAGTTTTTCTCAGATATCAGTAACACACTGATGTTTTTGACAAGCCAGTTAGGGGTATCTAGAGGTGCTACATCTTGTTTCGTAACAGCATGCAGACTTACTATGAAAATCGCATCAAATCTCTTACACGTGTGTGCAAAAAATATAGAATACAAATCACTATGGCCCTGAGCACTATGGGACTCAACTGCTGAGGTCATTAGTCCCCTAGAACTTAGAACTAGTTAAACCTAACTAACCTAAGGACATCACAAACATCCATGCCCAAGGCAGGATTCGAACCTGCGGTCGTAGTAGTCTTGCGGTTCCAGACTGCAGCGCCTTTAACCACACGGCCACTTCGGCCGGCTACAAATCACTATGTTTGCAAAAAATATGGAATACAAATCACTGACCAACGAAAATAAGGACAGTTTCAGGGAGGCTATATATGGGTTGTCTCAGTGGGTTCTGCAGTCATTTTAGAAGGAAATACACTGCTGGCCATTTAAATTGCAACACCAGGAAGAGTAGCAAATCATGAAATTTTGCATATAATCAGTATGGTAGGAAGTAAGAATAATACATGATTAAATATTTAAGTAATTTGAGATTGCACAGAACTGACACTTCTGGCAGGAATGACAGCTCTAATCGGGCTGGGCATTGAGCTTAACTGAGCATAATGAAAGACATGGGTATGCCATCCCATGCTACTTCAGCTCTGTGCCACAGTTCAGAATTCCTAATGGCTTGTGAATGCAGGCATGCCATTCTCTCCACAACGTATGACCTCATGATTACACTGTTTTGGAGATCTGTAGAATGTGCTGGGCCTATGCCAACCATTAATGACAGAGCAGTGATCATTGAAATATCTATTGTGTATGACAGTGAGGGGGTCAACAAGAGTTAGATAAGAGCCCTTGTCTCAGTTACAGCTATCCATTGAGAAGAGAGGCTATGGGAGTCCACCCTTGCCACACCTAGCCATCTTCGATCGTCTATAGAAACCGTACGTCCCACTGGAAGTACTCGATCACTGCCAGGTGCAGTGGCAAATTCTGAGACAATGCTGATGGGTTGTGGAGGACACCATCATGCTGCAGGGTCTTTATATCTTGGACTTGTTACTCTTCCATTCATTAAAACTACGCTATGCCTGGGGCTCATGTTCTAAAGGGAACTTTCTTGTTCCTCCATCTGCCTTAGAGAGGGAGGGCCACTTGCTGCTGCTCGTCGCAGTTTCTGTGGCAGACATTGATGCTGCTGGCTCCTGTCTCCTAAACATGGGCTGAGGGCTGACCCCTGCTTGAAAATAAGTACTCCAGGTGCACCTGGATGCAGACATGTCTGCCGAGTACATCTTCACCATCGACGAGAGCACTTTGGAGATCGAAACATGGAGCTGGAGGCCACTAGTGACCACATTGACATAATAGCTGCCACCTGACACTTCACTGTACTGGCGGAATTGCAAGTTGAGTGCATACCAGCCTCCCCCTGCTGACGAGGCTACCGCTCAACAGGCCTGATGGTGGTGTGGTGTCTTGGGAGACAATCCTGTATTATTGTACATCCTGCCTGGCCCTCTCCTGATGAGTGTAGGGGTCTGGGGCCAGATCTAACCATGAGAGAGTGCTGTGTTGGTAATGTAATGGTGCAGAATGAAATTCTGTTCAATCCTTTTCGTAGGGAATGCTGGATACTGTCCTTCAAACTCTACCAATGTTTGCAGGATAGCTTGTTAAAAAATGCTGTCTTCACAGATTGAGAGATGTGGTGTCTTCCCAAGAAGGAGGTCATGTGGCAGAGTTGGTACCTAGCAATGAAACCACAAGTAAGAATAACCGCTGGCAGATGCTGCAATGAATGAGCGAATCTGGTGTAGACACGCCCTTAAAAATTCCATACATTACCACTGCAGTGTGTCTGCTTATGTCAGAGTGGAGTGACTCTCAGTCCACTCTGCAATCATTGCCGAAGATTGCAACATCATCTCACTACAGAGCCAGCATTGCAGGAGTTGTGTAGGACAGAACTATGCATTAGAGTTTATATTCAGTCATGCTTTGAGAGAACAGACAATCCTGTACTGTATTGGGTGATAAGATGGTGTTCATTGATAGTCACAAATGCACGATGTTCTTGTGGCCATGGATTATTACAATGTTAAGTATTGTGTCTCACCTTTTCAAGTTATAATGAAGTGATCTAATATTTTATGTGGTTTGTAGTGTCAACTCAGCCTCCCCCAGAAGTAAATCTAAGAGCCCACGACTGTGCTGAGTGTTAGTTCGTCTGGCGCATTACCAGAATGCAAATAAAATTCCTGTCCTGCTGTGGTGTGTCGTCTTGTGACCAAAAAGACACTGAAATTTCTAGACCATTTTGGAGTAGGATGTAGAAGTCGATTTGGTAAGCATAGATATGGTTTTAAGTTTAAAGTGGACAACTGTCTACCTATGTGTTTTGTGTGACAGGTTGTCTGTTTATAAATTTTCTCTCTAAGTAATGCGATCTTTGGCCCTTACACTTATCAAACTAACCTTTGAAATAGTTCTCATTTTGACACACGAGACAATAGGTGTCAGTTTCCAGTCGTAGCACCGTACATAGAAACAGCATATTTCACTGTCTCTGTTCTGCGCTAAATAACATGGAAAATAGATCAGTATAGTGCCAGATGAAATCTCAGTGCATTTGTGTTCTCTTCATGCAATTGCTTCTTGTTCAAGGCAGCTTGGTGTAATACTAGCTTCTGGCTTCCAATTTCTTCAGTGATAAACCTTTTTAAGAAAATCATCCATCTTGTAATTCTTGTCTCTTGTTTTTTTTTTTCTTCTTCTTTCCTTCAAAATTCTTCAACACTTGCAAAATCATCTTCTGTGTCAAATTTTGGAATTAGTCCTCTTTTCAAAATCTCAATCAGTTATTTCAGCAATAATGAAGGAGTTATGTTCTAGAAAGTTCTGAGTTGTACTCATCTCTTTATGTAATTACTGTGTTCCCCATCTCCATGCGCTGTCTCCATGATGATCTTAAACTCCTCCACTTCATCACACTACTAAAACTGTTTTGCTGTCCTTAAAATAATCAGTTTACTGTTAACTCTGTACTCATGTCCGTCCACTCACGCGTATCCGAATCCCAACTAAGACTGAATGAACATCAACACTTTGAATACTGTCTTCCTGATTTTTGCCTTTCACTCATTATTACAGAGAGAACAACTTATTCATACAAAATGTAACTGATTCTCTGTCAATAATCACACATGCTTAATCAGTGTGTTATTAACACTTCACAGTCCCACATTAGGCTCACTCTACTTCATTTGTTCCCGCCGTGCTGACAAATTTTTACATAGATAAAAAATTCTGGGCTATACCAAAGCTTCAGAATATACAGAGGTTTAACATAACATAACAGCATCAACAAATGAATATTACATACTCATACAATATTCTTATTTACATTCACATAAAGACTTGGTAAAAAGACTAAATAGACACAATTTTATAATGCATTCTTTCTAGACATTAAACTGGTAAGAGGCTTTGTATAGTGTTAAAAGGGGCTGAAAATATGCCCATTACATATGCCTCCCAATTTAAGAATAATTTATTATTATTACAGTTGACCATCGTTACATGGATACATACATAGTGTAATTACAGAGAGGAATTGAATCTCTCATACCTGCATACTCATTTGTTCATTCACTCCTATCATAATGGAAGCTGTTGTGCCATGCCCATCACTTGTTAGCAGTCAGCTATTTTGTGTATAAACATTGTGTGCTGAAACTACTTTGTTGTTCCTACTTCCCACATCAACAAGTGCCTTACAGGCCACATCCCCTCCTTTCTCAAAATTTTCCCCATTGCATATTCTGGTGGTTCAAATGGCTCTGAGCACTATGGGACTTAACATCTTAGGTCATCAGTCCCCTAGAACTTAGAACTACTTAAACCTAACTAACCTAAGGACATCACACACAGCCATGCCCGAGGCAGCATTTGAACCTGCAACCGTAGCAGTCCCGCAGTTCCGGACTGCAGTGCCTAGAACCGCACGGCTACCGCGGCCAGCATATTCTGGTGCTTCAGTGCACCTGTAAACCAGCCTCTCCTCTTCAACAATCAAGTCTGGTGCTTCTCAAAAATAACAAGTATTCGTTGTTGGGCCAACTGTTTGAACTGCAGTGGTGGCTCCAATCTCGCAGGGCTTCACTCATTATCTTGCATAAATGTTACAGCACTGATTCCCTGCAGCACACGTGGAACAAACTAACGAAACGAACTGGTGAAGTAGCATTGTAAAACTCTTCTTTGCTAACAAATTCTCCTGATACATTGTCTGCATCATTAATGGGCGGCCCTCGTGGTAGGTTGTTAATGGTTGGGTTAGATAAGTCCACAGGTTCCTTATCTAATAAGGACCAACTCCGTAATCCACTCTTCCTTCTTCTTCATTCATCCTTTCTGTCAGGTCTGATCCAGTTACGAGTAACATCAAATTTTCATCTTCTTTTGGCTCAGTCTGTGGTATGTTGAAAGGTTCTTCCTTCTCCCAGCTGGACCAATTGTCAAATTCTTCTTGCTCTGTATCTTCTAAACTGTTGTGCCTCCCTTGTCCCCCCCCCCCCTCCTCCTCCTCCTCCTCCTCCTCCTCCAAGTCAGAAATTTCCATCTTTTGACTTTTTTCGTATTCCTTCTCACAATTATCTCTTCTGCCCCTTCTTCTGTTCCTCTTCTCTTCCCTCTTCGACTATTTCCTCTTCTCCCTCTTCATCTAACTTTTCTTTTTCATTTTTGGGACTGCTTCTCTTCACCACCATTCATCCTCTTGTTAGCACCCAGAAGGGCTGCTTCTGTATTTGCCCTTGCCTTTGCCTTTTCCTCGTCTTCCTCTTTGTGAAACTCATTGTCTTCATCCCCTGGTTCGTCAACTTCATTCCTTTTGGTGGTATGATATGTTGCACGTTTGTGTAATTATTATGTAACAGTGATAGCTGGCTAGGTAACTATATGTTTGATAGTGTGATGTTGTATGTGATCCCATAATTATTTGGACCAGTGTAACAATAGATAGTTATAAGTTTGGTGGTGTTTCAGAATTTTACAGGTGCAACAAGTATTATATGAACAAGAGAGTAGTAGTGAAACAACTGTGTTAGTACCAATTTGAAACCCTAGTAGTTGTCATTATGCTAGCTCAATTTTCATTTCATAGCAGACAGATGGAATGGAAATATTGGTTAGTGGAAAATAATCCTTGGCGAGTTAATTTCCAAAGTTTGATTTTTCTCTTAGCTTGTTTGAGAAACTTAATCAAATTGCCAGCAAGAAGGCATTGAGAGCGCTTTGAGAGAATAAAGTTTCTATTATAAGAGAGAAATGTTGTTGAGGGGAAATTGTCTTTAGTCTGCAAGGAATATTGGAATCGCTGGAAAACTTCAGTGGCTAGTATCCAACTAGCTGAACAGTGATCCCTCAGTCTTTCTTTGTAGCGGTGATACAGGTCCCCAAGATCAGAAAAAAATAATGAATTGTATGGCCTGGCTCTTTGTTGAGATAATACTGTTAGAAAATATGGATAGGAAACTGAAACAAACTGAAGAATATGAAGAATCATAATAACGTTCTGATTGTGAGTATGGTGTCATTAGCACTAAAGTAACGTAGCAAAGAAGAGCCACGTATAATGTAGTTGTGAGACTTTTTTTTCTTCTAGCAACTAAAAAATAATGGGGTAAAATTAAAGATGAAGAGGAAATCGGTACAAATAATTAATTGGAGTAGCTGTCTCGTAGACCAAGGTTTCAGTTTGTTTCGTTCATGCTGAAATTCATTCCTGTCTTTCAGCCAGAGAATAAAATATTTGTGGGGCATCAGATATCAAAACTATATGACCAAATTGGACGAAAGTATGTGCAAGAGAATGGAAGTGATCAGATTTTTCTTGGTTTCATTTAAAATGGTTTTTAGTCATCTTTATTTGTGGGGGAAGATACCAAGTATTTGATACTATATGTAACTCAACTGTTGTAGATTTATTCTTTTACAGGTTTATTATACTTTTCCAGAAGCGGGAAACCAATTATATGGCACTGTAAAAATGTTTCATAATTGTTAAGATGTAAATCTAATAAAGCATGTCTTATTTATATTTTTATGCATTTATTTCAACTAACAAGACTGGGACCTTGGGGGCCGCCTCTTACATTTAACCAGACATCTCGAGTGAGTTAACATTACAAAATGCATATAATAGGAGCAGTAGATGATGATTCATGATGATGATGATGATGATGATGCTCATAAGAATGAATATACCGAATTTCAGAAATATCCATCGTACAACATTGTGTTAAGCAAATTTCTCATTATGAATTTGTTGAATTCAATGCCATCCAACAGAAATGAAATGTCAGTCATCTTAACATTCTGTTAAGCAAATTTCTCATTGTTTTACTGTCAAATGTGAGTAACAGCATCAACTGAGTTGTATGGTAGCAGTAAGGATGGAATGAAATGTCGTGAGGAAGTTGACTTGTTGGAGAAGAGCAAGAAATAATAGGGGAAAGATACAAATTTTAAAAAAATCTGACCACGCCACAGTTTTCATGCCATCTAGGGTCCAAACAATATGGTCATGAACCCATGAGAGGCTGTGCAGGCGATGCCATGCTGTTGGCAAAGGCTCTTGCACTGGTCGTCTGCTGCCATAACCCGTTGATGCCAAGTATCACTGCAATGTCCTAACAGATACATTTGTCGTACGTCCCACATTGATTTCTGCAGTTATTTCACTTAGTGTTGCTTGTCTGTTAGCACTGACAACTCTATGCAAACACTGCTGCTCATGGTCGTTAAGTGAATACCGTTGGCCACTGCATTGCCTGTGGTAAGAGGTATATTCAAGATAGTATGTAAATTTTCCACACTGCAAATAAAGGGCCTCTGATAAGTGTTTTGGAAGAACTGGAAATTTTCGTAGGTAGAAAAGAAGAAAAACTTGCAAAATGTATTAAATGAGCAAAACTAATTCAATTTATGTGGGTTCTTCTAGCTTTTTGATGAAGTGCTGTAGGTAAGCACCTGAAATATAACATCTGCCATATTATCCCAACAGAAATGTTTTTAAGAAACAGTAATTTTGAATGCATTTTGGTAACGGAATTTTAATTTGTACAGATGCACTCGTAATTTTTTTTTTTTTTCATCTACATCTACATGACTACTCTGCAATTCACATTTAAGTGCTTGGCAGAGGGTTCATCGAACCACAATCATACTATCTCTCTACCATTCCACTCCCGAACTGCGCGTGGGAAAAACGAACACCTAAACCTTTCTGTTCGAGCTCTGATTTCTCTTATTTTATTTTTATGAACATTCCTACCTATGTTGGTTGGGCTCAACAAAATATTTTCGCATTCGGAAGAGAAAGTTGGTGACTAAAATTTCGTAAATAGATCTCGCCGCGACGAAAAACGTCTTTGCTTTAATGACTTCCATCCCAACTCGCGTATCATATCTGCCACTGTCTCTCCCCTATTGCGTGATAATACAAAACGAGCTGCCGTTTTTTGCCCCCTTTCGATGTCCTCCGTCAATCCCACCTGGTAAGGATCCCACACCGCGCAGCAATATTCTAACAGAGGACGAACGAGTGTAGTGTAAGCTGTTTCTTTAGTGGACTTGTTGCATCTTCTAAGTGTCCTGCCAATGAAACGCAACCTTTAAGAGATGAGGAGTCAGCAGATATCTAAAGATGTGAGATGTCAACACACGCCCATAAAAGAGCCAATAAGGTTGCAGTCATAGTGGCTCCAATATCGGTGTATTCCGCCCACGATCGACATTGGCTGGAGACACCCGATGTTTTCAAATCAGTACGTGGTCGCTCTATAGCCGATCTTATCTCCTGAACCTACAGACTTCGGACATCAACCGGTAAAATTCATATCGGTTTGTTTTCTTCAGTCAAATCACGCGACGTTCTCCTGCATCAAATATCGAGCATGAGAATCTGAGAAGTTTAGTTCAAGAAAGAATGCGTTGGTGTCATCCTGAGGATGAAAATATAATTGGGATGTAGTTCGGAATCTATGGGCTGACATTGCAGTTTTATTCGAAACCTCAAATAGGCAAAATCTTTATTGGAAATTTTAGGATTACAACCTCAGAAAATAATTTGTTCAAGTGAAAAGGATGGCATTGCATTACCCCTATTCAGCACAGAAGCGTCGCGTCATTCACTCCACTCTACAAAGTTAAAATCTAACTTAGTTCATACTTAGAACACTATTCTAACCTAACCTTGACACTGCCAAAACCTGATGAAGGAGATGGGCCACGCTATGCCCACGCTGTCGACAGATGTTACTGGGCTACCTTTGGCAACGGTGTCTAATGACAGTTGTCGGTGCCACTTTGAACGCAGCCTAAAATGTAAATTTCGTTTTCTGTAGTTGTAAATTATCTTTAGATACAATATGTCATGGGTGTCACAAGGACTGTTGTACAGCCAATTTAATCTTTGGCACTGTCAACGTCATCATTTATGACTGCACTTTAAACGGAACTTAAAGTGCAATAGTACAGTCAGATTAATCTATAGGTCTGTCAACCGAGTTTAAAAGTAGATCACCAAATTGAAAATAGAATATTACTTTACGTAACGTCAGTGTAAGTTTTCAGTATTATCTCAATTTATAAAATAGAAAGAGTGGCTTGTGGCTGTTTTCAAAAACTTAGTGGGAGCAATGCCTGAAAATTGGTATTCTCAGCACACTGCTGATAGTGTGGATCTCGGGATACTGAATCGTCTAACGATTTGCGAAATGGAATGTCCCATGTGTGTAGCCCCAAATATCATTCCACGTTCACAGTCTGTTAATTCCCATCGTGCAGCAGTAATTACGTCGGAAACCTTTTCATATGAGTCACCTGAGTACGAATCACAGCTCCGCCACTGCCCTGGGCTTATATACTTTGTGTATGTGATACTTCCGCCATCTGTATAAGTGCCTATCGCATGACCGTCACCTCAGCGTATAATATCACTTAGTTTCATAACCTTTGTGCTAGATACTAGTTAATGTTGGTATTAGTATAATACATGTTGTCATTCCTGTACTGAAATTCTCAGTGATGCCATTGACATCTATTTCATTTGAACCTTTCCTTCCGTTGATAAAATGAAGAAGCTACTCATTCTTGATTCATCATAGAGTGGAGGTAATACTTTATTAGTTTGTTTAGAGAAACTTCTCTTGCATGGTGCGACTGAGGCACAAATGTTCAACAAGAATTGGATTTATAAATGATGTTCAGCATAATGATTGATTGAAGTCCCATTTAATTATAAACTGAAGGATTTCTTGGGCTGCCCACCCAACAGCATCGTTCATATGTCGATTGCATGTAGATGCCTATGACACCTACTTGTTTCTTGCAGCACCTGCTCCTTTTCAAACTTACCGCAAATTTCTACCAGAACCTCCAGTGCAACAGCCAAAGCCTTAATGGAAATTTCAAGCATAAATTTTCTGTCAGTAATTTGAAAAATTTTGGCAATGCTGTTACGGTGTGAAGTCAGCACCGGCACGCCAGTCAGGAACGACAGAGGAGAGAAGGCTGTAAGACGAGGCCATCCAATCGCACGCTGACCGACCTCCCTCCAGAACAACAAAGCGACAGCAGTGGCCTCTTAAGTGAAGACGACATAAGTGCTGCGTCTGACTGGTGGTAGCCCACTTCGATAGCAGCTTCAACGTTTGCCACTTTGTTAGTCGACGCATCGTAGCCTCTTCATTAGCAAGCTCTACGTAGCACAGAGATCAGCTGTCACTGCAGTTCATTTGACAGACTTCTGTTAGCAGCAGTTGTTAGGACCAGAAGTGTTACTTGTGTTTGTCTGTTCTGAAGAAGACGATAATTTTGTATGTAGCCCATTGCTTGCGACACATCCATGTGATTGCACTTGTGGCTGTTCATGTATAAAGGACTACAAGAGTTCTCAAATCAAAGGTAAGTATTTGTACTTGTCTTGTTGTAATAAAACTCATTAATACGAGTTGCTTGATTGATTGTCTATACCCTCTTCCTCCTTAGCCAATTTATTTTCCATACCATTGCATTTTTAGTGCCTAAAGCAACAGCATAGTCTATAGTCGTAGTGTGTTCCGTCCCTAAAAACTCATTTTGACGACTCCTTAATCTAGTCATTTTTGGAAACTGTAGATAATTGTTGGACTAAATTTGCTTCCAGTATCGTGTGCCAAAAGTTGGTGAAGGTTTGAAAGATAAGGCTTAGCTGGAGTGCTGCAAGAAGCAAGCTTGCAGCAGATTTAGTATCAAGGTTTATCGTAGATATTGTTGCGTAACCTTCCTAATGCTTGCAATTTATTACCACGCTTCCTTTTATGACTAACTGAATTGTGATGTACACTCCAGCGAGTGTCAAACAATCATTTCAAACTTTTCCTGTTTTTTCTACAAGTAATTTCCATCTAAAGGGTGTTTAACAATTCATGTTACCCACTTCTAGAGGTTGTAGAGGGGACGTAGTAGATAAAGTTTTACATAGTAACCCATTTCCGGAAACATCAGAACATCAGTCATGGGTGCCAGCCACCCGTAAATTTATGCATATACAGGACGGTGTTACATACTTTTAAAGTTGATGGAGAGGAATAAACGTATCAATTTGAAGTAAGGGTCCCTGTACTGGTAACGAAAGAGTCGAAAGTAAAAAAGCGAAAATCACTCTGATATCTCTGACAGTGGAGTATGCATCAGAGGTGGTTGTATGGACCAAGACAAGAAAAAGTATCGAGTAAACATAGGCTCTAAAATGCATACCAGAGAAGCTATGAGCACTTGTTCATCTTCGCTAGTGTGAAACGCATCTCCTCTACTGAACAAGTGCTCATAGCTCTTAAGGTACGCATTTTAGAGCCCAAGTTTAGTGGACATTTTTTTCTTTTTATGGCCCATACTACCACCTCTGAAAGTTGCCTACCCTACAATTTTAGCAACAACAGTACAGCTAAGTGTATTCCTTCGCCAGAGGTATCAGAACAGTATTCGCTTATAACTTTCGACTCGTTCGTTCCCGGTACAGGGACCCTTACCACGAATCGAAAAATTTATCCTTCTCCATCATCCCTGAAAGTTTGTAAGATCACGGAATCAACCTGTATACATATACATTTGCAGGCGCTGGCGCCTATAACTTCGACGGTCTGTAGCGTCGCAGGATGATGTTTCCAGGCATGAGTTTCTATGTTACACTTAATCTTCTAAGTCCCCTCTACAACCTCCTGAAATGTGTAACATGAGTTGTGGAATAGCCTGTGTATGTAGAAGACGAGAAGAATGAATACAACTTCTCTACAGTTCCAAAACAGGTGACGTCGTAGGAAACACATGAGCATGTATGAACAATGCAAAGATTTGAGGAAGAATTGGCTCAGGGATTATACAGAGGTTTTGGATTGATTTTTCGTTGTAGTCCCCAATGTACAACCGACACTGATGCGGCATTGTCACAACATCGAGCCCTACACCTCCGCCATATCCTTTCTTCCAGGAATGCTATTTCTGCAAGGTATGCGGGAGAGCTGCGAAGTTTGGAAGGTAGGAGACGAGGTACTGGCAGAACTAAAGCTATGAGGAAGGGGCGTGAGTCGTGCTTGGGTAGCCCAGTTGGTAGAGCACTTGCCCGCGAAAGGCAGAGGTTTGAGTCTCGGCCCGGCACACAGTTTTAATCTATCAGGAAGTTTCATATTAGCGCACACTCCGCTGCAGAGTGAAAATTTCATTCTGGCAAATGGTTATTTACAGGTACTTACATACTTCGCAAACCACTGTATGGTGCAAGGCGGAGGGTATCTTTTACCACTACGAGCTATTTCACTGCGTGTTCCACTCGTAAATAGAGAGCGGAAAACGAATGTGTATACGGCTCCATTCGACCCCTAATTTCTCTTACCTTATATTCTTGATTCTTACGCGAAATATTCGTTGGCGGCAGTAGAATCGGTCTGCTGCCAGCTTCAAACGCTTATAATTCTACAGTTTTTAAATGAAATGTGTGGCTACGGCCTCCTTTTGGGTAGACCGGTCTCCTGGTGCAAATCTTTTTAGCTGACGCCACTTCGGCGACTTGCGTGTCGATGCGGATGAAGTGATGATATATGAAGACAATGAGACACCCAGTTCCTGAGCCGAGAAAATCTCCGACCCAGCCGGGAATCGAACCCAGGCCCCTTTGCATGGCATTCCGTCAGGCTGACCCCTCAGCTCTCGAGGCGGATTACAGAATTTAAGTTGTACCGTTTGTAAGTTTCATGGAACGTTTTGCAATAATTAAAAAAAATTCTGTTCACACACATTGACAATTGCCGTCACCAGATAATGTGGCCTCTTAACTTCAAACTGACTCATATTTACTAAACATATTTTGGCCTTGTTTGGGATTTGAGTAAAAATGGTCTTATCCTGGGTGGACCAGATGTCTGGAACAGGTCACCTCCTTCACCTCCTCCCTCCCCTTACAATTAGTCCGTCACTGGTCTGTACATGCGTTACCCTGACACAATTGGAGGGTCCGACAGAGAAACCGCGGTATAATAAGGGAATGAGCGGAGAAAGATAGTATTGGTGCCACGTGTGAGAATGTTAGAGATAAAATTTTAGTTTCACATCGAAGCGGTCAAATTTTTGAAGCAACATTGAGCCGAAATACGATATGTACGCTGTGGACTTGCTGCTGCGGAACAACGTGTAAGTGTGTTTCAGAGCCCACAGTTCGTCGATATTAATTGCTTCGAGATGTCAGTGGGTAAGTTGTCGAGTAACCATATTCCAAAGATTTTACTATTATCCGTAGACCACATCCTTCAGTACTACTCAATCTTAAAATACAGGAGCATTATACAGGGTGAGTCACTAAGTATTGCCACGAAGAATAACTTCGAAAGTATGGTAGAAGCTGAAAAGTTTGTGGGGCAAAAGTTGCGTGGAACAACGTGGGCCATGATATGACGTCGTTTTTTGTTGCTAGGTGGGGACACTTCAGAGATATGAAGGTCAACTTTTTTTTAATGGAATGCTATAGTTTGGTGCGGCTATCGAGACGAATCCAATGATGTGGAACACTAAGGTCTTTGAAGGTCAAAAAGGTGGCATGAACGTCCATTTACAGAAGGTGTTCGAAGTGATGACCATTGGTATCAATGCAGTGCTGCAATCTTCTTATCATGGATTGAGTGGCATTCCATATCACATGGAGACTTATCGAAGCACATGCGCCGGCCGGGGTGGCCGAGCCAATCTAGGCGCTACAGTCTGGAACCGCGCGACCGGTACGGTCGCAGGTTCGAATCCTGGCTCGGGTATGGATGTGTGTGATGTCCTTAGGTTTCAGTAGTTCTAAGTTCTAGGGGACTGATGACCTCAGATGTTAAGTCCCACAGTGCTCAGAGCCATTTGAACCATTTTTGAAGCACGTGCTCAGACAATTCTCTCTCGTATGTCTTGCAAATAGTAAATATTCGCCGAATATGTGCCATTGACATGTAAACACCATTCAACGGTTTCGCAATACAACACTAATAGGAACTATAAGATTAGTATTGTCGAATCAAGCGAATTTGAATGATGTTTTCCTTCGGAGAACAACTCCATATGCTTCTCATTTACGGAGGATGCCAACGAAATTCAGTGAGAGCTAGAGACTTACACACTGAAAGATATCCTCAACGTAGTCTCCCTAGACGTCGTATATTCAACTATGCGTATGATAAATTGAGAACAACTGGATCTTTAACGCATCGGAAACATGTCCAACAAAGGAAAGTTACTTACGAGGAAACGGAAATTGGTACTCTTGCCACTGTGGTTCGAGATCCTTGTGTTAGTTCACGTCAAATCGCCAGGGAATCTGGCATGAGCCAGAGTATTGTTGTTCGTGTTCTGCATCGCCATAAATATCATCCTTACCGTATCAGTCTCCACCAAGGATTAACTGGTACGGATTGTATGCGTCGCGTTGAATTCTGCCAATGGGCTCAACTTCAGATTCAGAGGGGTGACACATTTATTAATTTGATTTTATTTACTGATGAGACTCCATTCACGAACAATGTAATGTTACTTTGCATGACATGCATTATTAGCCAACTGAAAATCCATGTTGGCTGCGGGCAAGTTGCACACCAAAAACCATGGTCGGTGAATGCATGGTGTGGGATTCTGGAGGACAGAATTGTGTACCCCTGTTTCACCGAAGGAAATTTTACTGGTAGGAAGTACACCACATTTACCAAGCAAAGTGGCGCAGTGGCTAGCACACTGGACTTGCATTCGGGAGGACGAGGATTCAATCCTGCGTCCAGCTATCCCGAATCAAGTTTTTCGTGATTTCCCTAAATCGCTCCAAGCAAATGCTGGGATGGTTCCTTTGAAAGGGCACGACCGACTTCCTTCCCCGTCCTTCCCTAACCTGATGAGACCGATAACCTCGCTGTCTGGTCTCCTTCCCTAAACAACCCAACCCAACACCACATTCCTGCAAGAAACATTACGTCTGTTCCTAAATGTATTTCTTCCAACAACAAGGAACAGAATGTGGTATCAACACGATGGGTGTCCAGCACATTTTTCGCTGATGGCTAGAAATGAGTTGCAGAGAGAATCCCCAAATTGTTGGATTGGGCGTGGAGGAGATGTGTCGTGGCCGGCTCGTTCGCCAGACTTGACGCCTCTGGATTTTTTCTTGTGGGGCTCGTAGAAGACATTGTTTATAAAGACGTTCCAACTACACCTGAAGATATGGAGAGACAATTGTCAGAGAATGCGCTTCGATAAGTGCCGATGTGATAAGGAATACCACTCAATCCATAATAAAAAGATTATAGCACTGCATTGATACCAATGGTCATCACTTAGAATTCCTCCTGTAAATGGACGTTCATGCCACCTTTGTGACCTTCGTTGACCTTCAAAGACCTTACTGTTACACATCATTGGATTCGTCTCGATAGCCGTTACCAGAAAATAAGTACCAAACTATAGCATCCCATTTAAAAAAAAATGAAGTTTACCTTCATATTTCTGAAGCGATCCCACCTAGAAACAAAAAAAAACGTCATATCATGGCCCCTGTTGTTCCATGTAAGTTTTGCCCCACAAACTTTTCAGCTCCTATCATACTTTCGGAGTTATTATTGGTCGCAATAGTTAGTGACTCACCCTGCATATTACCTGAGAATATTGAGCGAATACTAAAATATATGTACAGTTCATAACCGTCCAAACGATTCTGTTCAAGGGAGCGTGTCAGGAGGATGTCTATAGTTTCATCCTGATAATCATCGGATGGAACACACCTTTCCGTAACTGAAAGCTATTGAATTTATACAAAACATAACGGTACTACTATATTAGGACGCGGTAGAAAAGATATTGATGACAGATATGTACCTACCACGTAAAAATGATGGAGTCGCACTTCAGGCGCATTCTCGCTATTTAATACGATGTTAATGATATGAAAACAAAGTTTTTGTCTAGTGATAGTATGAAAAAGAGCAAGTGAGTATATTTTTGCGCATGGATAATAATTTTAAATTTTTTGTCTACTGAAACAGTGAAAAATGATCGATTTTTAAATGGAATTGTGTTTATTTACTTATAGTTTCACTGTCGCTTTCGAAATTTCATCACAGAATGCAATGGCGCAGAGATTAAAATATTCGCTACTTCTCCCGATATTAGCCGATCGAGGAACTTAAAGTAATGCCGAAAATTACTGGCCAAGCGAAGTTCAAGTTCCTTTAAGTTTATGTGACGAATACTCACGACATTATGAGAGTTTCTCAGCTTCGTTTGCGAGTAAGCAAATGGTTTTGTTGTTATGCTAGACGTGTTAAATTTTGCTAGTGAGAGGTGTTTGCAGTGTGTAGATGTGCGTACGTTCGTCCACTTGGTCCAGTTGTTACAGCATATCGCGGCTTTGGTGGCAGCCTCTTAACTTACAGGCACTCTAGCCAGCTCGGAACCGATAATGCCTTGGAGAAAGGCACTTAATACCACAAGACGGAAAATTGTAACTGAAGTTATCATCTTAGGAAACTGTGCGTTTCTGTTAATATTATTTCATGTTGTGTAAATATTGAAATTTCATATGCGTTATCAATGTATTCGTTGTACTGAGCGTTTGCTTAAAAACTCTGTGTCGAAACAAGTTTCGAACACACAACACAGCTTTCTTCATATAGTCCTGCCATTATTGCCTCCGCAGATTATTCATATCAAAGAGCACGTCCTATCAAAGGCGGAATTTCGTGGTCGAGTGTCATTCAACTTGCTGCTTAATCTCTCACGAAGCTTATTTCGCTGGACTATCCTCTTTTGCTTTTTTTCTCTCTCTCTCTCTCTCTCTCTCTCTCTCTCTCTCTCTCTCTCTCTAGAAATACCTGGCCGTGACGCATAAATACGAATTTTTCATCACTATTTTAGAATGTCAGGGCGAACTGTAGTTAGTCGTATGAGGCCAGATTCCAGGGAATGACACTAAACTATCGAAACTTTAATCTAGAATACCGCGGTAAAACAGCGAATGCTATGCGATTTGCACGGGGTTATGAAAGTTAGGTGGTCAGTGCATTTGTGGTTGAGCATGGCATCTCATCAGTAACATACAGGGCGATCAGATAAGTCACTTTACTCTCGCAGTGATGCGATTAATATAAAATTCAGTCAGCGTACGACCGGAGAACTGGTCGAAAAGTTGACCCAGTTTATTCCTTAGCCATGACTAGTTGATCTACCGTGTAACATGTGCAAGGTTGTCCACAGGCAGTGTTTTATGAAACTGTGAAGTCATGAATCTAGTTTTATATTTTTTAGGGGTAATAAATCGAACCTACTTGTATTCGTTTTTACACGCCTAAATCGAAGTAGCAAAAACTGCTTGTGAAATATCCTGCTTCTTCATTGTGGAACAAGTCGAGCCATTGTGAGATTCATTCTAGCATCCTTGTCTGGCTGAGTTAGGAGCTCGTCTCCGATGATCTAAATTTATACGGAATCTTAGACTACAACTTTTCTATCTTTTTGTTATGTGATCCGCTCAATGAGTTGTTATAAAGCATAAAATTTCTCAACAACGAAGAAATGAAAACACGTGTTTGAGATTGCGACAAACTGAAAGCCAAGATTTTTTTCTGCCCCGTTGAGGGGCAGAGAGATACGAAAAAATTTTAACGGCATGGACGATAGATAAATTGAATGCCTCTATTGATGATGTGCTTTAAAAATAAAAAAAAATATTTGGCTCTTCATTTACTGAATAGCAACCGCAATAACGATTCATCATTCCTGTCACAGCTTCCCTCTGCATTTCAGTGTAACTGCTGTCTCACAGGCTACTGACGACCTCCCTTCTCTGTAAGTATGCATATGATCAAATAATTACTGCATTTCCAATATTTCCATTTTTAGGAATTAATGTTGTTCAGCGGGTGAAATATGTTGTTTTTGTTAGGTAGGTATTTGGGCTGCTGTAGACCATCCTTTCCGTTGTCAAGTGTTTCCTTAAGTTAGGAACTAATAGGAAACCAGTCAGGTGTGAATCTGATAAGTGAGAAAGAACAACCAGTAACGAAGTATATTTTTTATGAACGGAAATGTATAGCTATTTACTAAGTTTTCCATGCGATGTGGAAGCAAGTCAAGGTATCGAAACAAGGTTTTCGGAAAAAAATATCCTATTTTGCTGTAGGTCTTACCCTCTAATCTTTTTATCTGGTATCGTATAGAAACATCCGTGGCTTTCAATTTTTGAAAGCATTTTATACATTGTTTAAAACGTACAGTGAAGTGACACATTTCAGTGTTAGTAGGGAAAGTTTTCGCAAATATAGCCTAGAAACGTGCTAAATGCGATGCTGTAATGTATCGGCAAACAACAGTTACAGGCTATGTTTATAAAGAAATTGAGCCGTAACTGCTCCGTGCCGAGAGATTTGCGGAAAGTTTAACGGCAAATATTGGCACGTCACTTCTCTGTTCATAAATTGTCGGGTGTTTCAGTACCTCTTTACATAAAAACGTTTTGTGTCCTACCATTACAGTTGAAAAACTCACCCTTTGCGTTCAAACGCCACAGACATTATTTCAGTATCTCGAGCCGTTTATGGGATACTCTGGATGTGCAAATTAGGTAGGATGTGTTTCCCGAAGGCGACAACGATGACGACAAAGTGGCGTGCAGTTGGCAGGAGATTTGTTAGAACAGTTTTTTTGTGAAAGAAAGATTTTATGGTGTCTCTTGGACTCTGGGATTAGTCTTCATCTGCCGCTCATGCGAAAATGAGAGACACCTCCGGAGAAAAAGAGAAGGATCTGTGTAAATATTAACAACCCATAAGACAATTCAGTGCTGAAATAAGAAGGGAAGGCTGAAAGGCAGAAGAAATATATGTAAGCGCTATACGCAGGAAACGGTCTTAAAGACAGTATCATTGCAAGAAAAAAATGGTTCAAATGGCTCTGAGCACTATGGGACTTAACATCTGAGGTCATCAATCCCCTATAACTTAGAACTACTTAAACCTAACTAACCTAAGGACATCACACACAATCACGCCCGAGGCAGGATTCGAACCTGCGACCGTAGCTGTCCCGTGGTTCTAGACTGAAGCGCCTAGAACCGCTCGGCCAGCTGCAAGAAAAAAGAAGTGAATGTACACTATGTGGTCAAAAGTATCCGGACAACTGGCTGAAAATGACTTACAAGTTGGTGGCGCCTTCCATCGGTAATGCTGGAATTCAGTATGGTGATGGCCCACCCCTAGCTTTTATGACAGCTTCCACTCTCGCAGGCATACGTTCAATCACGTGCTAGAAGTTTTCTTGGGAAATGGCAGCCCATTCTTCACGGAGTGCTGCACTGAGGATAGGTATCGATGTCGGTCTGTGAGGCCTGGCACGAAGTCGGCGTTCCCAAACATCCCAAAGGAGTTCTATAGCATTCAGGTCAGGACTCACTGCAGGCCAGTCCTTTACAGGGATGTTATTGTCGTGTAACCACTCCGCCACAGGCCGTTCTTTATGAACAGGTGCTCGATTGTGTTGAAAGATGCAGTCGCCATCACCGAATTGCTCTTCAACAGTGGGAAGCAAGGAGGCGCTTAAAACATCAATGTAGGCCTGTGCTGTGATAGTGCCACGCAAAATAACTAGGGGTGCAAGCCCCCTCCACGAAAAACACTACCACGCCATAACACGATCGTCTCCAAATTTTACTGTTTGCACTACACACGCTGGCAGATGACGTTCACCGGGCATTCGCCATACCCACACACTGCCATCAGATCGCCACAGTGTCTACCGTGATTCGTCACTCCACACGACGTTTTTCCACTGTTCAATAGTCCAATGTTTACGCTCCTTACACCAAGCGAGGCGTCGTTTGGCATTAACCGGCATGATGTGTGGCTTATGAGCAGTTGCTCGACCGTGAAATCCAAGTTTTCTCACCTCCTTACTAACTGTCATAGTACTTGCAGTGGATCCTGATGCTGAGGCCGAGCGGTTCTAGGCGCTACAGTCTGGAACCGCGCGACCGCTACGGTCGCAGGTTCGATTCCGCCTCGGGCGTGGATGTGTGTGATGTCCTTAGGTTAGTTAGGTTTAAGTATATCTAAGTTCTAGGGGACTGATGACCTCAGACGTTAAGCCCCATAGTGCTCAGAGCCATTTGACCCATTTTGGATCCTGATGCAGTTTGGAATTCTTGTGTGACGGTCTGGCTAGTTGTCTGCCTATTACCCATTACAACCCTCTTCAACTGTCGGCGGTCTCTATCAGGCAGCAGACAAGGTCGGCTGTACACTTTTGTGCTGTACGTGTCCCTTCACATTTCCACTTCACCGTCACATCGGAAGCAGTGGACCTAGGTATGTTTAAGGAGTATGGAAATCTCACGTACCGACATATGACACAGTCAGAGCACTGAAAGATGTAAGTGGAAACAAGGCGCCAGGAGTAGATAATTTTCCCTCAGAATTATTGAAATCGCGAGAACACAACCTGACAAAACTGTTCCACCGTGTATGCAACATGAGAGGGCATGAGACAGGCAAAATACCGTCAGACATTTAAGAAGAATGTAGTAATTCCAATAACAAACTAGATAGTGGTTGACAGTTATGAATATTACCGAAACGAGAGTTTTATAAGTCATGGCTGCACAACACTATCACAGATTTGGAGGAGAATACAAGAGCTGGGAGAGGGGGGGGACGACAGCTCAGCCGCCTTTGGGAAGATCATGTTGGGCCCCACAGAAATGTAGGGGCACGCGAGACAATACTGATACTACAACTTCTCAGTATATAGACAGAAGAAAGGCAAACCTACGTTTACAGTACTTGTTCATTTAGAGCACTCTTTTGCCAATGGTTAACGGACTATTCCGATGACTTGTAATGCTCACGAAGTCTACGTGCTGCTCCCTAAACCGAATTTCGTAAACCAATTTCCCAATTCCTCTTCTGGTTGGTCTTGTAAACGCTCCAAATTGATTCCGGTCACTACGTTAACATGCGGCACATCTTCCGGAAGACGAAAACGCATTTCGGAAACCGCCGTGTTTACATGTCAAGTCCTGAAGCGCATTTGATAGCCCAGTTAAATATGGCATCTGGGAAATAGCTGTTCTGATTTAGCCAACACAATCGCTATTTCTCTTCAAGTTCTTTTTTTCAAAAACGGTTGTGCGTTTACATGGGAACGAAAATCAGTTGTGGAAGTGGAAATCTGGCTGGTAGAACCGGATTTCCAGGATCGATTTTGAGGTGTCCACGTAAGCAACGAGAAGCATTATTGGGAAATCGGTTTACGAAATGCTGTTTTGGGAGCTCCATGTAAATGTAGTGGGTTTTCCACATCCACAGTCGATTTCCGCTCCTATTTAAACGCACAATCGCTTTTGAAACGTGCTTGGATTGTCAGGTTACATCTTGTTTCTAAAATTTTTCGGCGGATATGAACGGATTCACCTTCTGTACAATGAAGGAGAAAGAGAACCATTAGGGCGAGCATGAAGCTAACTACCTGTAATATTTAACTGGTGAGAAATAGCGATTGTGCTGACAAAGTGGAAAACTGGAACAGCTGTTTTCCAAACGCCATATTTGACTGACCTAGCAAATCTGCCTCAGACCTAAACAAGTAAACACGATAGCGAAAAACGGCTTACGAAACTCGGTTTTCGTGTTTCAGAACTTCTTTCGCATGTAAACGCAGTGACTGTCAGAAATCGCAAAGGACCTGGAAGATCAATTGAAGGGAATGGTTAGTGAATTCAAAAGAGTACCATTATGGAACAATAGTCAAATCAGATAATAATGAGGTACTAGACTGGGAAATGAGACACTACAAGTTTTCCTGTTTGAGGAATTCTACGCTATATCTGAGGAACATTTCCCTTCAAATACTGACATATGTCATTCGACTATAGACTTTAAATAAGGTAGACAATTCCGTCGAAAATTCAAAGCCACGGATGCTTCTATATGGTAGCAGATAACAAGATTCATGAGTGTAAGAAATACAGTAAAATACACACATAAAAAAAAGTTTTACATTACCCCGGTTCCCAGAACTCCTGAAGATTGACTGTGGATATTGTATCACAGACACAGTCCCTTTGACTGTTCAAAGAAGTCACTAAATCCGCACAAAGATGTAAAGAACCATGCATGAACAGCACCTATTAGACGGAGGGGGTTCGACAGCCGATCAGTTCAAGTCATTTCACGAGGTAGGAGGCACAAGGCTCTTGTTGTCTGTGGTTCAACCATACCTAGACGGTCAATACCGCGGTTCGATCGCGTCCGCATTGTTACATTGTACCAGGAAGGGCTCTCAACAAGGGAAGTGTCCGGGCGTTTCGGAGTGAACCAAAGCGATGTTGTTCGGACATGGAGGAGATACAGAGAGATAGGAACTGTCGATGACATGCCTCGCGCAGGCCGCCCAAGAGCTACTACTACAGTGCATGACCGCTACCTACGGATTATGGCTCGGAGGAATCCTGGCAGCAATGCCGCCATCGCTCGACTAGTGGCCAGCACGTTCTCCGGACATGAACCCTATCGAACACGCCTGGGATTGACTGAAAAGGGCTGTTTCTGGACGACGTGACCCACCAACCACTGAGGGATTTCTGCCGAATCGCCTTTGAGGAGTGGGACAATCTATACCAACAGTGCCTTGATGAACTTGTGGATGGTATGCCAAGACGAATACAGGCATGCATCAATGCAAGAGGACGTGCTACTGGCTATTAGAGGTACTGGCGTGTACAGCAGTCTGGACCATCACCTCTAAGGTCTCGCTGTATGGTGGTACAACATGCAATGTGTGGTTTACATGAGCAATAAACAGGGTGGAAATGATGTTTATGTTGATCTGTATTCCAATTTGTTGTACAGGTTCCGGAACTCTCGGAACCGAGGTGATGTAGAACTTCTTTTGAAGCGTGTAGTATCATTTTATTCGGAACCCTTTATTCGATACCTCGAACTGTTTGTCAAATATTGAGAACTCTACATCATGTGAGACAGTAAATAGTTGTATGTACATCCATATATACATTTCGCTGATGATCCTTGCTTTATGTATTATCGAATTCACAGCGAACTGTTCCCCTGTGAATTTCTAATTTCAGCAAATGTAGCCAGGCAAAAGGAATAACAACTTCTAAGATAGGGAAATCTGCTAACATCAAAGATAAAGTTCAGTATTAGGGAATATTTTCTGAAGGTATATGCCTGGCTTTTAGCCTTGTGCGGAAGTGAGACGTGGACGATAAAAATTCAGACAAGTAGAGTGAAAAAGCTTTTGAAATGTAATGTTACAAAAGAATGCTGAGGATTAGGATAGAAATTTACAGAACCCAAAAACTAAACGAAGGGACCGGTTTATAGGACACTTTCCGAGGCATCAGTGGATCGTATATGTGGAAGTGAAAGGAATGCCTGAATACCGTAAGCAGGTTCAAGTGGGTGCAGGTTGCAGTAGTTACGCAGAGATGAAGAGATTTGCGCAAGATGAGATAGTGAGGAGAGCTGCACGAAGCGAGTCTTGCAGACTGAAGACGGCAGCAGTAGCAGCAACAAAAGCAAGAGGAAACAACAGCGCTGCACGCTTTGCCGTTAAGACACAGATGGCCGTGAGGCGGCTGCACGCTCGCCGAGCAGTTGGCAGGCGCGACTGCGGCTGCGGCCGTAATCGCATTCGACTGCCGGCTCCACGTAACCGCAAATAGCCGCTATCGACCAATCCTGCTAACACCTATCGGGGCAACTCGACGCGGTGTAGCGTGGCGTGGCCCAGCGTAGTTTGTAAACAGCATGCGCACGCAAAACGCGCGTGCGGTGCCAGCAAAACGCACTGCCTGCACGCTCTCTGTATCACAGAAATAATTCGCCATTATCGTCACGCGACACCTCACCAGCACTCGCTTTACACTAGTAATGAAACCTACTGCCACTTCTATGTAATTACTTATCTGAACTTTCACACACACGTTGCTCTAGTATCGAACTATTCATAACAGGACGTTTTTTTCATACATTCCACCAACACCAGTTAAGGTAAAACAGGGGTGATTGAATGTAGTAAAGTTGCATCAGATACTGCTAAGGGAATTAGATTTGGAAATGAAACATTAAAAATAGTAGATGCGTTTTGATATTTGTTCAGCAAAATACTACGAACTTCCAGCATGCTGAAGTAATTGCAGGGCAACAACGGAAAAAACAGCCAAAGTTGCAAATTTCACTATTATTTACTCAATGACTGGTTTCGGGTCGGGACGCATTTTCAAAAATCTTCAAATGTGTGTGAAATCTTATGGGACTTAACTACTAAGGTCATCAGTCTCTAAGCTTACACACTACTGAACCTAAAGACAAACACACACAACCATGCCCGAGGGAGGACTCGAACCTCCGCCGGGACCAGCCGCACAGTCCATGACTGCAGCGCCCTAGACCGCTCGGCTAATCGAGCGCGGCACGCATTTTCAAATCAACCTGAAGTCAAAATAGTGTTTCCCAAACGTAAGAACCGCGTCAAGATAACAGACATATATGTATGTGCACTTTGTTATAGGCTTACGTATACGTTTGTTATCTTGACATTTTCCTATATTTTGGGAAGTCCTATATTTTGGGAAGTACCATTTTGATTATTTAAATGATTTGAAAATGTGTTCCGATCCGAAACCAGTCATCGAGTAAATAAAAGTTATATTAGCAACTTCGGCTGTTTTTCCGTTGTATCGAGCGAGCAAGATAGCTGACTATAGCCGAAGTGAGAGGTTACAAAATGTAGACTGGCAACACAAAGAAAAGAGTTCCTAAAAAAGTGACATTTTGTTAACATTGAATATAAATTTAAGTGTTAGGAGATCCTTTCTGAAGGCATCTGTATGGAGTATAGCCTTGTACGCAAGTGAAGGGTGGACGATCAACAGTTCAGGTAAGAAACGCGGTGTTACAGAAGACTGCTCATGGTTAGAGCAGTAAATCGGGTAATTATCGAAGAGGCACTGAATCATATTTCGGAGAAAAGATATTGGTGCCACAACGTGACTAAAAGAAGGAACCAGTTGATTATACACATCCTGAGGCATCGAGGAACCCGCTATATGGTAGGGGAGGGAAGTGGTGGGGGTAAGAATTGCTGTGGCATGACTACAATAAGCAGGTGCAAGTCGATGTAAGCTACAACAGCAAGGCTGAGGTGAAGAGAGGAGCGTGGGGAGCTGCATCAAACAATTATTCAAAATGGAGACCGTAAAAACAAAAACCATCAAAAGACGCTATAAAACTATTTTTTTTTTCCAACTAGGTCCGCCTTCTCGTCAACATCTGACGGAAGTGTCTATGATTCCATGTACGTTAAACATATAGTCAAATCTGTGGAAGCAAGCTGGTCTTTGCATTGATTCCAGCAAAATACTTTTATTACTGTCTGTTCCAGGCATTTCTTGTTCGAGTGGATTGCCGAAAGCACACCATTAATCAGTCACGCTGAGAAAACCTGAGGATCAATAAGGTTGCTCTCTCTCCGCATTTTCGTATCTTCGCTATTCGATAAGCAGTTGCATGTTTGTTGCATCTGTCTAATAGTCGTATTAATTTATGAGAAAAAAAATATATGTTAGTTGTGTGAAAGTAGCCGTACACACTTCTGTGAGGTAATATTGGCACCAAGACGAGATGAACCATCCGAACTCATAAATAGGCCAAGTACTTCCTGTGGTAAGGATCTGACAAATAAGCAGTAAGTTTTTCAATACAACACTAGAACTCATTTGGGCCATTCTCTGTGAGTATCGCCGATCTACAGGAAGGATTGGTGCATGATGCAGGTAGTATCTTAGCCCTACTGCAGTGGTAATAGTTACAGGGATACTACACGAATAACAACTCTGTTTGTACCATGAGTGCAGGACCTTGCGCCGAAAGATTATCCTGGACGTGTTGAAATCTGTGGTTGGCTTCATACACATTCCATACCCATAACGGTTTTATGGAGGCTGCAGATGTGACTGGCTACAGCAATGAGTGCATAACTAACGTCTAAAAATAACCATGTGTGTTTGCATGAAAACTCTTATAGTTCCTTTAACGCAGTTCTTCAGCATCCGATTCCCGTCAAGTTGTGGACAGGGTGTCACACAGAAGGGCCATACGGAGAGAACACCATTTCGCATATTACACACCTTTAAGCTGTCAAGGACTGCGTAATTCCTGTGGTTGAAGCAATTTCATATGACACGTTAGAAATCACTTTGCAAAATGAAATAAAAGTCATCACATTTATAATATCTGTAATTCGTCCCACTTAATCAGAACTCTAACATTGCAGTTGTTGAGTGTTACGAGGGAGCTGAATTTTTTTCTCATTAGTTGAGGTGTCACACATAGAAATAACTATTATGGTAAGTTTATTTACCGTTAAAGTATTCAGCTCAACTTCGTTAACGGTAATCGTTCTTTGTTAGCTGTTCAGAACAGCATCTGGGAGACGAAAAGCGGTAAAATTATCACACTGTATCTTCCATGAAAGAACAAAAGTATGTGAAGCAACATTTTGGAGTTTTACTGGTACTGAAATGCGTCTTACGTCAACTTATGAAGTTGTGTCTTATTTATTCCCGATATTGGAAGCTCAAAGAACGTTTCATTCGCACATTAGTTCCAGGAATTTACATTCTGCACGGAATGGCTTGTAGAGACTTAAAACATTTAAAGTTCTACGTTCTGTGTTGTGAACTTCATGTCGTACACAAACGTTAAGCTTCATTGATGTCTCGTACTCAGTTGAATTTTCCCTAGCAATTCGTAAACGTCGTAACTCATTGCAGTGTGAAACAGCGAGTGTAGTTTTTGTCGTACATTCCTCAAAGCCAGTTGTCAGATAAGCAGTTTCTTGGCATTCCAAAACCGTAGCTTCTTTCCTAATATCATCAGGGTAATTATCCTTCGTCTGAGTTCGCCAGAGTGTCAAGATAATTATGCTGTCGTGTTTGGGCTTTGGAAAAAATGTCTCCAAGAAATGTTCATTTAATATGAAAGTGTCTCCAAGAAATGTTCATTTAATATGAAAGTGATAGATCGATGAAACATTTATCACTTCATTCTGTCAGAAGTGAAAGACATAGGTCTTTCCATGTGAGACACTCTTCTGTAATATAGTAGTTAAGCTTTTCCGCTCGGTAAGCCTTACCTGTTACGTCGAACGCCACCGTCTGTGAGGCTCTTTGAACGCTTTCTTTTGTCATTTATGGATATGGAATTCAAATTCTAATAGTTGTTACAAATGACATGTTACGAATATATATCATTTAAACCTCTGTAATACTACTGTATAACGTGAAGTTCTGTCACAATAATTAATTTGTATTTTGTGCGAAGAAATATACCACTAAGTTATAATGTATTAAATTTGAAACATCTGATTAATATTTAATCTCACGAGTCTAATTGTCCAATATGGTGCAGAAATCAACTGCGTTGAAGTATTCTGGCTGTTAAATCAAACTCAGATGTGACACATCCAAAGACGATGCAGAACTGCATCAACTAAGACAACATCAGAATTAACTTGCGAAGAAAGCGAGCAATAGACTTCCACTCGCAAGGTCAATACCCTAGCTCGAGAGGCCAAAACCTAAATAGAAATGATTTTAAAATGCGGAGATGTGTTGGCTGCACCAGGTGAGGGATATCCATAAAATTTTAGTTATCACCTCGAAAAAAAGTTAAGTTGATAACTCTGTCTGTAGATTCATGTCAACTCTCCTGGTAGACTGTAAGAGAAAAAAAAGAAAGGAAAACGACGCATCACTAAGGTATTATCCGGCTGTGCCCTCTTCCGCACGACTTTCCGGAGTGGGACGGAGCGCCTGGTCCCCTGCACGAATCCGCCGGGCGGACGTGTGTCGAGGTCCGGTGAGCCGGCCAGTCTGTGGGCGGTTTTTAGGCGGTTTTCCATCTGCCTCGGCGAATGCGGGCTCCTTCCCATTATTCCGTCTCAGCTAAACCATGTCGGCGATTGCTGCGCAAACAAATTCTCCACATTCTCGTTTGCCACCATTACCCTACCACGCAAACATAGAGGTCACACTCGTCTGGTGTGAGACGTTCCGTGGGGAGGTCCACCGAGGGCCGAGCCGCACAATAACCCTGAAAGAGTGGTTCGGTGCGGGGCGGCGGAGGGGTGAAGTGGACTGCGATAGTCGCCGTGGGGTTGTGGACCACTGCAGCTGCGGCGGGGACGGAGCCTCTCTGTCGTTTCTAGGCCTCCAGTTAACATACAATAGAATACAAGGTATTATCCGAATGAGATGGAAATAGGTAGGTGTGATGTACATATACATACAAACAAATGAGTACAGTTTCTGAAAAATTTGATAGTTCATTCAACAGAAAGAGCTTCACAAACTGAGCAAGTCAATAACTCATTGGTACGCCTCTGGCCCTTATGAAAGCAGTTATTCAACTTGGCGTTAATTGATGCAGTTGTTGGATGTCCTCCCGAGGAATATCGCGTCAATTTTGTCCAACTGGCGCGTCAGATCGTCAAAATTCCGAGGTGGTTAGAGGGCCCTGAATGCTCCAAATGTTCTCAATTGAGGAGACATCTGGCGACCTTGCTGGCAAACATAAGGTTTGGCAAACACGAAGATAGGCAGTAGAAACCCTTATCATGTGCGTGCGGGCATTATATTGCTAGAATGGCTTGCCATGAAGGGCAACAAAACGGAGCGTACAATGTAGTCGACCCAACGCTGTGTTGTAAGAGTGATGCGGATGACAACCATAGGGGTCCTGTTATGAAAAGAAATGGTACCCCAGACCATCACTGCCGGCTGTCGGGCCATATGGCTGGCGACAGATTGGCATCACACCGGTGTCGGGGACGTGTCCAGAATCGTCTTTGCAGGTCATCGGGGCACAATTCGAAGCAGGACTCATCACTGAAGACAATTCTACTCCAGCTCCAGATATGGAGATTCCAGGTCGAAGACGTGAGTGGAGAGGCGAACCTGACTGTCACCCACCATACTGCCCAACAAGAAACAGTAATGGACTGAGCTGCAATTTCTTTTCATAGCATTGTTATTATTAATAGCACACTTATAGCACAGCGATACGTCGACAATATTCTGTGCCGTTTTCTTGCCCGTCATGGAAGTCATCCTGGCCTTACATTTCGTCAAGATCATGCCCACCCGCATACGGCGACAGTTTCTACTGCGTGCCTTCGTACTTGCCAAACCATAGCACGGCCAGCAAGGCTCCCGATCTCTCCACAACGGAGAACGTTTGACGATCTGACGTGCCAGTTGGACAAAATTTGACACGACATCCCTCAGGAGGACATCAAACAACTCTATCAATCAGTGCCAAACCGAATAACTGCCTGCATAGGGACCAGTGGTTGACCAAAGCGCTATTAACTTGCTCAGTTTGTGAAGATCTTCCTCCAGAATAAATCATCCAACTTTTCTGATGTAGTAATCATTTGTTTTTCTGTAGCTATACATCACATCTACAGATTTTCGTCTCATACAGATAGTTCCTCAGTGGTGCGTTGTTTCTTTTATTTTTGTCTTAGAGTGTACAGATTGTAATCCACAAGTCACAGTACATTAGTACGCCGCTAGAGGAGCCAAAACAAAATGGCGCAGCCCACTGATAAAATGTAGTATCGTGTGGTAACTCATTTTCTGCATCTGAAGGGGAACATTGCTCAGCAGTCCGTGCTGAGCTCGTGGAAGTCGGGAAGAGTACGCCGTCATATGAAACAGTGGTTAGGTGGTGCAAGCGCTTGCAGCGTACGGTAAAAAAAAAACAGCTACAAACAAATTTAAAGGCTACACATTTTATTGATCCATCCGTTGACGAGTTGGAACATTTGTTCATCATCAGAGAACTGCATTAAGGATTAACTGCTAATCAAACGTTGGTAGTTTCGTTTGCCATGACGTCAGTGAAAGTGTCTTTAATAGCTTTAAAACCACATTCCCTGGCACCGTGGCAAGCAAAACAACCAACGCCTCATTAACGATTCAGTCTGTAATGCAGCCATCTAATGAGAAACAAAAGTTCGAGGGCAGTAATGGCATGGATCATTAAAATGTATTAAATAAAAACACCTTTAGATTAGTGGTTGGTTGCCGTTTTTATACCATATCTTTTAGTACAACCGCGGAGCCTTCACAATGTCAACTACTGACAAAATACACTGAGGTGACAGAAGTCACAGGATTCTTCCTGATATCTTGTCGGACCTCCTTTGCCGGCCGTTGTGGCTGAGTGGTTCTAGGCGCTTCAGTCCGGAACCGCGCTGCTGCTACGGTTGCAGGTTGCAGGTTCGAATCTCGCCTCGGGCATGGATGTGTGTGATGTCCTTAGGTTAGTTAGGTTTAAGTAGTTCTAAGTCGAGGGGACTGGTGACCTCAGAGGCCTGCGGGATTAGCCGAGCGATCTAAGGCGTGGCAGTCATGGACTGTGCGGCTGGTCCCGGCGGAGGTTCGAATCCTCCCTCGGGTATGGGTGTGGATAATTTAGGTTAAGTAGTGTGTAACCTTAGGGACTGATGACCTTAGCAGTTAAGTCCCATAAGATTTCACACACATCTGTGACCTCAGATGTTAAGTCCCATAGTGCTCAGAGCCATTTGAACCATTTTGGACCTCCTTTTTCCCGGTATATTGCAGCAAATCGATGTGGCATTGACTCGATAAGTTGCTGGAAGTCCATTGCAGAAATACTGAGTCATTCTGGTTGGTTGGTAGATTCGGGGAAGGGGATCTGACAGCGAGGTCATCGATCCCATCGCCGGCCGGTGTGGCCGTGCGGTTAAAGGCGCTTCAGTCTGGAACCGCGTGACCGCTGCGGTCGCAGGTTCGAATCCAGCCTCAGGCATGGATGTGTGTGATGTCCTTAGGTTAGTTAGGTTTACGTAGTTCTAAGTTCTAGGCGACTGATGACCTCAGAAGTTAAGTCGCATAGTGCTCAGAGCCGTCATCGATCCCGTCGGATAAGGGAAGAATGTGGAAGGAAGTCGGACGCGCCCTTTCAAAGGAAGCATCCCAGCATTTGCCTGAAGCGATTTAGGGAAATCATGGAAAACCTAAATTAGGATGGCCGGACTTGGGTTTGAACCGTCGTCCTCCCGAATGCAAGTCCTGTGTGCTAACCACTGCGCCACCTCGCTCGGTGAGACATTCTGCCTCTACAGCCAACCATAATTGCGAAAGTGTTGGCGGTACAGCATTTTGTGCAGGAATTGACCTCTCGATTAAGTCCCATAAACGTTCGACTGGATTCATGTCGGACGTTCTAATCACTTGATCGAATTGTCCAGTACGTTCCCCAAACCAGTCTTGAATAATTGCGCCATGGTGACATAGAGCACTGCCATTCATGAAAATTTCGTCGTTGTTTGGGAATCTTAAGTCCATGATGGGCTGCATATGGTCTTCAGTTAGCGGAACGTAACCATTTCCAGGTATCATCGGTTCAGTTGGACCAGAGGACCGTGCTCATTCAGTGTAAACATAGCTTGCACTATTACGGAGTCACCACCAGGTTGCACTGTGCCTGTTGACAACTTGGATCCGTGGCTTCGACGGGTCTGCGCCACACTCGGGCTCTGCCATCAGTGCTTACCAGATGAAATCGGAACTCATCTGACCAGGATACAGTCACGAGCGCAGGAGAGGCGCTGCAGGTGATGTGCTGTTAGCCATGGCATTCGCGTCGCCCTCTGCTGCCACAGCCCGTTAGCAAATTTCGACGCACTGTCCTAACAGATACGTTCGTCGTACGTCCCACATTGATTTCTGCGGTTATTTCACGCAGTGTTGCTTGCATGTTGGCGCTGACAACTCTACCCAAACGCCGCTGCTCTCGGTCGTTATGTAAAAGTTGTCGGCCACTGCAATGTCCATGCTGAGAGGTAATGCCTGAAATCTGGTATTCTTGGCGCTCTCTTGACACTGTAGATCTCAGAATATTGAATTCGTTAACGATTCCCGAAATTAAATGTCCCATGCGTGTAGGTCCAACTACCATTCCGCGTTCAAAATTTTAATTCCCGTTGTGAGCCCATAATCATGTCGGAAACCTTTTCACGTGAATCGCCTAAGTACAAATGACAGGTCCGCCAATGTACCGCCCTTTTAAGCCTTGTCTACGCGATACTACATACATACTGTATGTGTGACTATCGCTATCCCATCACTTTTGTCACTTTAGTATAGCTTCCAGTGTTGTCAAACTAGTCTGAATTATGAAAGAAGAATTGTCAGACCCATGCGAGGAACCTGGAATCGCAACAGAAGTGGAATTACTGGTTCTCGAAGACTGGCACGTCACAGTCGAGGTAATAATGGAAAATATACAAATCAGTCGTGAATCAGTTTTCAGTATACCGCACGACACTTTGTGCGTTACGTAGATGGCCTGTCATTGTATTCCGCGATTGACAACACCGACTATAAAATCCCGCCGAATCGGGGCAGCAGCGGAAATGTTGCAGCTGTGCCAGGCCAATCCAGATGACTGCATTGGCCGCCTGATCACCATGGACGAGTACTGCGTAGCGTCGTAACTTCCTTGAACGTTGTGTGGTTCTTTAGTGCATGCAGGAATGAGCATGCTGTTAATGAATAGAGGACTGAGATATTAATTTATTCTAGACCTACACCACTGGCCATTAAAATTGCTACACCATGAAGAAATGCAGATGATAAACGGGTATTCATTGGACAAATATATTATACTAAAACTGACATGTGATTACATTTTCACGCAATTTGGGTGCATAGATTCTGAGAAATCAATACCTAGAACAACCACCTCTGGCCGTAATAACGGCCTTGATACGCCTGGTCATTGAGTCAAACAGAGCTTGGATGGCGTGTACAGGTACAGCTGCCCATGCAGCTTCAACACGACACCACAGTTCATCAAGAGTAGTGACTGGCGTATTGTGACGAACCAGTTGCTCGGCCACCATTGACCAGACGTTTTCAATTGGTGAGAGATCTGGAGAATGTACTGGCCAGGGCAGCAGTCGAACATTTTCTGTATCCAGAAAGGCCCGTACAGGACCTGCAACATGCAGTCGTGCATTATCCTGCTGAAATGTGGGGTTTCGCAGTGATTGAATGAAGGGTAGAGCCACGGGTCGTAACACATCTGAAATGTAACGTCCACTGTTCAAAGTGCCGTCAATGCGAACAAGAGGTAACCAAGACGTGTAACCAATGGCACCCCATACCATCACGCCGGGTGATACGTCAGTATGGCGATGACGAATACACGCTTCCAATGTGCGTTCACCGAGATGTCGCCAAATACGGATGCGACCATCATGATGCTGTAAGCAGAACCTGGATTCTTCCGAAAAAATGACGTTTTGCCATTCGTGCACCCAGGTTCGTCGTTGAGTACGCCATCACAGCTGCTCCTGTCTGTGATGCAGCGTCAAGGGTAACCGCAGCCATGGTCTCCGAGCTGATAGTCCATGCTGCTGCAAACGTCGTCTAACTGTTCGTGCAGATGGTTGTCGTCTTGCAAACGTCCCCATCTGTTGACTCATGGATCGAGACGTGACTGCACGATGCGTTACAGCCATGCGGATAAGATGCCTGTCATCTCGACTGCTAGTGATATGAGGCCGTTGGGATCTAGCACGGCGTTCTGTATTATCCTCCTGAACCCACCATTCCGTATTCTGCTAACAGTCATTGGAGCTCGACCAACGCGAGCCGCAATGTTGCGATACGATAAACCGCAATCGCGATAGGCTACAATCCGACCTTTATCAAAGTCGGAAACGTGATGGTACGCATTTCTCCTCCTTACACGAGGCATCGCAACAACGTTTCACCAGGCAACGCCGGTCAACTGCTGTTTGTGTATGAGAAATCGGTTGGAAACTTTCCTCATGTCAGCGCGTAGTAGGTGTCGCCACCGGCGCCAACCTTGTGTGAATGCTCTGAAAAGCTAATCATTTGCATATCACAGCATCTTCTTCCTGTCGGTTAAATTTCTCGTCTGTAGCACGTCATCTTCGTGGTGTAGCAATTTTAATGGCCAGTAGTGTAGTAACAAAGAGTAAAAGTAATATATAACTTTATTGCTGTAGTTGCAGCACCAATTGCTAACAGTAGATCTGAACGTATAAACGTATACATATACAAAGGATTTATAAATCTGTTACTTTTCAATGTAATGTTTATTCAGAAGATGTTGAGCCCTGGCCACTATGAAAGTCTGTAAATGTTATTCAACTGGCAAACACGCAGAGTGGGATCAGTGCATGAATATTCGAACTTGAGTGCACCTGCCGCAAGAGCTCCGAGGACGCGGTGCTTGCATCTTACTGGCATCGGCGTACTCGTTCGTGGCAGCGCCCTTCTGCCGCGGTGGCGGCTGTAGAAAACGCGCCGGCGTAACTGGCGGCGCGCATATTTGTAATTGCGACTGACCGGATAGCGGCCGATGCCATATGTGGATCACTATGATCCCGACGCAAAGGAGAAAACGGAGCACTGGAAACAAGCGGATTCGTCTCCGCCAATAAAGGCGAAGACCCAACCTCTATCGGGCAAGATGGTGCTGAGTGTCATTTGGGACTGATGTGGCATGGTACCAGCAGGTTATGCTCGTAAGGAGCAAACATCCATAGAACCGTACTAGCGAATTCTGTAAAGGTTACGAGACGCTGTGATGACGAAGCATCCTGGGAAGCTGTTGGAGGGGTGTCTGTGCTCCACGAGAACGCACCGCTCATTCTGCGCAGCTTTGGACTATCAAATTTCCCCCTTCACCTCCACCTCCCCGCCTTCCTCTCCTCTCCTCTTGATATGGCACACCATGATTTCCTCCTCTTTTCTCGAGTGCAGATGTCATTACATGGCAGGCCTTTACAGAAAGACAATGGCAAGATTTTCGAGATGGAACGTTTACTGAACGGTTAAATTGTGATATCTAAAACCAAGATGTCGGCCAAGTCATCCACCGTTGAGAAAAACGTGTCATATTGAAGGGTAAACGTGCAGAGCAGGGCTAACACCAAGTCTCCTCGCACAGATTGATTTTTTATTTTTTTATTTTTTATTTTGTCCAAATTTATTTTTACTAGAAGCGTTAATCTGCCACTTCGTGGGACTGCAGAGGGTTAGATAAGAGAATAAGAATATATTTTGTTCGTATCCTTTTTACAAGCGCCGGAAAACTATTTTTCGGTGTCAGAAAGCGGTGGAGAACATACTAACCATAATTTCCAGTCTGAATGTTCACATTCTTCTTGTACTGTAAGATATGTTTCTACTGTATTTACGCAACAGACTACGCCTCGTTAAGGTGATGTATCTGAAAGACTCGGCATTTGTTTAAAATCGTTTTCTGAATCTAAATACGAGACATGCGCAAGTGACTGAAGAAACAATAGCGTGTGAAGAATAATTACGACTAGTGGATAAGAGACAAATGTGTTATTTGCAAGAATGATAAGCATCTGCTTGAATTAATACACACTCTCCTGTCACATTAATGTGATCTCCCTCTACGTTCGACGTTAACATGTAATGAACGGCTGCATATGGCAGACGGCAGTACTTAGCAATAGAGGTTACATACACTGGCGTGACAAAAGCCATGGGATAGCGATGTGGAAATATACAGGTGATGATTGTATCACGTACACAAGGCATAAAATGGCAGCGCACTGGCGGAGCCCTCATTTGTATTCAGGTGATTCACGTGAAAATATTTCCGACGTGATTATGACCTCACGACGGGAATTAGCAGAGTTTGAACGCGGTACAGTAGTTGGAGCTGGACGCATGGGACATTCCATTCCGGAAATCGCTACGGAATTCAATATGCTGAGATCCACAGTGTCAAGAGTGTGCAGAGAAAACCAAATTTCAGACATTACCTCTCAGCACGGACAACGCAGTAGCTGACGGAATTCACTTAACGACCGAGAGCAGTGGGGCTTGCGTAGGGGTGTCAGTGCTGACAGACAAGCAACACTGCGTGAAATAACAGAAAAAATCAATGTGGGAAGTACGACAAACATATAGGTTACGACAGTGCGGCGAAAGTTGGTGTTAAATGGCTACGTCAGCAGACGACCTATGCGATAGCGTTTTGCTAACAACACAACATCGCCTGCGGCGCCTCTCCTGGGGTTGTGACCATATCGGTTGGAGACTAGACGACTCGAATACCGTTGCTTGGTCAATTGAGTCCTGATTTCAGTTGGTAAGAGCTGACGGTATGGTTCGGGTGTGGCGCATACTCAACGAAGCCACGGACCCAAGTTATCAACAAGGCACTGTGCAAGCTGGTGGTAGGTCCATAGTGGTATGGGGTGTGTTTGCATGGCATGGACTGTGTCCTATGGGCTAACTGAAATACTTGGGAGGCCATTTTCAGCCATTTATGGACTTCAAGTTCCCAAAGAACGATAGAATTTTTATGGATGATGATTCGCCATGTCACTGGGCCACAATTATTAGCTCTTGGTTTGAAGAACATTCTGGACAATTCGAGTGAATGTTTTGGCCACGCCGGCCGCTGTGGAGCTTCAGTCTGGAACCGCGCGACCGCTACGGTCGCAGGTTCGAATCCTGCTTCGGGCATGGATGTGTGTGATGTCCTTGGGTTAGTTAAGTTTAAGTAGTTCTAAGTTCTAGGCGACTGATGACCTCAGATGTTAAGTCCCATAGTGCTCAGGGCCATTTGAACCATTTTTTATTTGGCCACCAGATCGCCCGACTGAATCATATCGAACAGTTATGTGACATAATGGAGAGGTCAGCTAGTCCACAAACTCCTGCACCGGCAATTATAGACGGCTATAGAGGCAGCATGGGTAATTAGTTTTGCAGGGGACTTGGAATGACTTTTGAGTCCATGCTACCTCCAGTTGCTGCACTACGCAGGACAGAAGGAGGTTCAACACGGTATTAGGAGCTATCCGATGACATTTGTCACACCAGTGTAAACCATCTCTGGGGGGCGGGGGGGATGCGGAAAAAAGAGCAGTCGTCGACGCAATCTTGAAACAGATTGATTTATCTGTCGTCCATAAGACCATGATCATTGGCTTCCTGGCCAAGAATGGAAGCATTTCCGAAACGTCCAAGTCTGCTGACAGTTCGTGTGCCGCCATGGCTAAAGTATGTTTTGCAATTGGCGCTGTCCGAAATCGGCGCCGAGACAACTACGGTGCAGCATGGGCCATAGAGGACGTATGCAAGCGACGCCTGCGGAGATGTGTACCACCGAATAGACGTGCAACTATTGAGCAACTGACTGGCCAGATGGACCAAGGGTCTGCCAACGGTGTCTCCTCAACGACCGTACAGTGAATGTTGCTGTGTTTGGGCCTCCACAGCGTGTGGCTGGTTCATGAACCCATGGTGACTGCTGTTCATCGGCGACGAATGCTCGAATTAGCACGCCAGTAAAGCAACTGGACGTCTACTTAATGGCTTTTTCAGATGAATCACGTTTTTTGCTTCATCTGACAGATAGCCATTGGTGTGTGTGGCCTGAAACACTTGAAAGCAAACACCCTGCAACAATCATCGAAGGGTCTAGACCAGAGGGCGTTCCTTAGATGATCTCGTCGGTCTGGGATGCACACTGGATCAACACAAGTATGCATCTATTGTTGGGGACCGTTTCCACCCCAGTAACTGTTTTCGTTTTTCCTCGGCACGATGGCATCTACCAGCAGGACAATGCAACGTGTCACATATCTCGCAGTGTACTTCCGTAGTTATAACAGCACCAGGATGAGTTTCCAAAGCTCTCCTGGCAGTCAAACTTCCCAGATCTAAACTCAATCCAGAATCTGTGGGACCACCTCGATTGGGCTGTCCGCGCCATGGATCCATGGATCCTCAACCAGAATTCTAGCGCAGCTGGCCACGGCACTGGAATCGGTGAGGCTCCACATCTCTGTCAGTGCCTTCCAGAACCTTGTTGACTCTTCCTGGACGCCTCGCAGCTGTCCGCGCAGCAAAAGGTGGTTATTCAGGCTTCAGACAGGTGGCCACATTAATGTGAGTGGCCAGTGTATGATAAAATGTGCAGTTCTTGCAGAGTAATATTTCCCAGAATAGAGGTTGCTGTATTGTTGTGAGTTCTTCCCTTACTCGCCAGCGAAGGGCAAATGTGACATTTCAGTGACATGTTATCCCTGTTCCATTCAGCTGTGTTTTAATCACTTCATTTACACTTCTGAGCCACCTATTACTGCGAAATACTGCCCGTCATCAGGGCGAGGATTTACAGATCGTCCTGGCGGCAAGTTGCTCTTTGCAGTAACAGTGCACTGAAGGTGGCCTGTGTTACAGATCGAAACAAGTAATCCAATAAAACGTTGCAAATGACCATATGGTGTGTTTCTCATTGTGGTTGTGTCTCAGAATTTTGGTATTATTTTAGTTTAAATAGACTATAGAAGATAAGTATATTACTGACCTAGAAAATCTTATCATTAGCGCATGATAACGTCAGTATCTACATGTACATCATACACCGCAAGCCGCCTAACGGTGTGTGACAGGGGGTACTTCTGTTGCCACGGACTGATGCTCCCCTCCCTGATCCACTAGGAACAGCACATTGGGAAGAGTCTCTACATCAGATCTAATTTTTCGAATTTTCTGATTGTGGTCATTTATCGAGATATATGTAGGAGGTAATAATATGTTGTCCGTTTCTTCCTGGAAAGCGCATTCTCTAAATTTAAATAGTATACCTCTCCGTGGTACACAACGCCTCTCTTATAAACATCCGCCACTGCAGACCGCTGAGTCTCTGTAACGGTGTTGCGCCGGCTAAACGATCCCGCGACGAAACGCGCCGCTCTTCGTTGTATCTCCTTTATCTCTTTTGTCAGTCCAACCTGGTAAGGATTCCAGATTAATGAACAATCCTCACGAACAAGCGCCTTGTAAACCATTTTCTTTGTGTATGAGTTACTTTTCCTTTAGAATCTTCCTATGAATCTCAGTCTGACATCTGCTTTTCCTACTATTTGTTTTATGTGCTCATTGCAAGGTCTGCGTGGATAGTTTCTCCTGGATATTTTACGGTAAATGCTGTTTCCAGCAATTTTTCATTAATAGTGTAGTTACACAGTAATGGATTTCTTTTCCTATCTGTGCGCAATATACTATATTTATTTACGTTCAGAATCAACTGCCAAAGCCTGCAATATTCATCAGTCCTCTAAAGATTATTCTGCAAATCGATACTGTCTTCTGACGTTGCTGCTTTCTTACAGACAGCCACATCATCACATCATCTAAGAACACTCTTACAGTGCTTCCGATACTATTTGTGAAATCATTTTCCCGTAGATTTTAGAAAGTAATCACGTACGTTTTGAAATTTGTATAATACGTTATTATGTGGGGCAGAAGTTTAACTTTCTTCTGTTTTATTACTCATAATATTCTTAACAATATATGTGACAGCTCCGTGGTAAGCTATCTAGCTCAAAAAATTAAGGTATTTGTTCGATGTAACTGACACGGATGTAGAAACTTCGGATATACCGCGCCGCGAATAAAATGCATAACTGAGCACACAAGTGGATTTTTTTTCCACAGGTTACCTCGCATTATCCAAGATGACCGTCTCTAAACTGTTGGCCTCATGCCAGCGCTAGTGTTCCGTGACGATCAGGACAGAGAATGCACGTGAGAGATGGAGGGTCTGTTAAAGTTCTCCCCTGAACCGTGTGTGGTGCTGGCCTAGCGCAGAGGATCGATCTACATGCAGCTAATCTGGCAAGCCATTCGGCAAATTACTGCCAAAGGAAATCGAGACACGCATGCCGCTGGCAGAAGTTTATCGCCGCGTCGCCGCTGATTTGTCACGCAATATTCAAGTTCGCGGGTTCGCTGACTGCAAGACCACAGGAATACTCTAGACGGACCACTTACGAGCAATTGTGCAACTGATAGCTCTCACAGCGTATTGCAAATAAAATTTAATAAGGCCTGAGGATAATTTAACACCTATTTTGACAATATACGTTTTTAGACATTCTATCGTACGAGAAATGATTCAGTTTGTAGCTGCACAAGCAAATAGAAGTAGGACAACGAAGTCTACGTCCGAAATGACGAAACTATTTCAGGGAATTCAATAATATTTCTACAAAAAAAAAAAAAAAAAAAAAAAAAAAAAAACCAGAAAATTCACATGTTCTATATTATCTCTGACAGAAACACATATTTCGAGAATATGAATGTTTAGTTAGCAGTTCTAGGTCAGTGATTTCTTCGCGCAGTTGCAATTGCTTTTGCTTGCGTGCTCCAGCATATAATCTCGATAATGTGCACGTATCACGGGTTATCTGCACAAAAGTGGAAGTTGGTAGGAAAGCGAAAGTAAAAATCTAAGCTGTAAACCGTCATATTTCAAGAATCGAGCTAACATAATGAACGGAGCCATTCCTTGGACAGAGAACCCTAATGAAAGATAGACTAAAACATTCTAACATTTCGAATGTTGAATCAAGACAAGCGATTTGTTGAACAGTTCAGCAGTTTCTCTAGAATGATTTATTCTGATGTCAGCAAAAAGCATTTGAGAGAAACGTCGTTGGAGCATGTCCTTTGTAAGAGCTTGCTTTCCGATGTACATCCGTGTAAGTCCGTGGACCATATATGGGAAGATTACAGGGAAAAAATATTAGAGTTTAATGTCCCATTGAAGGAGGCATCATCAAAATCGAACACAAGTTTCTATAGGGCAAAGATGGCGAAGGATGTCGACCATGTTCTTTTGAAGTGAAGCATCTAGGCATTTGTTTTAATCTAATTGGGGACACCATGGAAGAAGAGGGAAAAGGATATGAATGTTAAATGCATGAGAACAAATGGTTAGAGTACTAAAAAAAATTAAGGAGAAGTCCGACAGTGGTGAACCCGGCGACAATAGGCTCTAATACTTATTGTTAGAGCCGCTGATGCCACTAGAACTAATGTCTAGGAAAATTAAGAAATCATCTGGTTGCATTAATTTTAACATTGGGCTCATTAAACATGCCACATATTTTTCAACTGTATCTACGGGATTACACTGCATTTCACACTTAAGTGCCTGGCAGAGGATTCGTCGAGTTCGCCATCAGACTCTTTCCCTACCGTTCCATTATCGAACAGCACGCGGGCGAAACGAACACTTAATTCTTTCCGTGTGATCTTTGATTTATCTTATTTTATTACGATGATCAATTCTCCCATTGTAGGTGGGCTTCAATGAAACATTTCGCATTCGGAGAGGGCTGGTGACTGAAATTTCATGAAAAGATCTCGGGACACCAAAAAAAAAGTCTGTTTTAATGATTGCCAAGCCAACTCCCGTATCTTATCCACGACTTGTCTCTCCTATTTGGGGATAATGCAAAACGAGCTGGTGTTCTTTCAACTTTTTCCACCTCCTCCGTGTATCATATCTGATAAAGATTCCCTACTGCGCAGCAATACTGTAGCAGGAGACGGACACGCGTAATGTAAGCAGTCTCCTTAGTAGATTTGCTGCGCCTTCAAGTGTGTTGCTAATAAATCAGTCTTTGGTTTGCTTTCCCCACAACATTATCTGTGTGATCGTTCCAATTTAAGTTATTCGTAACTGTAACCTCTAAGCATTCAGTTGAATTTACAGTCTTTAGATTTGTCTTATTTATCGTGAAACAAAAAGTTAGCGGATTCCTTTTAGTTCTCATGTGGATGACTTTACACTTTTCAATGTTTGAAGTCAACTGACACTTTTTGTATCATACAGATACGTATTTTGTCTAAGTAATTTTTCAAATGGTTCAAATGGTTCTGAGCATTATGGGACTTAACATCTGTGGTCATCAGTCCCCTAGAACGTAGAACTACTTAAACCTAACTAACCTAAGGACATCACACACATCCATGCCCGAGGCAGGATTCGAACCTGCGACCGTAGCAGTCCCGCGGTTCCGGACTGAGCGCCTAGAACCGCTAGACCACCGCGGCCGGCAGTAATTTTTCCAATTGGTTTTAATCATCTGATGACTTTCTAAGACGATAAATGACAGCATGATCTGTAAACATCTAAGAAGGCTGCTCAAATTGTCTCCTAAATAGTTTATATAGATTCGTAACATGGGCTTATTACACTTTCTCAGGAAACGGTAAGATATCACTTCCGTTTTACTCGACGACTTTCTGTCAGTTACTACGAACTGTGACCCTTCTGACAGTAAATAACGAGTCCAGTTGCACAACTGAGACGATACTCCATAAGCAAGAGATTTGATTCAAAGTCGCTTGTTAGGAACGGTATCAAAAGCCTTTTGAAAACGTAAAAATATGCAATCAATTTGAGCCCCCCTGTCGATAACACTCATTACTCCGCGAGAACAGTTGCTTGTGTTTCACAAAAACGATATTTTGTGAACCGGTGCTGACTATGTGTCGAAAGATCGTTTTCTTCGAGGTACTTCATTATGTTTTAATACACTATCTGTTCCAAATTTCTACTGCAAAGCGGTCAGTGGTGTGGATTTGCAATTTGGCAGATTCCTCCTATTTCCGTGAATATCCTTAATACAATATTATTAAAAAAAGGACATATTTAAATTTTTTCATAAATCACAAAGTGCAGAAGTATAATTCAACGTTCGTAGACAGTGAAAGGTTCAGATTTGATGGTTCAAACGGCTACGCACTCAGTGCGAGCGCCTTGTGAGACGACAAACATCAAAAAGGTAGTTCATTTTTTGCTATCAGCTGTTATCTAGGTGCCGAATCCAATGTCTGAAATCCCGAAGGGCAGCAGACATAGGTGGGACAAAAGCTCCGTCTTTTATGTACCCCCACAAAAAAATAATAAATTATTGATGGTGAAACTGACCTTCTGCCCGTCCTTCCATTCCGACGTCCTGGAATGGTTTTAGTCACATTAATGTCCAACGTGACTGGAGAAGTGAGACGCAGGCCATCTCGCACGATGAGGTTGCGTGTGTCACTTTGAAGTTCTGGAAACAGCCAGTTTTTTATCGCGTCTAGATTCCCGTGAGAAGTGTCTCAATAAGAAACTCTGATCTACACACTTCATTTACAGAAATGGCACAGACTGCATCTCTTTCGTTCTGTATAGCTACAGTAGGATTTTTCACTCTGCCAACATCATGTTGTTTAATTGTACCAGAAGGAAGACAATTGCATTCATACGATTACATTAATTGTTCATAAGAATATAATGGAAAAGAAAATTTAGGATCTGTTAGATGACGACCAGTTTGGCTTTAGGAAAAGTAAAGACACCAGAGAGGCAATTCTGACGTTGCGGTTAATAATAGAAGCAAGACTAAAGAAAAATCAAGACACGTTCACAGGATTTACCGACCTGTAAAAAGGGTTTGACAATGTAAAATGGTGCACGATGTTCGAAATTCTGAGAAAATAGGGGTAAGTTGTAGGGAAAGATGTACAAGAACCAAGAGGAAACAGTAAGAGTGGAAGACCAAGAAAGAATTGCTCGGATTAAATAGGCTGTAAGACGGAGATGTAGTATTTCGCCCTGACTGTTCAGTCATACATCAAAAAAGAAATGACGAAAATAAAAGGAAGGTTACAGAACGGGATAAAAATTCAAGGTGAAAGGATATCAGGATAAGGTTCGCTGATGACATTGCTATCCTCAGTGAAAGTGAAGAAGTATTACAGCATCTGCTGAATTGAATAAACAGTTGATGGCTACAGAATATTGATTGAGAGTAAATTGAAGAAAGACGAAAGTCATCAGAAGTAGAACAGTCCGAAACGTCTTAAGATCAGGACAGGTGATCACGAAATAGATGAAGTTAATGCATTCTTGTGCCTAGGCAGCAAAATAACCCATGGCGGACGGAACAAGGAGCACATCAAAAGCAGACTAGCACTAACAAATAGAGCGTTCTGTTCAAGCGAAGTCTACTAGTATCAAAAACACAGGCTTTAATTTGAGGGGGAAATTTCTGAGAATCTACGTTTGGAACACAGCGTTGTATGACAGTGAAATATGGATTGTGGGATAACCGGAGCAGGAGAGAATCGTAGCATTTGAGATGTGTTGCTACAAAACAATGTTCAGAATTAGGTGGACAGATAAGGTAAGAAATGAGGAGGTTCCCCGCAAAATCGGGGAGGAAAGGAACATCTGGAAAGCACTGACAAAAAGAAGGGACAGGTTGATAGGACATGTGTTAAAGAGACATCAGGAAATAACTTCTATGGTACTAGAGGGAGCTATACAGGGTACTAACTGTAGAGGATGACAGAGATTGGAATACATCCAGGAAATAATTGAGAAGATAGGTTGCAAATAATGAAAACATTGGCACAGGAGAGGAATTCGTGGTGGGCCGCATCAAACCAGTCAGAAAAAATGATGACTTATGTCGTCTAGAAATGGGTTGCAAAATTCGCACCGATGGAGCCGGGAGTCGTACTCAACAGTTATGGAGGAAACGGCAGTAAGCATCCACAGCTTCTTTCGCCTGAACTTGGGTTGAGAGAGATGGTGCTGAGTTGAGTCGAGCGTTGGTACGACATCCCTGAATGAATCAAACTTTTATTCATGTTAGCTGCAGCGATGTGTTCGCCACCAGAGTGGAGGCCGTTGGCCCCGGGATGGAGTAGCGAGCCGCAGGATGTCTGCAAACTGCCGTCACCAGGAGCGCTTAGGCAGCGACGTACACCGCCAGCGTCATGTCAGTAGGACAGCAGTAGCTGGCAGGGACCGGAAGCCACGGCCGGTGGAAGGCAGCCACGTCCGGGCTGCTTGCCCGCCCCGGGCCGCCGAATACAGCACGGCGAAGGTCGGTACTCAACCTGTAGGTGCAGCATGACGAACGTCGAAGGCGTGCGCCCGCCCTGGACGGTGGCAGCCTAAAGGTCGTCCACAGGGACCGGAGTGCAGCGACAGGATAGCCAGGCAGCCACACGTGTGGACTCAGATACAAATTCACCCAGGATTTGTATTCGCCGGCGACGAGGAGACTGCGCTTTCTTCCGTCAGCTCAACCACAGGAAAAAAAGAAAGTCATGCAGAGAAGCCACGACATATTCGCCATCGACACTGCACTCTAATATAATATCGATTATCAATTTTCTATTTTTAATTAAGGGTCACTAATGTATTAATAGTATTAAGATTTCGTTCACTGGTAACTGATCTTAGGATAGAAGATTTTGTGATTTTTTATTTTGTTTTATTTTTTTTAATACTTTTTTACTGGCATTCATAAAAGTTGTATGTTACCTAACCAGGCTAAGGGCTGCATTGTATATTATTTGTACTTTTTACGGATTCGCCGGCCGCTGTGACCGAGCGGTTCTAGTCGCTTCAGTCCGCAACCGCACTGCTGCTATGGTCGCAGGTTTGAATCCTGCCTCGGGTATGGATGTATGTGTTGTCCTCAGGTTAGTTAGGTTTAAGTAGTTCTAAGTCTAGGGGACTGATGACCTCAGATGTTACGTCCCATAGTGCTTAGAGCCATTTGAATCATTTTTTTATGGATTTCAAGTATGAGTCTAATTTCACATATAGTATATCAGTGTATGTTTTTAATGACAGACGCTCGTTTAGCCAAGGGGGAAAATTTTATAACTAAAGACAATACATACCGCATTTTAATCGTTATATTGGCGGCATTGGTTTACTATGTACGCTAGCTAAAGTGCCGGCCGGCCGGGTGGTCGTGCAGTTCGAGGCGCTACAGTCTGGAACCGCGCGACCGCTACGATCGCAGGTTCGAATCCTGCCTCGGGTATGGATGTGTGTGATGTCCTTAGGTTAGTTAGGTTTAAGTAGTTCTAAGTTCTAGGGGACTGATGACCTTAGAAGTTAAGTCCCATAGTGCTCAGAGCCATTTGAACCTTTTGAGCTAAAGTGCCCTCTGCTGGTATTAGGTTTTTGTATAAATACTGACGCAATCTGAGTATTAGCACTCGCATGTTTAACTTGACTGCCATACATGGCTGTAAATATTTTATATTTTATATTTCATGCATCACTAAGACTTGTATAGATTTAAGCTTAATTAATTGAACCTGGTGGCTTAAACAATATTGTATTTATAACAGATATGAAGATGGCGATAAGCCAAAACCGGCCATAAAGTGTAAAGAAATCTATGTTATCAAGACGGACTTGTGAAAATAAAAGTGCTAAAAATAAAATGATCACGTACTCATATACAGACTTTATGTCTTCAATTGATATTTATTTGTGTTTATATTCATTGACTATTACTTATTCTGGATTAATATTTTTAAAGAACTTCTTGACGGAAAAATTGAACGGCACACAACTAGACCTCTGTAGTAGCAGACGACCCGCTAAATTTGTTAAGTGGTTGTGTGTTTGTCCGCCAGTTGTAAGGAAGCTCAGCAAATTGATTCATCATTTCACTTCATTTTTTATTGCTATAAACCAGCTGGTGTGTTGTGATTGGTTAGCTTTTGTCGGAAAATAAAGCACCAATAGCACACATGAACCTGCAAGTAAACAGCAGTATGGTCTCTTGTGTTATCCTGTTGGAATACTCCATAAGCTATCCTGGTCAGGGAAGCCATGACAACAGCGTTTACCATTCTTGCCACGTTCAGTAAGCTGGGTGCACATGAGAGGGGGGCAGCGCTATGAGTTCTGCGCAGAAAGAGAAAACCTTGTGGCGTTGCCAGTGCGCTCCTTGTCTGTCTCCTACTTCACACTCCAGCCGTCTTCTGGCTGGTAACTGGGGCAAGAAAACTATAGCTGTCGCTTCTAAACATAATACGTGTCATCTTTGCTTTATGTTGCTCATAATGAACGCTGTAGTTACCAAGTAAAGTCGCCTTACCTGAACTAGTATGAACGTCAACGCTAAATGTTCTGCATGCACCCCGATGCGCGTGCCACGGACAGATGGGGCAGAATGACGGTATTGGCTGTAGCGTCACGAGGTACGCTGCTCCTTACGACTGCGCATCGCCCCACCAACCGTCGTCTTACGTGCACACCACTATAATAAACATTCCGGCCTTCTCAACAATTACCGTAACAATCCTATAATCCCCAATAGCTCCTCACACCATAAGTCTAGGAACTACAGAAGTTTTGCTCTCGAGAATAGCGTGCGTCTTGAGAATCACACAAGGTCGTCTATGGAAACTTTGGATTCGATTTCACCGCCACAAACGGAAGCGGGACTCATCGCTGAACACCACAGAATGTTACTCAGTGTCCCAGTTGACTGACTCCACGATATGCATGGCTGTATTCCCTGTGGGTTTCGGCGGTAAACGACGCGTGGTAACTCGAGATCTCAAACCAGCTTCCAGTCCCCGACGGTTCTTGGTGACTCTGCTAAATTTCATTCATCTATAGCCCTAAGCAGTAGAACAGTCCTTGGCATTTTCGTGGTGCAGTTCTTGTGGAAGGACCTGTGCCTACTGTTCCAATCAGACCGTTGTCCTGAGCCAGTCTCATTCTGAATTCAATGCACTGCAACGAACTGCCTGTGAAAGCTGCCCATATGGTGCCTCATGTCCCTTGTGGCAAAGATTCGACCTCTCTAAAAGTGCTGAAGAAGGTGTTAAGCTGCACGCACAAATCCTCTGGGTCTGCTTGTTGCAAACCTACCTGAAAAGATTAAGTGATGTTCGGCACATCCAGTAGCCAAAACCTATTCACACCATTCTTAGTCTGTACGAACGGTTTTTTTAAAGCGAAAATGAGCTCGAATAAGGACGAAATTTTAATCAACATACCCCAGAGGCTTGGAAATATTGGAATATTAGTTTTGTAGCGTTCTGCCGATGTGTTAATGATTTAACATTTTCTACTTTCGGCAGTCAATATTAACCGCAGTGGTCACTTTAAAAAAAATTGAGTTTACTGCAACCAGAAGTACCACGAAGCGAAGGTGATAGTTTTAATGTAGTAACTATAGCAGTCGAAGGTAATCAGTATTGCTCACTCAACCTGTCGTTTACCTCTTGCAGCCTACAGCGACAGTTGCTGCCTCTCTCACCATTTGTTCCCTCTTTTGCAGTGGGTCTCCTGTTCCATCTCCCGTACCATTCTTGGCCGTCCACGTCTTTCTTGCATTCTGCCCTTATAAGCTTCATGAACCATTTTGGCAAGCAACGTTTCGACTTTTGTTGTACAGTCCAAACCACTTTACGTATTGCTCTTGGATAATCTTCTTGGGAAGGTTCTAATCAGTTTGCGTGTCAATGTACTGTCGTCTCAGCTAGATTTGTGATTTATTGTTGGGAACGTCACAGTTCGTAGTAACAGACGGCAAGTCTTCTAATGAAGTCACGAATGAGGATGACCAAGGAAACGAAGTAGGCCTTCTGCTGTTGTTAATCTACATAAATGGTTTAGAAGACGATCTGTGCAGCCCTCGGGTTATCTGCCATTGTTTACCATCTAGAAAAGCAGCCATAAGATCAAAAGCAAATTATGAAATGTTTTACGGGTAGATATTTGCATGGTGAGTCAGGCGATCCTGAAAGGATACAGAAGGAAACATACGATAGTTTACTAATTGTAAAAGGGGAGGAATCTGTACGAACGGCCAGAGTGCTAGCTTTTGTACTGGGTCCGCCTGCAGGTCTGGTAAGCTGCTTAAAGCGTTATTTAGAGTACGTTCTGGTTTCACTCGATTGGTATCATGACCTAGGATACTTGCACCTTCATGGCGATGAACTATTGCCGCTCAAACTCATCGATTGAATATGCAGGATGGTCCATTGATCGTGACGGGGCCAAATATCTCACGAAATAAGCTTCAAACGAAAAACCTACAAAGAACGAAACTTGTCTAGCTTGAAGGGGGAAACCAGATGGCGCTATGGTTGGCACGCTAGATGGCGTTATACCTGACAATCGGACTAAACTATTAATTGGATCGTTTTACCGACCCCCGACTCAGAAGATATAGTTGCTGAACAGTTCAAAGAAAACTTGAGTCTCATTTCAAATAAGTACCCCGCTCATACAATTATAGTCGGTGGTGACCTCAATCTACCCTCGATATACTGGAAAAATTATACGCTTAAAGCCGGCGGCAGGCATAAAACGTCATCCGAAATTGTACTGAAAGCTTTCTCAGAAAATTATTTTGAACAATTAGTTCATGAGCCCACTCGAATCATAAATGGTTTCGAAAACATACTTGACCTTTTAGCAACTAATATCCTGGACAAATAGTGAGTATTGTGACGAATACAGGGGTTAGCGACTACAAGGCAGTTGCTGCTAGGCTGAATACCGTAACACCTACAACTATCAAAAAGAAACGCAAAGTATATCTATTTAAGAAAGCTAATAAAAATGCTCTTAACGTCTTTTTAAGAGACAGTCTTCACTCCTTCCGATCTGATCATGTAAGTGTAGAAAAGCTGTGGAATGTTTTCAAAGAGATAGTATCGACAGCAATTGAGAGATATATATACCACATAAATTAATAAGTGATGGTACTGATCCCCCAATGGTACACAAAACGGATCAGATCGTCGTTGCAGAAGCAACGAAAAAAGCATGCCAAATTTAAAAGAACACAAAATCCCCAATATTGACAAAGTTTCACCGAAGTTCGAAATGTGGCGCGTACTTCAATGCGAGACGCTTTTAATAATTTCCACACCGAAATTCTGTCTCGAAATCTGACAGAAAACCCAAAGAGATTCTGGTCATACATAAAGCACACCAGTGGCAAGACGCAATCAATACCTTCACTACGTGATAACAACGGTGAAGTCACTGATGTGCTCCCTGCGCCGTTGGATAAGCAGCTGCCAGCAGAAAGTCGTATACTCCTAGCTCACTCATTTGTTACATAGTTTAATTCTTAATTTCTTTGCGTGTTTTTGATACTTACATTGTTCAAAGTCATAAATTTCGAGCGTATTATAGTATTTGAGAGTTGTAGCATCGCGTTTTAGTACCTGAATAGTGTAAAATCGCGTAGTCTCCTTCCGCCGCCAAGCAGTGTGTCAGCAGTGTGCAAGTAGCAACATTACTGCATTTACTAGGCAATCTTGTATTTTAATAACCGTTTGAATTTTGTGTTGATTTGTTTGTACTCTCTGTAGATTAGTTCAGACGTTCTTTGCACAACAGTTTTTAGCATGGATAGGGACTGCAACTGCTGAGTTCGGATGCAGGCTGAGTTGGCATCCCTTCGCTCCCAGCTTCAGGCAGTGTTGGCTTCAGTCACACAGCTTGAGGCTGTTGCCAGTGGGGGTCCGGATGGGGGCCAGCTCGTCCCACGCATCCCCCGATCGGACTACGACTGTGGCTACCCGGGATACTGCCAACATTGAGGCTGATCCCTCACCTGTGGTAGAGTGGGAGGTCACCTCGAGGTGTGGCAGGGGGCGAAAGACATTCCGGAGGGCTGAACGGAAGGCCTCTCCAGTTTGTCTGACGAACCGGTTTCAGGCTCTGTCTCCGGCTGATACTGATGTTCGGCCGGAGATGGCTACTTGTCCTGTTCCAGAGGTTGCCCCTCAGTCTGCAAGATTCGGGCAGTCGCAGAGGGTTGGCTTACTGGTAGTTGGGAGCTCCAACGTCAGGCGCGTAATGGGGCCCCTTAGGGATATGGCAGCAAGAGAGGGGAAGAAAACCAATGTGCACTCCGTGTGCATACCGGGGGGAGTCATTACAGATGTGGAAAGGGTCCTTCCGGGTGCCATGAAGGGTACAGGGTGCACCCATCTGCAGGTGGTCGCTCATGTCGGCACCAATGATGTGTGTCGTTATGGATCGGAGGAAACCCTCTCTGGCTTCCGGCGGATATCTGATTTGGTGAAGACTGCCAGTCTCGCTAGCGGGATGAAAGCAGAGCTCACCATCTGCAGCATCGTCGACAGGACTGACTGCGGACCTTTAGTACAGAGCCGAGTGGAGGGTTGAATCAGAGGCTGAGACGGTTCTGCGACCGTGTGGACTGCAGATTCCTCGACTTGCGCCATAGGGTGGTCGGGTTTCGGGTTCCGCTGGATAGGTCAGGAGACCACTACACTCAGCAAGCGGCTACACGGGTAGCAAGGGTTGTGTGGCATGGACTGGGCGGTTTTTTAGGTTAGATGGCCTCGGGCAAGTACAGAAAGGGCAACAGCCTCAAAGGGTGCGGGGCAAAGTCAGGACATGCGGGGACCAAGCAGCAATCGGTATTGTAATTGTAAACTGTCGATGCTGCATTGGTAAAGTACCGGAACTTCAAGCGCTGATAGAAAGCACCGAAGCTGAAATCGTTATAGGTACAGAAAGCTGGCTGAAGCCAGAGATAAATTCAGCCGAAATTTTTACAAAGGCACAGACGGTGTTTAGAAAGGATAGATTGCATGCAACCGGTGGTGGCGTGTTTGTCGTTGTTAGTAGTAGTTTATCCTGTAGTGTAGTAGAAGTGGATAGTTCCTGTGAAATATTATGAGTGGAGGTTACACTCAACAACCGAGCTAGGTTAATAATTGGCTCCTTTTACCGACCTCCCGACTCAGCAGCATTAGTTGCAGAACAACTGAGAGAAAATTTGGAATACATTGCACATAAGTTTCCTCAGCATATTATAGTCTTAGGTGGAGATTTCAATTTACCAGATATAGACTGGGACACTCAGATGTTTACGACGGGTGGTAGGGACAGAGCATCGAGTGACATTATACTGAGTGCACTATCCGAAAATTACCTCGAGCAATTAAACAGAGAGCCGACTCGTGGAGATAACATCTTGGACCTGCTGATGACAAACAGACCCGAACTTTTCGACTCTGTAAGTGCAGAACAGGGAATCAGTGATCATAAGGCCGTTGCAGCATCCCTGAATGTGGAAGTTATTAGGAATATAAAAAAAGGGAGGAAGGTTTATCTGTTTAGCAAGAGTAATAGAAGGCAGATTTCAGACTGCCTAACAGATCAAAATGAAAATTTCTGTTCCGACACTGACAATGTTGAGTGTTTATGGAAAAAGTTTAAGGCAATTGTAAAATGCGTTTTAGATAGGTACGTGCCGAGTAAAACTGTGAGGGACGGAAAAAACCCACCGTGGTTCAACAACAAAGTTGGGAAGCTACTGCGAAAGCAAAGAGAGCTTCACTCCAAGTTTAAACGCAGTCAAAACCTCTCAGACAAACAGAAGCTAAACGATGTCAAAGTTAGCGTAAGGAGGGCTATGCGTGAAGCGTTCAGTGAATTCGAAAGTAAAATTCTATGTACCGACTTAACAGAAAATCCTAGGAAGTTCTGGTCTTACGTTAAATCAGTAAGTGGCTCGAAACAGCATATCCAGACACTCCGGGATGATGATGGCATTGAAACAGAGGATGACACGCGTAAAGCTGAAATACTACACACCTTTTTCCAAAGCTGTTTCACAGAGGAAGACCGCACTGCAGTTCCTTCTCTAAATCCTCGCACAAACGAAAAAATGGCTGACATCGAAATAAGTGTCCAAGGAATAGAAAAGCAACTGGAGTCACTCAACAGAGGAAAGTCCACTGGACCTGACGGGATACCAATTCGTTTCTACACAGAGTACGCGTAAGAACTTGCCCCCCTTCTGACAGCCGTATACCGCAAGTCTCTGGAGGAAGGGAAGGTTCCAAATGATTGGAAAAGAGCACAGGTAGTCCCAGTCTTCAAGAAGGGTCGTCGAGCAGATGCGCAAAACTATAGACCTATATCTCTGACGTCGATCTGTTGTAGAATTTTAGAACATGTTTTTTGCTCGAGTATCATGTCGTTTTTGGAAACCCAGAATCTACTCTGTAGAAATCAACATGGATTCCGGAAACAGCGATCGTGTGAGACCCAACTCGCTTTATTTGTTCATGAGACCCAGAAAATATTAGATACAGGCTCCCAGGTAGATGCTATTTTCCTTGACTTCCGGAAGGCGTTCGATACAGTTCCGCACTGTCGCCTGATAAACAAAGTAAGAGCCTACGGAATATCAGACCCGCTGTGTGGCTGGATTGAAGAGTTTTTAGCAAACAGAACACAGCATGTTGTTATCAATGGAGAGACGTCTACAGACGTTAAGGTAACCTCTGGCGTGACACAGGGGAGTGTTATGGGACCATTGATTTTCACAATATATATAAATGACCTAGTAGGTAGTGTCGGAAGTCCCATGCGGCTTTTCGCGGATGATGCTGTAGTATACAGAGAAGTTGCAGAATTAGAAAATTGTAGCGAAATGCAGGAAGATCTGCAGCGGATAGGCACTTGGTGCAGGGAGTGGCAACTGACCCTTAACATAGACAAATGTAATGTATTGCGAATACATAGAAAGTAGGATCCGTTATTGTATGATTATATGATAGCGGAACAAACACTGGTAGCAGTTACTTCTGTAAAATATCTGGCAGTATGCGTGCGGAACGATTTGAAGTGGAATGATCATATAAAATTAATTGTTGGTAAGGCGGGTACCAGGTTGAGATTCATTGGGAGAGTCCTTAGAAAATGTAGTCCATCAACAAAGGAGGTGGCTTACAAAACACTCGTTCGACCTATACTTGAGTATTGCTCATCAGTGTGGGATCCGTACCAGATCGGGTTGACGGAGGAGATAGAGAAGATCCAAAGAAGAGCGGCGCGTTTCGTCACAGGGTTATTTGGTAAGCGTGATAGCGTTACGGAGATGTTTAGCAAACTCAAGTGGCAGACTCTGCAAGAGAGGCGCTCTGCATCGCGGTGTAGCTTGCTGTCCAGGTTTCGAGAGGGTGCGTTTCTGGATGAGGTATCGAATATATTGCTTCCCCCTACTTATACCTCCCGAGGAGATCACGAATGTAAAATTAGAGAGATTCGAGCGCGCACGGAGGCTTTCAGACAGTCGTTCTTCCCGCGAACCATACGCGACTGGAACAGGAAAGGGAGGTAATGACAGTGGCACGTAAAGTGCCCTCCGCCACACACCGTTGGGTGGCTTGCGGAGTATAAATGTAGATGTAGATGACAGTGCCACTAAAGCAGAGTTATTAAACACGCTTTCCCGAAACTCCTTCACCAAAGAAGACGAAGTAAATATTCCTGAATTTCAATCAAGAACAACTGCCAACATAGAAGTAGATATCCTCGGTGTAACGAAGCAGCTTAAATCACTTAATAAAGTCAAGGTCTCCGGTCCATATTGTATACCAGTCAGGTTCCTCTCAGAGTATGCTGATAAAATAGCTCCATACTTAGCAATTATATACAACCACTCGATCACAGAAAGATCCGTACCTAAAGACTGGAAAATTGCTCAAGTCACACCAATACCCAAAAAGGGAAGTAGGAGTAATCCGCTGAATTACAGGCCCATATCACTAACGTCGATTTGCAGTAGGGTTTTGGAACATATAGTGTATTCGAACATTATGAAGTACCTTGAAGAAAACGAATTATTGACACATAGTCAACACGGTTTCAGAAAATATCGTTCTTGTGAAACACAACTAGCTCTTTATACTCATAAAGTAATAAGTATTATCGACAGGGGATGTAAAATTGATTCCATATTTTCAGATTTCCAGAAGGCTTTCGACACCGTTCCTCACAAGCGTCTTCTAACCAAACTGCGTACCTACGGAGTATCGCCTCAGTTGTGCGAATGGATTCGTGATTTCCTGTCAGAAAGGTCACAGTTCGTAGTAATAGACGTAAAGTCATCGAGTAAAACAGAACTAATATCCGGCGCTCCCCAAGGAAGTGTTATAGGCCCTCTATTGTTCCTGATCTATATTAACGACATAGGAGACAATCTGAGTAGCCGTCTTAAATTGTTTGCAGATGATGCTGTCATTTACCGTCTTGTAGTCATCAGATGAGCAAAACGACTTGCAAAATGATTTAGGTAAGATATCTGTATGGTGCGAAAAGTGGCAATTGACTCTGAATAAGGAAAAGTGTGAAATTATTCACATGAACACTAAAATAAATCCGCTGAATTTCGATTACGCGATAAGTCACACAAATCTGAAGGCTGTAAATTCAACTAAATGCTTAGGGATTAGAATCACAAATAACCTAAATTGGAAAAATCACATAGATAATATTGTGAGTAGAGCAAACTAAAGACTGAGATTCATTGGCAGAACACTTAGAAGGTTCAAATGGTTCAAATGGCTCTGAGCACTATGGGACTCAACTGCTGAGGTCATTAGTCCCCTAGAACTTAGAACTAGTTAAACCTAACTAACATAAGGACATCACAAACATCCATGCCCGAGGCAGGGTTCTAACCTGCGACCGTAGCGGTCTTGCGGTTCCAGACTGTAGCTCCTTTAACCGCATGGCCACATCGGCCGGCACTTAGAAGGTGCAACAGGTCTACTAAAGGGACTGCTTCACCACGCTTTTCCTCCCTATTCTGGAGTATTGTTGTGCGGTGTGGGATCGCGTCAGGTGGGACTGACGGATGACATCGAAAAAGTACAAAGAGGGGCAGCTCGTTTTGTATTATCGCTAAATATGGGAGATAGTGTCACAGATATGATACGTGAATTGGAGTGGTAATCATTAAATCAAAGGCGTTCTTCGTTGCGACGGGATCTTCTCATGAAATTTCAATCACCAGTTTTCTCCTCCGATTGCGAAAACATTCTGTTGGCACCCACCTACATAGGGAGAAATCATCATCACGATAAAATAAGAGAAATCAGGGCTCGCACAGAAAAATTTAAGTGCTCGTTTTTCCCGCGTGCCGTTCGAAAGTGGAGCGGTAGAGAGACAGCTTGAAGGTGGTTCATGGAACCCCTCTGCCAGGCACTTTATTGTGAATAGCAGAGTAATCACGTAGATGTAGATGTAGATGTAGAAGCAGTAGCAAGTTCGGGTAAATACGGTGGAGGTGGATAGCGATGCCGCACCCTTCTCTCCAACGTAGACCACAGAGGCTAAGTAACATTGAGATCTGGTGCTGCAGTGGCCAGGGGAGATGCGACAGTTCATCTATGTGCTCACAAAATCAGTTCTGGACAATGCCAGATGTGTGGTCAGGTACCCTGTCGTCTTGGAACACAGCATCACCGTTTCGGAGTAAAAAATGTACCGTGGGATGGTCTTTATTACCTAAAATTGTCACACAGGCTTTGGCAGTAATGCGATCTTGCACAGTAGCCATGGGAGTATGAAATACCATGATATTACTGCACCATCACGAAACCCCGGCCATAACATACTCTTCGGAAGTAAACTCGGGCAGAAGTTGGGAACAATGTGAAACAACACTCAAGTGCTGATCCGACCAAATGACTTTCATCCATTACTTCATAGTGCAGGTTTTATGATTACGGCATCAGTGATGAGTGGTTTGGAATACCAACTCGCTACGCAGTAACCTGCTAATGGGAACCCGTATTATTCTGGTGCTCACAGGTTTCCCGAGTGCGACATTCAATTCTTCAGTAAGTTTCGCAGGTGTCGTCCTCTTATTTCTCCTCACAATGTTTCTTCAATGACCGCCCGTCATGATCAATCATCTCATTTTCATCCCCGTTATGACTTAGCGGATGATGTTTTCCCGCTTTTCCTGTATTCGGTGTAAATCTTCGATAAATTGCCTCTTGAATCACTAAACTCTTTGGCTCCATTGGTTACAGAAGCCCTCGCCGTTAGACCACCAACAATTTGCCCACGTTCGGATTCACATAGCTCCGACACGACGCATACACAACCACGCAGAACACAGCTCTGACCACGACTGACACTTGCAATGTACTGAGAACACTGCACAGGTGCCGTTCGTGGTCAAATATAACAGCGCAACCTGCAGACTTGGCTAGCATCTGCATTTTTGTTCAAACGTGCATACGGTGTTTCCGTATTTTTGTCCACCTCCTGTACATACTGGTAGATAGAGCAAGTGCTCTACCAAGCAAAATATTGTGAAGCAATGTCAGCGGACAAAGAGAAAATTTACGTCAAACACGCATGAATAGTTGTGAGAACTGATCAGTTCCAATGAAATAATACCGCTTACAATTAAATTAAGACATGCGAGCACTTAACACCTCAAAGCAGGCATGATAGCTTTTTACTTGTAGTGTTTTAGTAAATATCTTGAATAGTGTGTGATTTAATAAAGTTTGGCAGCAGCATGTAATTCGTCATGGAGAAGAGGTCGGAATTAATTCATACATTGTATTAGAAAATATTGATTGTGGAAGAAAGCAACCTGCGAAAACTTCAATCTTTGAACTCAAATTTATGTGAATGAGGACTTACATTTTATGATAAAGTTAGATCGGTAATAAACGTTTAGAAGCGTTTATCTCGGTAACCACACTGAATAGAGAAAATTTCTAAATGAACGTTTCTGTCACCCCCTTCTTCCTCCCTCCCCTCCCCCCTTCCCTGGAATAATTGGCCTTCCGTTTTGGGATAATTTGCGTACAAACAAAATGACATAAAAATTCAAAAATTTTTCTTCTGCTAATGAGTGCCAGTTTCAGAAGTCAGTATCACATCAAGACTGAAATATAATAACGATAATGTCTCAAATTCCTACCTTATACTGAAAACTTTATATGTTGGTAAATAAAATAACAATCCAAGACACACTAATTAATGTGACATTAACAGAATATTTCCATAAACGTTGAACACGCTTTTATAACTTGTTGGTTTTCGATATTCAGTTTTACTGGATCATCCTAATGGATAAGGCAGCCCAGTGTGAAATATCTCACAGTTTCAATTTCAGTGGCGTCTCACATCGATTGGTTTTGTTCCAGCTTCAAATTTAATTTACCTTAAGAAACCTATTTTCGTTCAGTAAACACCATGACTGGAATTCACTTTGTCGTGCTTACTTGCAAGTCCTAATAATTGCAGTTTAAATGTCTGTTGCTCCCGATAGATACAAGAGTGTTACGCGTTCGATCGTTCGCATACGAGCTCTGCATTACATTTGTCTCAAACGTTAAGCTCAGCCCTATATTACCGTTTAGATTCAAATGCATTTTGTGATAGTTCGCGTTACATAATATCTTGTTAGCACTGTATTTGGTCCGTGGTTTATCGATCCGTTCCTTACTGTGACTGTGCAGCGCAGGACTAAACACGTTATGGGTGTTACGTCATCAAGGCAGAGCACACATTTCTGATTCCTGCTCGCCTCAAAACCCACTGCAGGGAAGCACTTCTACCAGAGTAATCGTATAGAATTAGTTCAAGGCTAAGACAAAAAAATTAACTTCTTCATTTATTTCAGTTGCGTTTTACTTAGTCTGACTGCTATTTCGCTTTGCAAACAAAACCTGTACGACTGCTTTACACGAACACTAGCTTTTCCCTTTCTCATAAATCTATGGAGAACGAGGCTGCTCAGAACACTTTTAGTAGATCTGTTTCTTACCTTAGGAAGGAGGTATTCGAAATAATTCGCTCTAATGTTGTCATAATACACACATCAAAAAAAAGTTTTGAATCACCCTTGTCCCCAGAACTCCTGAAGATAGACGTTGACTGTCGATATTGTATTACAAACTGTTCAGAGAAGTCACTAAACTCGCCCAAAGATGTAAACAACCATGCATGAGCAACGCCTATTAGACGAAGAGAGTCCGATCAGTTCTAGTCATTCCACCAGGAAGGAGGTACACGGCTCGTGTTGTCTGTAGTTCAGCTATGCCTAGATGGTCAATACCGCGTCCGCATTGTTACTTTATGCCAGGAAGGGCTCTCAACAAGGCAAGTGTCCAGGCGTCTCGGAGTGAACCAAAGCCATGTTGTTCGGACATGGAGGAGATACAGAGAGACAGGAACTGTCGATGACATGCCTCGCTCAGGCCGCCCAAGGGCTACTACAGCGGTGGATGACCGCTACCTAAGGATTATGGCTCGGAGAAAGCCTGACAGCGACGGCACCATGTTTAATACTTTTCGTGCAGCCACAGGACGTCGTGTTACAACTCAAACTGTAGGCAATAGGCTGCATGATGCGCAACTTCACTCCTGACGTCCATGGCATGGTCCATCTTTGCAACCACGAGACCATGCAGCGCGGTACACATGGGCCCATCAACATGCCGGATGGACCGCTCAGGGTTCGCATCTTCACTGATGTGTGTGACATGTGCCTTCAACCAGACAATAGGGGGAGACGTGTTTGGAGGCAACCCGGTCAGACTGAACGCCTTAGACACACTGCTCAGCGAAAGCAGCAAGTTGGAGGTTCCCTGCTGTTTTGATGTCGCATTATGTGGGGCCGACGTACGCCGCTGGTGGTCATGGAAGGCGCGGTAACGGCTGTACGATACGTGAATGCCATCTTCCGACCGATAGAGCAACCATGTCGGCAGCGTATTGGCGAGGCATTCGTCTTCATGGACGACAATGCGCGCCCACATCTTGCACGGCTTGTGAATGACTTCCTTCAGGATAACATCGTTCGACTAGAGTGGCCGGCATGTTCTCCAGACATGAACCGTATCGAACATGACTGGGACAGATTAGAAAGGTCTGTTTATGGACGACGTGACCCACCAACCACTTTGAGGGATCTACGCCGAATCGCCGTTGAGGAGGGGGACAATCTGGACCAACAGTGTCTTAATGGACTTTTGGATAGTATGCCACGACGAATATAGGCATGCATCAATGCAAGAGGACGTGCTACTGGGTATTAGAGCTACCGGTGTGTACAGGAATTTGGATCAGCACCTCTGAGGGTCTCGCTGTATATTGGTACAACATACAATGTATGGTTTTCATGCGCAATAAAAAGGGCGGAAATGATGTCTATGTTGATATCTATTCCCATATTCTGTACAGGTTCCGGAACTCTCGGAACCGAGGTGATGCAAAACTTTTTTTGATGTGTGTATGAATAAATGTTGTGTCTGACATATTACGCCTAATTTATTCTTCAGCCGATCCGTAACTTGTTCAACAATCGTTTCGAACCACAGGGCTTTTAATTTTCATCCTGTGTTGAATCTAAATTTTTTTATTAAGTGTTTCCGTTACACGTGGCACACTACCATGGGGAGCAAGAAAATTTGTATGATGAGAGATCAAAGTGATTTCAGATTTATGGATGAAACGCTAACAAAGCGAAAGAGGATAAGTATGTGTGTGTTTTTTAAACTCTTTTTCGTAGTCGATCTTGCCAACCTCCCTGTCATTCGTATCTCAAGACTGGGTTAAGGCGGAGCTGGCAGCCATCCCTTTCCCTTGCATCTCGTGTGTAAAGTGTCTCCTAAGAAATTTTAAAGTGCTACATACGCTATGAGTCAAATAAAGCGTGACACTGGAAACATAAATTCCATCTGATAGTATTTTCTTTGAGAAATTATGTAAGTACAGTATATTTGCTTATGATATTCTCTCCCTATCGTTGAGGTAAATAGGAAATAATATTTATTTATTGAACCTGATAAGTTTGGGACTTTCAGATCCTCTCTTAAATCCAACCAGGACTGTGGATGTAAATAGAATGCTGGAATATCGTCTGTCTTCATAAAGTATTTGAGTAGAATCGTATTTGGGAGAGAATAAAGAACTCTCTCTCGAATTAGTGTGTTAGTTGTTCGTTTTCAATTTCTCGTGGCGTAATGAATAGTCCATTAAATTTCGGGCATGCAGCCGCGAAAAAAAACTTTCTTCAATGATATTTCGGCCGCGTATCGTCCGGCCATCCTCACAGTGAATCACAAAACTGACGACAAGATGCCAAGCGCGGCCTTATACGCTCCACCGCGGCGGTACTACGAATGCGGGTCACAGACGCTGGTCAGCAACAAAGAAATACGCTTACACATGTGCCGCCTGTGGCGAAGGCGTACAGAGATTCGATTCACTTATCGATGTATGATCGGCGGCGGTGACAACGCGACGACTTCTCTGCAGTTTAATTACCCCAAGAGCCGGATTCCATGCTTTGTACTAATTAAATTATTAGCTAATCTCATCTCTATAGCTTCCTTGTAGACAGAATCCCAAAAGGAAGAGGTGGATGTTAAAATCTTTACATCACTGTAATTCATGGAATGCCCTGTATCAATACAACGTTCGGCCACTTCGACGTTCCACACATCCCTCATGAACGGTGCGTGTTATTTGACCTTTGTATGACTTCTCACAATCTCTGCAAGGAATCTGATACACTGTAAGGTGTCAGGCAAATCCAACACCTTCCATGAAAACCCTGACATGATAAGCAAATCCAGTAGTATGTCACATAGCTCCGAATAAATCGTGACATTAAATTAACCAAAGTAATACGAGTAATGAGTGAGCAAATGGAATACCACAGACTAACACAAGAATGCCTAAATGCATGTCATACCTTCCCACCGTGACACAGACGCAGTTCCGAGGGGAGAAACGAGAACAGAAGCCGAGAGCAGAACCGTGTTAAGCGAGAAGGCCCTATGATAAGGGACGGACACCCATGTCGCCAGCTAACCGCTAGGGCCACACCACCCGCAAGTTTTTAGCGTGAGACTTTTTCGCATCTCTGTTACGTTAGGACCACCCCCAGCCCATGTTAAAAGATAGAGCCCTCCAGAAGAACAGTATAGATCTTACGATAACGCTAAAAGGACCACACCAGCTGCAAGTTTTAGCGTGAGACTTTTTCGCGTCTCTTTTACATTGCAAACTTTAAAAACATTGCCCCACCATGAAAAGTATAACGTTTCTCATTGGATAGACAGAATTTTTGTAGGCGGAGCTTAAGGTTAACATTGAGATCCTGATTGGTCAGATGAAAACACAGCCAGATAGTTTTTTCAAACCAACTTTGGTAAATTGTAGTAAGGAGAAGTTAGGAGAGAGTTGCTTCCGAGAGGGCGAGCTGGACCGAGCTCCGCCGGCCGCCGCCCCCTGACGAACACCGACAAGGTAATGAACGCACGTGATGCCGCATTTTTGAGCGCATAAGGCTTCACTCAGAACTGCAGAAGTCTCATCTGTTACATCCCCTTTACGTAATAATAGTGTCGATCGTCAATTAAAGCTCATGGTGTTCACATTTGCCACTTGAAGCAAAAATCTGAAACTCGATGATTTTTCTGTTATATAGTTATTGAGAAGCCACATCAGCCACTGTAATTTACGACAAGTTAGATAAGTAATTAAAGATAATTGAGGGTCACTGTAGACCATTTTGATAGTTTTCTCTTTTGTGAAACTTAATTTAAACCTAGATTATAGATGTGATATGGCATAGGTCATCCTTCGATCCATTTTAGAACTTGGAAACCCATTCAGGGAATATTCGTTCATATTTTTGTTGAACGTAGTTAGTTTTACCATCCTGTATTAAAACATTTCCTTTTTTCAATAGTGCAATTTATAAACAATGTTTTGTGAGTAGAATAAAATTTCCAATGGTAAACTTAACTGCTTTTTCGACGTTATTTTACCAGCTAACTAAAAATAGGAAAGCCTTGACCCCTTCCACTAAATTTAGTTAGTATTAAGAGTCTTTTACAGGGGGTGCAGTGGAGTTGACACTGAAATCATTAAGTATTTGGTTATATCATCGCTAGTCTCACTGAACTCTTCTGAATTCTACATGTCATGTGTGGTCTGACGTCTCCTTACCAGCAACAGGTCCCAGGTTCAAACTAGTCAATTCCCTAAAAAACACGCTCAGAGCGTCGTTGCGCGAAGGTGGTAGGGAGACACGATATAGAACAAACAGATACCACGCAGAATGTTTAGAAAATGGCGACCCTGCCAGGATGGTAAAATACCATGATTGAAGATCGACCACATGCCTAACTAGGTCAGAAAATTATCCTGTTGAAAAATTTTCGTAATAAAAAAAAATTTTTTTTAACGTTATAAATAGTCGAAAACAGTAGCTGCAGCGATACATAGTGAGACATTCTAGCAGAGACAATAGCATAATTAAGTTATGAATTTTAAAAAATTATTAGAATTAAGTTTTCTCTCCAATGCAAGCGCACAGGTGGCGGATACATCGTTGACAAGTTGGTTCTGACCCAACAAGTAAGTGAATGGTTTGTCAAGTCGTGTGAACAAAAAGTTTATGAAACGCGTGAGATGGCATGAGTGCATGTTGACTGGAAGTAGGGCGCGTGAATTGCTTTTAAAACAGAAAATAAGGGATTCGGAAAGATTAGCAATGGCAGATCGAGACCTTGACCGAATTGAGGTAGAGACCCAGCATGAAAATGGACAGACAACAGAGGACAGTACAACAGAAGATGCAGTATCGCGAGAAATAGGACAGATAACGCACCATAACGAGGATAATGTACGTCAAGGCATAGAAAACGTAAGTCAGCATACGACAGAGGAGCAGGAAAGTAGAGAGACAGTCGATGAGGATTCTAACTTGCGTCTTGAATACGTAGAATCCATAGTACAAGTAATCAGAGCTCTCTCACCACAGAGTACAAGGAATGCGAACAGAAACGTGTCACAGCACAGTTCAATGCAATCGGTTGCAAATCAACACTTGGGCGAAAACACAGAGTGTAGGACGTCAGAAGAAATCGCAATAGGACCACCAATCTGGCAGAATTATTATAATTAATGACGGAAACCATGACAAGACAAAATAAAGAAATTGCGAACCAAATTAAAATTCAGAATGCAGAAACGACGAACCAAAATGCAGAAATCACGAGACAAATGCGTGCGATTAAAGAACAAAACAAAAAAATTCAGTTACACCTAAGTCATATTGAAGACGAGGCAAAAGAATCTCGAGAAGTGATAGGAAACTTAATAACAGGTCACAATCAATTGAGAACAGACATTGACAAGGTACAAGCGCACGTACAAACATTACGTAATGACATTCAGGACGAGATCAAAACATTACGTAATAACACCCAGGGAGAAGTCAAGAAACTAGAGAAACAGATAAACGAAATTACTAGACAAGCAGCAGGTACAGCGCGTGAAATTGTTGAAAACAGTGTGTTACACAAACGTATCACAAAAGCAGCGCTGAAAAGATATGATAACCGCATAGTCAAAATAGAAGCGCAAACGAAGCGACAATTTCAGAAATTGCGAGCAGAGTTGTTGCAAACCATTGAAGAGCGTAGTGAACAGGATCGAACAAGCACAGAGTCTGCAACCACATCCGTATCTGTAATAGCACCGGAAAAACAAGCAATTAACGAAGATGTTACGCATTTGCGATTCCAATCACAGGCGGAAAGTAACATACGTGACAATGGAAAGCCAGGTCGCGAAGAGTACAGTGCAATGCATTCAGCTACACGTTCACAACCGATGGAAGAAAATTATTGCGTACCACTCCAACGATACTACGCAAGAGTAGGCGAAAGTTACAGTGGACAATATCCAATGGATCTACCACAACCAGAAAGAACGACGGGCGAAATGATCAGAAACAAAAGTGGCGAAGAATCGCGAATTTCATGTGGAACTATGACGAAGTACGATAACGATCATTTCCTCACAGTCAGAAAATTTCAACACTTTCGAGAAGGAAACTCATTACATCCACGAACTTTTATTGATCAATTCCGAGTAGGATTACTAGCACGCTGGACGCTAGCACACAAATTAAACTTTATATGTGCACACATGTCAGGAACAGTCGCAGAAACCATGCAGAATGTTGCAGCGACATGCCGATCGTACGAAGATTTCAGAGAGAAGTTTCTCTCACGATATTGGTCCAGCGAAGCACAGAACAGAGTGAAGTACGAATTATTACAGAACCCATAATTTTGAAAATTCAGAAGAGAAGAGTCCCGTGAAATTTTTCGAAGCAATGGCAAACAAAAATAAATGCTTAGATGTACCATACAGTGAGGGAGAGTTGATTAAATTATGCGCGATTAAGTTACCATTGAAATACCAGCAATCATTAGTTGGTCGCGGAGGCAATGACGTCGAAGCATTTAAAGGTATTCTAAGGGAACTAGAGTTCATATTTTCGGAAGATGACGCAAGAAAAAGACGAAGCGCGCGTGAAAACGAAAGCAAAAAGCAGTGGAATCCACAAGACACACTACGAAGAAACTATAATTACGAACAATGTGATAACTTCGCACCAAGAAACGACAATAGATTTCAACAAAGAACCGGTTATGGATTTAGAAGAGAATATGGCAATAACTATAATTCACCCAGGAACGGCAACAACTATTACAGAGGGAATAACGACAACCGGAACGGGTACTGGAGAACCAATAGACCGACAAATTATCAACAAAGAAACCACTATCACCAAGCTGAACAAGAAAAGAGAATACAAATAGAAGAGGTGGAGGTAAGACCACCAAATCCCGATAAACGTTCGAATTGACAGCTAAGCGCCCATGCCAAAGAGAATGACGCACCGACCCAGGACAATTGCAGCACCTTGAACAGAGAAGTAAAAATCTTATCACGAGAAGAGAAGAAGGAAGAATCAAATCCGCAGGGGCCAGATGAAAACGAAGACAGGAAAATAACAATATCGTGTTGGGACGAAATTAATTGGGAGAATACTGCCGAGGAAGATGAATTACCAGAGGCATGCACAACGAATGTAGGAGGAAAGGACGAAGTAATGAGTATTGCAGAGCTATTTGAGATGGAAACCAGGGAAAGCGAATTCAATGAGGATAATGCGCAGTCGACAGAAGTTGAAAATAAGTTACGAGTGGGCACACAACCCAACGTATATAATGAAGGAAGTTATGAAGCGATAATTAGAGCATTTAGATGCGATTATATGGAAGTAGCGACGAAGAAGGAGAAGATAGACGAGGATGAGGAAAAAGTAGAGGATGTTGAAGAAAGCGTACATGAAGGAAGAAATAGAGAAGAGGAAGTAAAAGAGAGAGAAGTAGCAGTCGAAGCTTATCCTACAGAAAGTTCGAATCCATAAGGGAAATTCCTGAAAAGACTCATATATGATTCAGTGGAGGATTCGTTGATGCAAGAAGAAGAAGAACAGAACCAACACTTTCAAATTCAACCAATTGTGAAAGCCATGGTAAAGCATATCCCAGTAAATATTGTAATTGATAGCGGAAGTGAACTGACTGCGATCTCAGAAAACTTATTCATGCAGTGTAATGCCAATGAGGAACTGCCAGTTCTGAAAACACGTAAGATTAAAGTAAGAGGTCCTATTAGAAACAATGCTGCTGAAGTTACGAGACAAACAAGGTTAACTCCTTCGTGCCAAGATCAAAAGATCGAAGCCAACTTTGTGATTATACCTAAACTAACTGTAGATTTGATTACAGGTGCAGATTTTTTAAATGAGAGATGAGCGATAATAGATATGGGGAAAGGTAGCGTAACATTCGGGAATTTCACATTTCTCTTTGAGCAAAAGCTAAAATTAGAAGAAATACCAGTTATAAACAAACAATTAAGAGTGACGCGAGATAAAGAGGATGAAGAATTAGAATGGTATGCACAAAAGGGGGAATCGCCTCAACTCATGTTAGAAGTCCATAAAGAAATCGACGAAAAATTGCAAGAAGTTCAAGGTATTTCGGAGCACAGTAAAAGAGAATTAGAGGGTATTTTACAAGATAAAGCAGAGGTATTTTTACCTAAGACTGGCAGTATTATACACTTTCAGTACAAGTTTGAAGATTAATCTTATTACTGGTAAATAATCAGCACAATATTTCAAGATCATGTTGCAGATAAAATCGTCAGGAGAAAGAAGAATGAAGAGAGAGGAAGGTGGGAAAAAGAAAGTAGTTTCAATAAAAACAAAAACAAAAATAACACCAATAGTACCATAGATTAAGGTGAAGGGATAAAGCGTAGATAGTCTAACAGCATGAAATACTAAAATGCTATACACCACGACACTACACAAAAAATAAAAAAATGAATTTGAGGATTTTTGTAGAAGTTAAGATTCAAAATATCTTAGAATTGTAACATGGAAAGGGCGCCAAAATTTGTAAAGCTTTTTAAGAAGGCGCAAAATAATGTAGGTACTAGACATATGTTAGATGAATATAAGTAAAACTTTTTGTAAGAACCATTGTAAAAACTCCAGCAAAGACCAGACGCAATGACCCACAAGTTGCAATGTGAGAAGTATCAAGAAAGAAAAGGACGTAATTAACAAGACACAATTTCTACAAGGCAGAAGCATCGAAAGAAGGGAAAGGACAGCGAGACCAATAGAAGGCCCTTGTAACTGAAGTGGGCAATAAATTTGCCCGCTATGCGGAACCCTGCTGCGACGGAACACCCTGCAGTGATGCGATGGGACGCCGAACGCCGGAAAGGTCTCCGAGCGCCCCCACTCAGCGGAGTGAGCAAAAAAACGGCCCAACGAGAAGACCGCTGGGGCAAGCCACCACTGGCAAAAAAATATGTGTAAAAGTCACACCACCGCTATTAAACAGCACGCTGATGCACGAAACTGAAGAAAACGTCCACAAAGTAAAAATGACACACCCAAACAATTTATCAAACTGTTACTAAGAGGAAAACTTCAAAGCGACTAGTTATCAATAAATATTTCCATATCCTGCCCAGAGAAGAACCAAGAAGCAAGTAAGAAGCAGAGAAAAAGCAGGAAGAACAGAAGTTGAAGATTCGCAAGATTGAGATCAAGAAAGAAGATGGGTAAAGAATAGACGACATACCTTCCCAAATCCCTATCCTATTGTAAACTAGTCGTCTGCGAAGTATTACAACGAAAAACGACCGCTTTCAGCGACACATAACGATGATTTTCACGCATACAAAGCCAGTAAACCACGAAATTCTGCACTCACAGCTCCATTCCATTATGGGACCTCCATAACAGCAATACACACTTGCAAAGCCAACAAGGAAAGACGAACAAAGCTGTACATCAAATACTTGCCCACATCCATCTCGCTCAAGTCCATCACCTTCGTGCAAAAACATTCGCCAACCTCATGCTTAAACATTCATAGGATTGTGTGAATGTGTGAAATCAAATTATGTGATGTAGGAATTGTGCAAAAGAAACGTGTGAAAAACTAAATAAGTTAAGCACACCAGACAGCTAATAAACTACAAAATAACAGTCATTGCCTATGGACTTAAATAAAAAATAGACTATCGATAAAAATAAGTCGTTAGTTCTGAAATGGACAGAATATAAGGAACAAAAGTAAGGTATAATAAACACTAAAACTATATGCCACTTATTTTCTCCTCATAAAAATAAAAGAATAACTATATTTTACTTATTTTCTCCTTAAAAAAACAAAGAATAAAAAATTATTTTGTGGATGTTTTCCCTTTTTTTTAACAGTTGTACCAATTGTTAGGATAATATCTCAATACTTATGTATGTATATTTATTTGTCAAATCAATTCTTGGAAATAATTCTTATTTGTTAGTGTAACAATGTTGAAGTGAGTGTCTAGAAACAAAAACATTTTACTTGTACATGATATTTAGAAAATAAATTTGGAATAGATTTTATTTAATTACTAAATTTATAAAAAAAAATATTTCTAAGAATATCGATGTGAAAGACTCCTCACTTTCGATAACAAACTTCTTAAAAAACAAGCTTCACACTTAAATAAAGAAAGAAAATAATTAAAAATTAATAATAGCATAAAAATATTCTTCTCTTGTCATTTTTAATTATAATGTGGAAGAATATAAAAATATAAATTAGTAATACAAACTAGCATAGAACCAGAACAACATGGCTGAACAGTAGGCAACAAAATTTTGATAAAGAAATAATTTTTGACTGACTTAGACAACAATGCAATCATTGCCTAACTTCAGTGCAAAAATTAATTTCGAAGGGTGGTGATATGTAAGGTGTCAGGCAAATCCAACACCTTCCATGAAAACCCTGACATGATAAGCGAATCCAGTAGTATGTCACATAGCTCCGAATAAATCGTGACATTAAATTAACCAAAGTAATAAGAGTAACGAGTGAGCAAATGGAATACCACAGACTAACACAAGAATGCCTAAATGCATGTCATACCTTCCCACTGTGAGACAGACGCAGTTCCGAGGGGAGAAACGAGAACAGAAGCCGAGAGCAGAACCGTGTTAAGCGAGAAGGCCCTACGATAAGGGACAGACACCCACGTCGCCAGCTAACCGCTAGGGCCACACCACCCGCAAGTTTTTAGCGTCAGACTTTTTCGCATCTCTGTTACGTTAGGACCACCCCCAGCCCATGTTAAAAGATAGAGCCCTCCAGAAAAACTGTATAGATCTTACGATAACGCTAAAAGGACCACACTAGCTGCAAGTTTTAGCGTCAGACTTTTTCGCATCTCTGTTACATTGCAAACTTTAAAAACATTGCCCCACCACGAAAAGTATAACGTTTCTCATTGGATAGACAGAATTTTTGTAGGCGGAGCTTAAGGTTAACATTGAGATCCTGATTGGTCAGATGAAAACACAGCCAGATAGTTTTTTTAAACCAACTTTGGTAAATTGTAGTAAGGAGAACTTAGGAGAGAGTTGCTTCCGAGAGGGCGAGCTGGATGGAGCTCTGCCGGCCGCCGCCCCCTGACGAACACCGACAAGGTAATGAACGCACGCGATGCCGCATTTTTGAGTGCATAAGGCTTCACTCAGAACTGCAGAAGTCTCATCTGTTACATCCCCTTTACGTAATACTAGTGTCGATCGTCAATTAAAGCTCATGGTGTTCACATTTGCCACTTGAAGCAAAAATCTGAAACTCGATGATTTTTCTGTTATATAGTTATTGAGAAGCCACATCAGCCACTGTAATTTACGACAAGTTAGATAAGTAATTAAAGATAATTGAGGGTCACTGTAGACCATTTTGATAGTTTTCTCTTTTGTGAAACTTAATTTAAACCTAGATTATAGATGTGATATGGCATAGGTCATCCTTCGATCCATTGTAGAACTTGGAAACCCATTCAGGGAATATTCGTTTATATTTTTGTTGAACGCAGTTAGTTTTTACCATCCTGTATTAAAACATTTCCTTTTTTCAATAGTGCAATTTATAAACAATGTTTTGTGAGTAGAATAAAATTTCCAATGGTAAACTTAACTGCTTTTTCGACGTTATTTTACCAGCTAACTAAAAATAGGAAAGCCTTGACCCCTTCCACTAAATTTAGTTAGTATTAAGAGTCTTTTACAGGGGGTGCAGTGGAGTTGACGCTGAAATCATTAAGTATTTGGTTATATCATCGCTAGTCTCACTGAACTCTTCTGAATTCTACTTGTCATGTGTGGTCTGACGTCTCCTTACCAGCAACAGGTCCCGGGTTCAAACTAGTCAATTCCCTAAAAAACACGCTCAGAGCGTCGTTGCGCGAAGGTGGTAGGGAGACACGATATAGAACAAACAGACACCACCCAGAATGTTTAGAACACACCCACTTTTCGAAGCAGTAAATCGATCTTTACAGGGCCGGAAGATCACCTTAACACAATGTTTCTCAAGAATACGGCCTGTTTTCGAGGAAAGAGCTCACCATATGTCAGAATTATAGGTTTTACATTGAATGTGTTGTGGCGTAACAAGCTAGCTACGCCACACTGAGAAGGGAGCCGAAAGGCACGCGTACACACACGCCGACTGGCGTCAAGTCTGGAACAGGATACGTTATGACTGCTATAAAGAAAATACGTAGCTTTGGAATATACTTAACTTTTAATCACTCCTTGTGATACATCTCTCTTGACTATACAAATGAGACTCGTAAGATACATGCGCTGTTACAATTGGCGCCTTGCTAGGTCGTAGCCATTAACTTAGCTGAAGGCTATTCTAACTGTCTCTCGGCAAATGAGAGAAAGGCTTCGTCAGTATAGTCGCTAGCAATGTCGTCGTACAACTGGGGCGAGTGCTAGTCAGTATCTCCAGACCTGCCTTGTGGTGGCGCTCGGTCTGCGATCACACAGTGGCGACACGCGGGTCCGACATGTACTAAATGGACCGCGGCCGATTTAAGCTACCACCTAGCAAGTGTGGTGTCTGGCGGTGACACCACAGAACGCTCTACGAATATGTTGCAGAGAAAATCCATTCGCTTTGAAAATGCTCTTGAGGTATGTGAGCTCTTCTTGCCAATTATCTTTATCCGATATACAGTGCGCCCTATGCACTAAGGTCTTAAGGACACCTATGGTCTGAAGGGCAGCTACTGGCATGTAGATATAGATTTGTGTGTGTTGGTTTTCGATATACGGCATGTCATAATGTGCTGTCATCTTTATCTCCTGACTCAAGGGACTGGATTGATGGCACGACATGGGCTAAGTCTGACTGGGTTTGTAAAGTGGCCACAAAAAGAGAAATTTCCAAGTACAGCCGATTGGACCAGCCTTCTCAGGTGGAATCTGTTATTTGACGTCCTGTCATAGATTTGACAGGTAAATATCTGGACGAAGCTACGTTATCTCTCTTACGTTTAGGCTAAATTTTGCCGCTATGCCAAAGACTTTGCCGATATCATCTTTCATCAGTGCTATTGAAGAAGCTGTCCTACCGCTATCAGAGGATTCCGCTGAAGAAATCAGACGTGAAACCTGCCGAGCAATTATGAGACATCGTCCACGAAGAAGTAATGTTTCCAAGGAAGAAAGATGTGCCAAGCTAAATCTGCGTCAGGTTTCTGACACGGTCGTCCTGAGTGCTGATAAAGGTAATGCTACCGTTCTTTTGCCTCAGGAAGCCTACAAGGAAAAGATATGTGGTCTACTTAGTTCTGGCGCATACCGGAAGATTAACGAAGATCCTACCAGCAAGGTGACAATAAGGACTGCTGCCTTGCTGAACGCTTCATCACTACCAAAGGAAGTCATAAGGAGCTTAAAAGTGCGAGGTGCAGTACCACCGAGATTTTATGGGCTTCCTAAAGTTCACAAGATGGTTAAGGATGAGCGTCTAAAGGACTTGTCTATGAGGCCTATAACGAGCACTATTGATTTACCAACGTATTTTTCTGCCAAATATTTAGCTTCCTTATTAAAACCCTTGGTAGGAAAATGTAGTCACCACTCTCGTAATTCTATGGATTTCTTTCAGAGACTTAGCAATGTCAGGCCCAATTAGTACGGGTGTGCTGGTTAGTTTTGACGTGGTATCATACACCAAGGTACCTTTAAAGGACTCTCTATCTGTTATCGGCTAACATTTTGTTAAGAACATTACGGCCTTCTTTCAATATGTGCTTTTATCATCCTGTTTTCAGTTTAATGGTGAATTTTATGAGCAGATGATGGTATTGCTATGGAAAGCCCCCCCCCCCCCCCGTCACCCCTCTGGTAGCTAATTTATTCATGGAAGACTTCGAGAACAAGGCGCTGGACTCACTAGTATTAAACCAACGGTCTTCTGGAGGTACGTGGACAACACATTTGTGGTATGGCCGCTTGGGATGGATGAATTACATCGATTTCTTGAGCATTTGAATTCTATCCACGCTAGTAGAAAATTTACTACCTGCACTTTCTGGATGTTGTCGTTCGCCGTAATGATGATTGCACATTAGGACATGCCGTATATCAGAAACTAACACACACAAATCTATATCTACATGCCAGTAGCTGCCATCACCCTTCAGACCATAGGTGTCCTTAAGACTTAGTGCATAGGGCGCAATGTATATCGGATAAAGATAATTTGCAAGAAGAACTCACATACCGCAAGAGCATTTTTAAAGCGAATAAATTTTCTCAGCAACAAGTTCGTTGAGCATTCATTGTAAAACCTAAAGTGCAGGCATGTGATGGAGAAGAAGACAGTAATTCCTTCAGATCAAGTGCATTTTTGCCCTTCGTGGGTGCTCTTTCCTCGAAAATAGGCCGTATTCTTGAGAAACACTGTGTTAAAGTGATCTCCCGGCCACCCCCGAAGATTGCAGCTTTACTCGGCTCTGTAAAGGACGATTTACTGCATTGTAAAGCGGGTGTATATCAGATTCCTTGCGAAAATTGTGAGAAGTCATACATCTCATGAGAGATGTGTGGAGCATCGAAGATACACACTTTTACCACAGCCAGACAAGTCAGCTGTGGCCTAACATTGTATTGGCACAGGGCATTCCATGAAATACAGTGATGTGAAGATTTTAACATGCACCTCTTCCTTTTGGGATTCTGTCTACAAGGAAGCTACAGAGATTAGACTAGCTAATAATTTAATAAATAGAGAGAATGGTTTTAATTTGGACAAAGCATGGAATCCGGCTCTTGGGGTAATTAAACTGCAGAGAAGTCGTCGTGGTGTCACCGCCACCGAACATACATCGATAAGCAAATCGAATGTCAGTACACCTTCGCCACAGGTGGCACATGTGTAGGCGTATTTATTTGCCGCTGCCCAGCGTCTGTGATCTCCATGCGCAGCACCGCCGCGGTGGAGCATATAGGGCCCCGCTTGTCATTATATCTTCAGTCTTGTGACTCACTCTGAAGATGGCCGGACGATACGCGGCCGAAATATCAGTGGAGGAAGTTTTTTTGCTTGGCTGCATGCCCGAAATTTTATGGACTAGTGTGTTAGTTATTTCTAATCGCAAGTGGGTATCGTTATTTTCATAGATGACAATATTTAATTAAGAAAGGTTAACTAATGATTCAGAGCGAGTGATTCGTTTTAAAAAATAATCAATAAATAGAAATAAATCACAATAGTGGCGAGGATAGTGGTGAAATTTTTTCCCATATGTTACACAGAAATACATTCATCTGATAAACCCTTGCAATGCTTTTGAGTGTTGATAACCAGCTATTATATACGATAGCGCACAAAAGCTAAGCGTCCACAAGGAATGGTAAAACATTTTCTGGACAGAACATCGAGAGGATTTCACAGAAAGATAAAATTAAATCATAGCATATTTGGCACGTAATAGTGTCTGAACACGTAATTGGATAATGTGGACATGTATCAGCTCCATGTTTAACTGTACACCATTAGCCTACGATGGTAACTCACCTTCATGTCAGCAAACACAGCCTGCCAAGCATTAGCAACGTTTTCACACATAATCCTCTAGGTCAAAATATATACTTGAGACACTAGAAATTAATGGAAGCAGATTTTCAGACCTACTGAAATAATGATCAGGCGAAGTTACTGAGAAATGAGACGTAAAGCAAAAACTGTTTGCAGAAGGAAAAAGAGACAATTTGAGAAAAATAGACTGAAAGACGTCGAGGAATATACAAGTGAAAAGGATGTTAGAAGAATGTTTAAGGGAATAAAAGAAAAAAATGGTTCATATGTTTCTAAGCACTATGGGACTTAACATCTGAGGTCATCAGTCCCCTAGACATAGAACTACTTAAACCTAACTAACCTAAGGACATCACACACATCCATGCCCGAGGCAGGATTCGAACCCGCGACCGCAGCAGCAGTGCGGTTCCGGACTGAAACACCTAAAACCGCTCGGCCACAGCAGCCAGTAATAAAAGATATAAAGGAAATAAAACAACGGTGGCAGCTGCAGACAACATATGAAGAGATGAAGAAGGAAAGTTGATCGGAGATGAATCTAAAACCATAGAAAGTATAGAATAATATTTTAAAGAACTATTGAAATCTGGGGAAATTTAGGAAGAACAAGTAGGACAAGCTGGTAGCAATAATGATGAAGAGGAACCATCGTTGGAAAAAATCATTGTTCGAGGCACAATGCTTACGAAATTTTATTTTGTTCTCAATATCGGTTGAGGTATTACAAATCATGCACATTACTCTGTCGCCTTTGTCGCTTCACTGACGCGAACTGTGACACGCTGCAGCTACAGGGCTCCCAATTGCAGCGTGTAACATGGCGTGTATTGCGTAACCATGTCGCTGGACGAGGAAAAGCGTGCAGTAATAGAGTTTCTAACCGCAGAAAACGTGCCTGTAATTGAAGTCCACAGCAGAATGAAAGCCATGCACGGCGATGATTGTATGGACTTCAATAATGTGCGGCATTTGTTTGTTCGTGCACGTAATGGAGGAAACGGCGCTGCTAACCTCAACGTGTATGACAGAGCTCAGAATGGACGTTGGCGTAGCGCAATCGAATAGACTCATCGGAATCGGTTTGACGGACTCACCAGAGAAAATTGTCGGATAACATAGATATAGCTCTCGGGCAAGTGTGGCAGAGCACGAGAGCGTGTTCAGGCCATTACTGCAGAATTGCGGTACAGGAAACTTCGTGCACGGTGCGCGACACGAATGCTCCCTCCTGACTTGAAAGAGAGGAGAGTGGACATATCTTAACAATTTATTTTGTGCTTTGAGCGCGCGGATAATGGGTTTCTTAACAACAAGGTGACAGATGATGGAAGCTAGGTTCAACATTTGAGTCCGAAAACGTAAGATCATCAAAGCAGTTCTATCACAAAAGATCACATACGCCAAAAAAGTTCAAGGCCATGCCACAAGCATGCAAAGTCATGCTCACAGTGTTCTCGGATGTTCAGAGTGTGCTGAATTTGGAATTCGTGCCTAAAGGTACCGCCATAAACTCTACAATGTACCGTGAGACCCTCAGAAACTGAAATCACAAATTCGAAGAGTTCGTTCACACATGGAGTACTCTCTCCTTCAGCATGACAATACCAGACCAACAACGAGCGCTGCGACATTTGACGCCTTGGGTTGACCGTCATCGACCATCCTCCATACAGTCCCGACTTGGCTCCGTCCGCTTGTCATTGGCGTCCAAAACTCAAGGAACACCTTCAAGGACTTCAGTTTGTTAGTGATGAAGTGATGCAAGCAGAGATGAGATTGAGGCTCAACCCACAAAGGCAAATATTCTCCAGTGACGAAATCAGCAAACTGGTCTGTTGCTGGGAGAAACTTACTCGTCGCTACGGTGGCTATGTTGAGAAACAAATGTGTAGATATGAAGAGTAAAGATGTAGAATGTTAATAAAGTCCTTATTACTTAAAAAGAGTTAAGAGTTTTCACGTAAAAAAATTCGGAAGCATTACCTTTCAGAACGGCCGCCTAGCTGTTGAGGAGATGAACTATAGAGCTGTGGAGGAAGATAAGACAACATGTGAAATTTGCAAGTCTTGTCGTATAGTGGTATTTAAGAAACCGCATGAAGTGGTTCGGAAAATACGAAGAAGTGAAAAAATCCCAACAGACTGGAACACATCCATCATTATACCAACTCATAAGAAGGGCAACGTTATTTACCTAGCCTCTGGAGGCTCTCACGCAAAAACTGCCAAGCAAAACAAATGGTACTATTTTGAGCTGGACGACTCTTAATACGGCATTTGAGGACGACATAGCCATACTTGGGAGAATTAGTGAACATTTGCTGGAAAACTATGTAGCTTGGAACGCGATGCGGCTGTGCATGGGTTGGTCATAAGTAATGAAAAAACTAAATGTGTGATCAGCACCAGAAACAAAAACATAACGAAGAGGAGATGTTGAAGGGTTTGAAACAGTACTGAAATGGTGATAATTATGGCCTCTTAATTCAGCCAGGAAGGAAAAGCGGGAAGGGCTGTGTTCTGGTGTAACAAGCGCCAACACGTCGGCCTGGAACGTAACGGCTGAGAAGGCTGTGAGACGACGCCAGCCATTAGCACGCTGACTAGGACCGCACCACGACAGGAGCGGCCCATGGACGAAGAGAATACAAGCGCCGTTCCGCATAGCCTCGCCTTCCATGATTTCTGCCTCACCATTTACGGCCGTCCTATCCACCTCACTCCTACCCTCAAATACCTTGGCCTCACCCTCGACCGCCACCTCACCTGGACCCTATCTCCTTACCATCCCACACAAGCAGACTCTGCCTCCTGAAAAAATGGCTCTGAGCACTACGGGACTTAACAGCTGAGGTCATGAGTCCCCTAGAACTTAGAACTACTTAAACCTAACCAACCTAAGGACAACACACACATCCATGCCCGAGTCTGCCTCCTGAAACTCCTGTCCAGCCGGACATGGGGTCTGCATCCTTCCACTATCATTCACACACACAAATCCTTGATCCGTCCCATCCTCTGTTATGCCAGCGTTGCTTGGATTTCCGCCCCTCCTAGGTTCTATAAATCCCTCCAAATCCTCGAACGCCATGCACTATGCCTCGCCTTCTGCATCCGCCTTCCGTCCCCCACGCATGTCTTCTACGACCACATCCCCTTCCCCCACCTTCTGCTTTTCCTTGAAGACATCCGCACACTATATGTTGTCTGCCGACTTGATCCCTCTCACACCCTGGTGTCTCCCTTCCTCTCCACCCTCAGCCTGTTGCCGCGCATTTACCATTGCGTCCGACCCTCTCTCCATCTCCACACCCTCCGTCTCCTTTCCCAACGCACCTTCCACCATCTTCCCCTCCCGGATGATGAACTTCTAACCCCATCTTCCTGCCTCCTCCTCAGGGCTCCCTCTCCTCCCCCTCCCTTCTCCTGAGCGGCTTTCCCCTCCTACTCCCTCTCCCTCTCTTGTGCTCCCCTTCAGTGTCTCTGCACTCCCTCCTGCCTTGTCTTCCCCCTTCATCTTGTGCCCTACCAGTCTCCTGCCTCTTGGTGCATCCGCTGTCACCCCTACCCTTTTCATCCCACCCAATCCCCTGCTGCACCTTGCTCTCCTTTTCCATCCTCTCAGGCCTCTCTCTTGGCAGGTCTCACCTGGCAGTTTTATTCCTCATTGTGTGTGCTCCAAGTGGGTTTAAAGCGCATTGTTCTGGAGTGTTTTTAATGCTGTGGGCAACTTTTAACCTGTGCATGTGACTTCAGTGTCTTTTTTGTGTTCTACGAATCGCCAACTGTGTTTTTTAACTTCATGTCGACTTTCTTCATTGTCCCTACATGAACGTCTCCATTTCAGTGTATTTTTTACCTCCATTATCTCCCCTTACTCTGTTTTATGTCCCCCTTTTTTATCGTCTTATATGTAACATTTTATTCTTGTATTAGTTGTCATGTCAATCGGCTGAAGAGTGGCGGATTGTGACGCTGACAGCCTCCCCTGCCCATATGGGGCAGGGGAATGAAAGCACAATAAAGGAACAAAAATAGCCTCGCCAGCATTAGAAGAGACACACTAGATCGAAGTACGTTGATTATTTACTTGTCGCCATTTGCTTGTGACCCAAGTCAAGTATTGTCAATTTAACTTATTGTAATAAACTCCATTAATAATATTTGCTTGAATTGTTGTTTAGCTCTCACAGAAAGCAGCTTCCTAGGCACTGTATATTACATGAGTGGGCAGCATCCCACAGTCTGGACCAGTGGGGATTTTACAGACTTCATTTACTGGTAGAACACAGATTTATTTTACAGAGTTTCAGTCACATAGTAGCCAATTAAGCTTTTATTTTTTTAAATTTATTAAAAGGAGACTCATTTAAAATTCAGTGTGAATTTATATAATTTACAGAAAATTTAAAGTTAATCGAAGATGACACGCTCTACATAAGACACAGAATATAATAATACAATATAATAATATAATGACGATGAAGCCCCATACTCCTTGACAGACCATATATAATATAATAATAATAATAATAATTAATATAATACAAATTAATTTAACCCAAGATGACTTAATATTCTTTAAGGCAAGATGCGCTCTACATAAGACACAGAATACAATAACATAATATAATAATATAGTGATGATGAAGTCCCATACTCCTTGACAGAGCGTATATAATATAATAATAATAACACTAATAATAATATATAATAAAAATAACTTTAACCCAAGATGATTTAATATTCTTTAAGGCAAGACGCGCTCTACATAAGACACAGAATATAATAGAGATACAGCCACAACAAAAGCGGACGTAAATCTAAATAGTACCAGGAGAGATTTGAACGGCCTTAATTACCAAATGGTGAGAATAATACATGATTTAAACTTAACTGATAAAAAAACCTAAAACCATACAAAAAACAATGAGAAACAATTTAACATCAGTATGCAGGTAAGATAATTTTGAACCCAAAACACATCAATTGAAGATTTTACACTTTTTCCAATAATACAAGAATAATTAAGTTACAATAGACTGAGGTATATCTTGGGTTCACAATGCACATAAAAATTTGCTTAAGGTGAAGACCACAAACTAACGGATACAAATTCAGGTACCAAGTTAGACCTATATCTCTAACGTCGATCAGTTGTAGAATTTTGGAACACGTATTATGTTAGAGTATAATGACTTTTCCGGAGACTAAAAATCTACTCTGTAGGAATCAGCATGGGTTTCGAAAAAGACGATCGTGTGAAACCCAGCTCGCGCTATTCGTCCACGAGACTCAGAGGGCCATAGATACGGGTTCCCAGGTAGATGCCGTGTTTCTTGACTTCCGCAAGGAATTCGATACAGTTCCCCACAGTCGTTTAATAAACAAATTAAGAGCATATGGACTATCAGACCAATTGTGTGATTGGATTGAAGAGTTCCTAGATAACAGAACGCAGCATGTCATTCTCAATGGAGAGAAGTCTTATCAAGTAAGAGTGATTTCAGGTGTGCCGCAGGGGAGTGTCGCAGGACCGTTGCTATTCACAATATACATAAATAACCTTGTGGATAACATCGGAAGTTCATTGAGACTTCTTTCTGATGATGCTGTGGTATATCGAGAGGATGTAACAATGGAAAATTGTACTGAAATGCAGGAGGATCTGCAACGAATTGACGCATGGTGCAGCGAATGGCAATTGAATCTCAATGTAGACAAGTGTAATGTGCTGCGAATACATATAAAGAAAGATCCTTTATCATTTAGCTACAATATAGTAGGTCAGCAACTGGAAGTAGTTAATTCCGTAAATTATCTGGGCGTAGGCATTAGGAGTGATTTAAAATGGAATGATCATATAAAGTTGATCGTCGGTAAAGCAGATGCCAGACTGAGATTCATTGGAAGAATCCTAAGGAAATGCAATCCGAAAACAAAGGAAGTAGGTTACAGTACACTTGTTCGCCCGCTGCTTGAATACTGCTCAGCAGTGTGGGATCCGTACGATATACGGTTGATAGAAGAGATAGAGAAGATCCAACAGAGAGCAGCGCGCTTCGTTACAGGATCATTTAGTAATCGCGAAATCGTTACGGAGATGATAGATAAACTCCAGTGGAAGACTCTGCAGGAGAGACGCTCAGTTGTTCAGTACGGGATTTTGTTGAAGTTTCGAGAGCATACCTTCACCGAGGAGTCAAGCAGTATATTGCTCCCTCCTACGTATATCTCGCGAGGAGACCATGAGGATAAAATCATAGAAATTAGAGCCCACACAGAGGCATACCGACAATCTTTCTTTCCACGAACAATACGAGACTGGTTTAGAAGGGAGAACCGATAGAGGTACTCAAGGTGCCCTCCGCCACACACCGTCAGGTGGCTTGCGGAGTATGGATGGAGATGTAGATGTAGAACTTGAACCGAAACATTAAGTAGTGGGGCTGCGCTTCGAAAAACAGCGCGAAAGACAGACAGCTGCGAGAGCTGCTGAGTGTATGGACTCCAAATGAGCGAGCTGACCGGGTCTGAGTAAATGGGGCCCTATCCTGGGTAACACGCACCTGCAGCGGAGTACAAGAGACTGACGACAGTTTACTGCAGCACAAATAATTTTAATTAGATAGAGTTCCAAGACCTAGCCATTCATCGAATAGACACCTCAGAGTATTAATATGAACTCTTATCAAAGACCACGACAACTTAACGGCTTTTTAATAAGTCAACCGAAAGATTTAAGAAACCAGCAACAAGTATTTTTTTTAAATTAATTGTAACAATTGGAGAATGATATGAGACAAATTTTCCTTTCTGGCAAACCACTAGAATAGCCACATAGACACTTTCATGACATTCAAAGCTCATCAGTACACACATCACTACACACTTTAGTCTATAGCGGTTCGGAGAGAACAAATGCGTCCTGGAACAGACTAAAATTTATCTGAGCCACTTAAGTGGAACAGACGCACTGTATAATTTCTTAGACAGTATAGACCTTTAGCATTAGCTTCAAACAAACCAGAACAACAACGACAACAAGACTAAATTATAAACAGCTAAATAAAATAGCAAAACAGATCCACATTCTGACATGAACAATCAATAGTCCGTGGTAACTGGTAATACTAAACATTTCACTGCGCCTCCAATTGAAAATGACCAGTCATCTACTTTAAAAATCAGAAGAATTAAGTGGAGGCGGACAAGAACCGGTAACATATACTAATGCACACCGCGAACCTTCAAAATAAGTTTTCTTCTAGAACACGGCTCTTTACACTGCTAAAGGTTCACAAGCAATACGTAAGATTAACATATAAAACAAATTGTAATGAGATATCAGCCAATGACTCAATCTAAAATGTCTACCAGACCATGCATTCACGTTGCCCTTGGAATACCATGGAGACACGGGCGTCCGACAGAAGGAAGACACACAAAAACGATACTGAGTTGTGTCCTGACAGTTCGGCGCCCTTCTGATAAATCACAGCACAAGACCCGTCGGTAGCCGATAACTTACACGGGGTAACACGACCCCAGTATTGGCCGCCAGCAAACAGCTAACACCACGGCAAAGAGACCACACGGAGAGCTAGTTACACCTTCGATCCTCAGCTCACTGGCCACCAAACCCGCCACCACGTCCGGAGGCGCCATACCAGAGGGCGCTGCGGTTCAGAGGCAATGTGTTAGTCAAAGATCATAAGAATAGCGATATCGATACATTACGAGAAAGCCACAACGTCTCAAGTACGTCAGCTGAAGTATTTGGAAGGTATGGCTAAGGAAGATAATATGGTACCAACAGAGATAAAGACTAGAATAGCTCCAGATAACAGATGCTACTACAGCTTCCTTAACATGTTGCCATTCTCCAGCATATCAAGACGGCTAAAGATGACAGTTTACAAAATGATTATAGAACCAGTTGTGCCCGAAACGTGGACAATAATACAGCAGGTCTGAAATGCCCTGGATTCATGGGAACGCAAAGTACTATGCAAGACTCATGGGAAAGGATGTGAAAATGGTGTCTGGAGAATTAGGACCAATGCTGAACTGCATGAACTATATAAAATCCACCAGCCACCGTAGAAGTTCCAGTGGTTGGGACATGAGCATAGAATGGAGGAACAGCGAGTGACAAAGGAGGTGCTAACTGCAGAGCCAAACGATAGCCACTCAGTGGGGAGACCGAGATTCCGATGATGGATGAAGCAGAGACGGATCTGAAAAGGTTAGGAGTGCGAACTAGAGAAGGCTGGCGAAGTTGAGAGAGTATTGTAAAATACGGGTGGTCGACAACGCTTGGGCCGTACATGGGCTGTGTTGCCGAGAAAGAACGACGAATCTCTCTTCAGTTTCCGTAGTGAGTGTTGTCACGCGTTCGTCTAGAGAGGAAACGGTAGCCGGTGTAAGCAGTGGAGATCAGCTGTACTAGGGTGAGATCTAGTGTTGTAAAGCATCACGTTAGGAGGGGACATGGAGTTTCGCAGAGGGTGTCGGAAAAGAAGACAATATTCCGATTCACAAAAGACGCACTTTTCTGACACGAGATACCGAAAGCCTTGGATCGAGGCAGTGAGCTAGATGTAGTAATTCTCGATTTCCGAAAAGCATTTGACTCAGTGCCATACCTGCGTTTGCATCAAAAGTACGATCGTGTGAGATATCAAGCGAAATTTGTGACTGGACTGAGGATTGTTTGGTAGGGCGGACGCAGAAAGTTATCTTTGATGGAGATTCATTGACAGACGTAGAAGTAACATGGGGTGTGCTCCAAGGAAGTGAGTTGGGACTCTTGGTCTCATTGTTGTATATTAATGGCCACGAGGACAATATTAATACGAGCCCCAGACTTTTCGCAGACGATGCAGTTATCTATAATGAAGTGCTGTTTTAAAGAAAATGCATAAACATTTCGTCAGATCTTGATAAGATTTCAGTGGTGAAAATATGGCAGCTTGCTTTAATTGTTCAGAGATGTAAAATTGTGCGCTTCACAAAACGAAAAAACGTAGTTTCCTATGGCTACAATACCTGTGAGTCACAGGTGGAATCAATTAACTGAGGCCAATAAATGGATGTAACAAGTCGTGGAGACACGACATGGAATGATCACACAGGTTCAGTTGTGAGTAGAGCAGGTTTAGTGGAAGAATACCTACTCGAGAAGTGAAATCAGTCTACAAAAAAGATTGCTTATAAATCGCTCATGCGACCCATCCTAGAGTACTGCTTAAGTGTGTGGTTCCCATAGCAAACAGGACTGACAGGGGATATTGAAGGTGTACAGAGAAGTACGAATGATCACAGGACTGTTTGAACCGTGGGAGAGTATTAAAGAGATGCTTAAGAAACTCAACTGGCAACTGTCTCGAGAAAGTGCTCAAATGGTTCAAATGGCTCTGAGCACTATGGAACTTAACATCTGAGGTCATCAATCCCGTAGAACTTAGAACTACTTAAACCTAACTAGCCTAAGGACATCAAACACATCCATGCCCGAGGCAGGACTCGAACCTGCGGCAGTAGCGGTCGCGCGGTTCCGGACTGAAGCGCCTAGAACCGCTCGGCCAGCGCTGCCGGCTCGAGGAAGTGCAGTCACAAACTTTCAAGAAGTGTCTTTAAATGACAACTACTGGAATATAATGTAACCCCCTACGTATCGCTTCTGTAGGGATCGTGAGGACAAGATTAGATTAATTACAGGACGCACTGAGGCGTTTAAACAATCATTTTTCCTGTGCTCCATACGTGAATGGTGTGGTGTAACGGCACGTACCCTCTGCAATGCATTTCACAGTGGTTTGTAGCGTATAGATGCTGATTTATAAGTAGAAGGCGAAACCATATGAATTCGCAGTATGCTTATGTAACTGCTTGTGTTTCACACTATTATTTGTCCCGTAGATCTAGTCCCTGAGGAAATTGTCTTTCCATCTATTACTTTGCAAGTGGTGAGTAATATCGAGACACACGTGAAGCCTTCCAGAGCTTGTGGTTCCAGAACTCTAACTGACGTGCTTTTACAAGCAGCGATAAAAAAGCTACCACATCGGTAGTTCTCCACCTTATAGGGCCAGGCTATATGATGGGGCACCCAAAAAGAAACCAAAGTAATTTTTTGGTGGACAGAGATTTTGCTGTACCGCGTTTCGCCACTAGGAGCGCTTAAAGCGGACATTCCAGAATCAGCAAGCCGAATGCCGTCACTGAAGGTCAGGACTAATTTCGGCAGAGTTTATGATGACAACCGTTTTGTGTGATTGTCGTCTCTGCAATGGCTGTTTTTCGTGTAAAGCATGCGGCGGTGAAATTCGCATTTTTGCTCCGAAAAAGTGGAACAGAAACTCTTGAAATGTTAAAAACGGCATACAAGGATGATAATGAGTATAAAATCAATTTCGATCAGTCGTCATGAGAGAAATATTGATTCACGTCTTGACGACGTTGCTTCTACTGCTCCACAGATTTACTCTGCGTGATGTCGGGAGGCGAGAACAGCCGACACAGCTTTGTCAAGACCTGAACTACAATTTTTCTCAAAACAACAACTGTCTAACGACAAGTTAATTGAAACTGCTTGCAATAATTACCATTTATTGCGATTTAAACTGCATTATAAGTAAAAATTTAAATAAACAACAAAATTAACCTCAAGCACAAACCGAAATCGTTATATCTGCTTGACAACTGCTTCTGTTCAATAGAAGCTTTAAAAATGTGTAAGGTTTGTGTGCTATAAGGTGTGTGTGTGTGTGTGTGTGTGTGTGTGTGTGTGTGTGTGTGTGTGTGTGTGTGTGTGTGTGTGTGGTGTGTGTTTGACTACAGGTAGGTGTAATCACTGCATGTAAAAAAGAATTAGTGGTAGAAAAGATTCATGTAAAAGGCTATCGTAAAAATGGTCAGTAAGTTGTCATATTTTTCGTTGTTAACGGGCATTATGAATGTGAACTAACACGTTTGATATTACAGTGAAAGATCGCATTTACAATCCATTGAAAAAGCAGACAAGTAACCATCATCTGCGAATAACTTCAGGGAATCTGACCGATAACATCGAAAACCACCGATATCTCGACAAGTAACAGTTACTGCCATTTCAAGCCCTTATACAGTTCTTGCCTTGGAAATGACAGAAGTTTACAACATGGTGGGAGAAGCTTAAATTCTCCTTGGGCAATATGTTCAACATTATAGTCTGCATAATTAAAAGGATACAAAGTCCTAATCAAAAGAGCTAGGAAGTTCTCATTATTATGTATGCGAGTGATATGTTGACAAACACATTTTTTAAACCATAAGCCTTTAAAACTAAGAAATACTTGTTCCAAAGTCTACATCGTAATACCATCGTCCCTTCCATTTGAGTCTGTTTCTCAACAATTTGATTGTAAATTTACGATAATAGGTTCAAGGCTTATATCCATCATCAATTCCCTGGCAAATTCTTCTTTCTGAAGCTTTTCAGCATGCCACGCAGATTGTGCGATGCTACAAATGGGATGTTGTCTGTTACCACATTGTGTATTGCCTCATGCACAAGTGATTCACTGTATGTTATCTTGAATATTTTTTTCTCCCACATAGCCTCAAAACACTTTACCCAAATTAATTTCATGGGGCTACAATGACAGTACCACGTGGGTAAACGCAAAACTGTATGACTCCATTCAAGTGCAAGGAAGTGAAGTTTGTACGTTCTGTCACGTGAGTTTTATAAATTAACGAACTGCAGGAGATTGGCACGAGTCTGATTTATACGGTGCTTAATATTTTAATTTTTAAGACGGGGAAAAATATCCACTTTTCTGGAGTTTACGCTTGATGTTTTCTCTATAAAAGTTGAATTATAACTGTCAATGACCGACTTCAAAGCAAGGTATGACAAGAATTGTTAATCACGTCACGAAACTGACAGCGTTCGTTGCCGAATGGTAATCACTGCTGTTTTTCTTACACGTACATACAAGTTTATTCTCAGAAATAAAACCAGAAGAAGAGTGAGCATGCAGAATAATTATCCGAGAACCTGTCCCTATGAGAACTTTAAAACCGCCAATGCCATCACTCATTTTCCAGCAGATATTCTTGGAATAATTCTAATTGACCCATGTTTCATTAAGGTAATACACTGTTGAACTACCTCCTTCTCTTGTATCGTGAATATTTATATGGGATACAGTTGGTGCTGCACCTATATCACTTCTGTGAACTAAAAACTCTCTTCTTAACATATCTGAAACCAACGTCTTTTAAAATTCTTTACCTTGACGAAGCGCTTACCACTGAAGCCTGCATAACTGTAACTAGTTTTTGTTATGTCAGACATTCATCATTCAGTGGAGCACCTTAAAAAATCGTTGTTAAAACCATCCATTTGTGTTACAGGTTCCTTGAGATTTCGATGCTCTCCAGGCGACACGAAACCGACTGTTTCAATGGTTCCCACAGCTCTGACACTTTCGTTTACAATTCTCTTTACAGTCCTCTTGCCAACACCACATGGTTCTAGAGTCCGTTCTTGTGTTTTCCAATGTCAACAGTAGGAGATCTGCTTTTAAATTTACGTTTGAAAAAAGTTATTAATGCGGTAAATAATCCACCTCTCCTGCTTCTTAAACGCTTCACATTTATTGCCGTCACCTGACTTTTCTTTTAATCACACTTAAACATTTACAAGATACAGATTCACAGCTACACTGCTGCAAGAAAAAAAAAGGAAACAAAAAAGATTGGTAGTTGAATGAGTAATTCGGCTGCCACGAAGTATGGCAACAGTGCAACATGTAGGGGCGAAATTCTCGCTGTCTAGCTCTAACTCTGTACTAGCCGCTCGGACAGAGAATGAATATTATTGGCCACCAGTGGTTAGTGGAGGGGGATGCGCAGAGCGGCTGGAAATTGGGCCGTCTTCTTACATGAAGCGAACTTTAGTATAAAGTCGCGAGTAAGCTTACGATTTAAATGTGTCATACGGATTGCTCTCTTTTAAATAAAAATTTGTGTCCGTAAATAAGCTGCCAGCATATCTAATAACCAAGCAGAGTAACTTCAGGACTTGAAATGAGCTACTTAAAGCAGCAGTTACGGTTCCAGTTTCGAAAGCCGATGCTAACAGCTGGCAGGTCGTGATGACTACAGACCCTCCAGTACTTTCGACCATACGTTGCTGGTACCACATATGAGCAAACGTGTTGTGCTCTACTGAAACACAATGCCGTTTCCCCTTCCGGAATTCACAGGTAAGAAATGTAAATGTCATATGGCACAGACTGATATCACCTAGGAGCTCAGTAGCCGAAACTGGGCAGGTTTTCTTTATTCGAACCCATTGGACACATAATTTATGAAGCATGTCCTGTGCCCCGAGGGTGACTATATATCGTAGGTGAGGGTTGTTAGATTACATTGGATTCATTCTATAGATTGAACATATTGAAGAGATCTTCAAAAATGTAGACCAGAGCACAAAACATGAATGCATTCTTAGAAAAAAAAGAGATGTGCTTACATCCACTCCACAGATCCCAAGTGGAATGGTTCTCATGGATATGGAATGACAAAAAATTTTTAGATATATTTTCAGTTAAGAAGTAATGACAAACTTATCACAAAGCATGTAAATGTGCAATACACTGACGCTTGTATAATATTTTGTTAGGCTATTGTAGCCATGTATCGCCAACGAATAATCAGTTTACGATAGTTATTTATATTGATAACATTACTGCGCTGAAAATCTGCAGAAGTCAAATTTTACATAATAATCACGTTCTTTGACATTATTGATACACTGAGGGAAAAAGCGCAACACCAAAAAATTATTAATGTGAAGTAATGAAATTTCGGGAATACATTTGTCTAGGTAACGTATTTAAGTGATTAACATTGCAAGTTCATAGGTTAATGTAAGTGCGAGATAGGTCATTGCAAATGTGAAACGCTAGTTTATTAACAACAATGTAACCGCCAGAATGTTGCATGCAGACGTGCATGTATTGTGTTGCACACATGCTGGATGTCAGTTTGTGGCATATAGTTCCATGCCTGTTGCACTTGGTTGGTGGATGCACGGACGGTTAATGCTGCTTATGGATGATGCTGGAGTTGTCGCCCGATGATGTCTCATATGTGGTCGGTTGGAGAGAGATATGTTGATTGAGCAGCCGAGGCAACAGTCGATATTCTGTAGATCACGTAGGGTTACAACAGCTGAATGTGGGTGAGCGTTATCACGTTGGGAAACACTCTGTTGAAAGCTGTTCATAACTGACAGTACGACAGGTCGAATAACCAGACTGACGTACAATTTTGCAGTCACGTGAGTGGGATAAACAAGAGAGTGCTCCTGCTATCATACGAAATCACACCACAGACAATAACTCCAGGTATACATCCAGTGTGTCTAGCACACAGACAGGTTGTTTGCAGGCCGTCAACTGGGCTCCTTTTAACCATGGCCATCACTGGCACCTAGGCAGAACCAGCTTTCATCAGATAACACAACAGACCCCCACCTCTGCCCTCCAAATGGCGGTGGTTTGGGGTCAGTGGAATGCACGCTACAGGGCGTCTGGCTCGTAGCTGCCCTTAAACTAACCGACTGTAACAGTTCTTTGTAGTACCAACTGCTGCTCAAATTGCAGCTACAGATGCCCTATCATGCGCCAGAGCCATATGCCGAACACGACGATCTTTCCTCTCGGTAGTGCCACGAGGCCGTCCGAAGCCGGGTGTTCTTGCGATAGTACGTTTTCATGTTCACCGCTACCAGCAATCATCTACAGTGGCTACATTATAGCACAAGGAAGATCCAGGTTCTCGTAGTGCTATTATGAGACCTCGTTAAAACTCAATCACCTTGAAGGCAATCTTGATTAACATCAACTCACCACGTCAGATTTCAGAGGTAACTAACGCTCACGACCTTCAGAGGATGTATTCCAAGTAAAGCTGATTTCCATTTACATGGTGGCGCTACTAGCATCACTCTTATGCAGCTGGTGCGAAATTCGAACAGACATCATCTTTAAGATGTAGAAACACGACCATGAACTTTCGTTTACGTCACACAACTCCTTCTTCGTGTTGTGATTTTTTTCCGTGAGTGTATGTTCACGTCAACCTGTTACGCTAAGAATTTCGTCAGCGCAGAGTAAAAGTGGTTGACCACCGGTAAGTCCTTTAGGCTCCCCTTAAACTGATTTTTATTGTCAGAATGAAATAGTTACTCTGCAGCTGAGTGTGAACTGATATGAAACTTCCTGGCAGATTAAAACTGTGTGCCGGACCGAGACTCGAACTCGGGTTCTTTGCCTTTCACCGGCAAGTGCTCTACCTTCTGAGCTGCCCAAGCACGACTCACACCCCGTCCTCACAGCTTCAATTCTGCCAGTATCTTATCTTCTATCTTCCAAACTTTGATTGAAGCTGTGAGGAGGGGCGTACGTCGTGCTTGGGTACCTCTGACGATAGGGTACTTGCCTGCGAAAGCGAAAGTTACAAGTTCGATTCTCGTTCCGGCACACAGTTTTAATCTCCCAGGAAGTTTCATTCTGGAAACATCCCCCAGACTGCGGCTAAACCATGTCTCCCCAAATATCCTTTCTTTCTGGGGTGCTGATGGGTAGATCACATAACTAATGAGGAGATACTGAATACAACTGGGGAGAAGAGAAATTTGTGGCACAACTTGACTAGAAGAAGGGATCGGTTGGTAGGACACGTTCTGAGGCATCAAGGGATCAGCAGTGTAGTACTGGAGGACAACGTGGAGGGTAAAAATCATAGAGGGAGACCAAGAGACGAACACACCAAGCAGATTCAAAAGGATGTAGGTTGCAGTAGGTACTGGGAGATGAAGAAGCCTGCACATGATAGGGTAGCATGGATAGCTGCATCAAACCAGTCTCTCACAACAACAACAACAGGGGTGCTATTTCTGCAAGGTTCGCAGGACAGCTTCAGTGAAGTTCGGAAGGTAGGAGACGAGATACTGGCAGAATTGATGCTGTGAGGAAGGGGTCTGAGTGGTGCTTGGGTAGCTGTTAGTAGAGCACTTGCCTGGGAAAAGCAAAGGTCCAGAGTTAGAGTCTTAGTCCGGCACACAGTTTTAATCTGCCAGGAAGTTTCATGATCTTTATTACGGTTGCTGGCTGATTGTTGAACAAGTTTTCCAGAATAATGGCTGTCTTTTTTAATCATAGTAAGAAATTTTAAATGTTTGTAAAAATTACTTTTATACACATATCAATAAAAGATTTGAATCACCTCGGTTCCGAGAGATCGGGAACCTGTACAGAAAATTGGAGATCAACATAAACATTATTTCCGCCCTTTTATTGCTAATGAAAATCACACATTGCATGTTGTACCACCATACAGTGACACCTTCAGAGGTGGTGTCCAGATTGCTGTACACACTGGTACCTCTAATACCCAGTAGCACAACCTCTTGCATTGATGCAAGCCTGTATTCGTCGTAACATACTATCCACAAGTTCAACAAGGCACCGTTGGTACAGATTGTCCCACTCCTCAAAGGCGATTCGGCGTAAATCCCTCAGAGTGGTTGGTATGTCACGTCGTCCATAAACAGCCCTTTTAAATCTATCCCAGGCATGTTCGATAGGGTTCACGTCTGGAGAAAATGCCAGCCATTCTAGTCGAGCGATGTCGTTATCCTGAAAGAAATCATTCACAAGATGTGGACAATGTGGGCGCGTATTGTCGTTCATGAAGACGAATGCCTCGCCCATATGCTGCCAATATGGTTACACTATCAGTCGGAGGATGGCATTCACGTATCGTACAGCCGTTACGGCGCCTTTCATGACCACCGGCGGCGTACGTCGACCCCACATAATGCCACCCCAAAACAGCAGGGAACCTCCACCTTGCTGGACTCACTGGACAGTGTGTCTAAGGCGTTCAACCTGACTGGGTTGCCTCCAAACACGCCCCCTACAATTGTGTAGTTGAAGGTATACGCGATACTCATCGACGGACAGAATGTAATGCCACTCCTGAGTGGTCCATTCGGCATGTTGTTGGGCCCATCTGTACCGCGCTGCATGGTGTCGTGGTTGCAAAGATGGATCTCGTCATGGACGTTGGAAATGAAGTTGCGCATCATGCGGCCAATTGCGCACAGTTTGAGACGTAACACGACGTTCTGTGACTGCACGAAAAGCATTATTCAACATGGTGGCGTTGATGCCAGGGTTCCTCCGAGCCATAATCCATACGTAGCAATCATCCACTGCAAGAGTAGCACTTGGGCGGCCTGAGCGAGGCCTGTCATCGACAGTTCCTGTCTCTCTGTATTTCCTCGATGTCCGAACAACATCACTTTGGCTCACTCCGAGACTCGTGGACACTTCCCTTGTTGAGAGCCCTTCCTGACACAAAGTAACAATGCGGACGCGATCGAACCGCGCTACTGACCGTCTAGGCATGCTTGAACAACAGACAACAGGAGCTGTGTACCTCCTTCCTGGAGGAATGACTGGAACTGATCGGCTGTCGGACCGCATCCGTCTAATAATCGCTGCTCATGCATGGTTGTTTACATCTTTGGGCGGGTTTAGTGAATCTCTGAACAGTCAGAGGAACTGTGTCTCTGAAACAATACCCACAGTCAACCTTCAGGAGTTCTGGGAACCAGGGTGATGCAAACATTTTTTTCATGTATGTACCTGGTACTGGTTCCATGAATAGAGTTGTTGGTTTGAAAAAGAGATATGAAGGAACAAACAGGCTGGGACGCTGTATTTAGTATCCTGAGTGTGTCGAACAGTCCCCTGAGAATGTTGTTGAGCTCACATCACAAATAACTGGAATTAGTCGCTTTTGGAGTCGGAAAACTGCTCCCTGTGATTTCTTGTATCTCGGCCAGATAACGGCACTGATACCGCCACAGAAGATATCGACGTTATCGAGTCATACTGGTTGTGGCTCCCAACAACTCAAGATTGACGGTCCTCCCGGCGACTCACGTGGTCCCGCCCGCCACCTAGAAGCCAGATCGTCTTTGTAGCACCTGCATGCAGGCCCACTATCAGATCATCCACCGCGTGGAGACTGTTGACATCATCCTCGCGACCCGCTACTGGAATCTGGCTACCCTATACTGGACTGGAATACGGGTTGCTGTACGAACTATTAATTGATGTGCTGATAACGACTTTGCGAGGACTTACAAACTTGCTGCAATTGTTCTTCTACCATCAGTGTTGTTCAGTCGACACAATTTAAGGCCACAGGACTCGAACCCAGCACTCATTCATGAAGGTAAATACAGGGCCAAAGCTTTTTAAAATTTTTCAGCAGCAGTTAACGCTGCAAGAGCAACAACATCAACAACAATAACAATAATATCAACATCAACAGCAACAACTTAAACAATAGGCCCGCCTGGAACAGTGGGCGGACTCGCATGCCACGCTGATACACAACTCCTGCTTCGATCAGCGGAGCTGGTACACCAGCCGCTGCCGTTTCCGTCTTTCCTCTTTTCTGACGAATGGGACAGCTATAAATGGCCCCTCCTCCTGCACTTCCGGTCATGTGACATTTCTGATATGGCGTTGTGTTTTCTAATTGTCGAATCTGCTTCGCAAATTTACGTACTCCATAAACCTAGAAACTTTGTACTTAGTAGAATATTGTACGACATTTTCTTCGCATTATGAACAGTAGCAGCCAGATTAGAATCTTTGTGTCGCAAAAGTTGTAATCAGTAATAGGTACCTACACAGTATGGACAGTTTAACTTCCAGGTCCTTTCCACAAACGTCATTTTACATGTACTAACTCGATACGCACATTACCTTGCGAGAATGCACTACTGGCCTTTAAAATTGCTACCCCAAGAAGAAATGCAGATGATAAACGGGTATTCAGTGGACAAATATATTATACTAGAACTGACGTGTGGTTACATTTTCACGCTATTTGGGTGCATAGATCCTGAGAAATCAGTACCCAGAACAACCACCTCTGGCCGTAATAACGGACTTGATACGCCTGGGCATTGAGTCAAACAGAGCTTGGATGGCGTGTACAGGTACAGCTGCCCATGCAGCTTCAACACAATACCACAGTTCATCAAGAGTAGTGACTGGCGTATTGTGATGAGCCAGTTGCTCGGCCACCATTGACCAGGCGTTTTCAGTTGGTGAGAGATCTGGAGAATGTGCTGTCCAGGGCAGCAGTCGAACATTTTCTGTATCCAGAAAGGCCCGTACAGGACCTGCAACATGCGGTCGTGCATTATCCTGCTGAGATGTAGGGTTCCGCAGGGATCGCATGAAGGGTAGAGCCACGGGTCGTAACACATCTGAAATGTAACGTCCACTGTTCAAAGTGCCGTCAATGCGAACAAGAGGTGACCGAGACGTGTAACCAATGGCACCCCATACCATCATGCCGGGTGATACGCCAGTATGGCGATGACAAATACACGTTTCCAATGTGTGTTCATTGCGATGTCGCCAAACACGGATGCGACCATCATGATTCTGTAAACAGAACCTGGATTCATCCGAAAAAATGACGTTTTACCATTCGTGCACCCAGGTCGAACTGTCCGTGCAGATGGTTGTTGTCTTGCAAACGTCCCCATCTATTGACTCAGGGATCGAGACGTGGCTGCACGATCCGTTACAGCCATGCGGATAAGAGGCTTGTCATCTCGACTGCTAGTGATACGAGGCCGTTGGGATCCAGCACGGTGTTCCGTATTATCCTCCTGAACCCACCGATTCCATATTCTGCTAACAGTCATTGGATCTCGACCAACACGAGCAGCAATGTCGCGATACTATAAACTGCAATCGCGACAGGCTACAATGCGACATCTATCCAAGTCGGTAACGCGATGGTATGCATTTCTCTTCCTTACACGAGGTATCACAACAACGTTTCAACGCCGGTCAGCTGCTGTTTGTGTATGAGAAATCGGTTGGAAACGTTCCTCATGTCAGCACGTTGCAGGTGTCGCCACCGTGTCAGCCTTGTGTGACTGCTGTGAAAAGCTAATCATTTGCATGTCACAGCATCTTCTTCCTGTGGGTTAAATTTAGCGTCTGTAGCACGTCATCTTTGTGGTGTAGCAATTTTAATGGTCAGTAGTGTATTTTCATTCGGTTCGCTCCAGACAAGGTCGCATGTTTACAAGCATTACAGGTGGACGCTCCAACCTTGGAAGAGGGTCTCAAACTCAGTAAATCTCAAACTCTCGTTCGGAAACAATATGTGTCGACAACACAGCCTGCTGCCACAGAAAGTTGCGGAACCGGTATGCAGACTACTCAACTTCTAGTCTTCCGTTCAAAAAGTTCGTTCCGTTTCAGACTAAATCGCGGAAACGGGATTCGAAGCGTTCAAGACTAAGTAGAGGGTGCACTAAGCAAGTCTGCTGTTCTGCGCCTCGTAGAGCACTTGCGGATAACCAGTCTTCAGCATACAATTCATACTGGCGGTTGCCCCTCGCAGGGGTCCTACAGTGTTGTTGCACACACTTCGGACAGCAGTGCCCTCGTAAACACGCAGGCTGCTGGCAGTTTTATAAACAAGCTCGGCCAGTCGCCGCCGTCTACGGCACGCTTTCTCCTGAGCCACGGCACGGGCATGAAAAAGTTCACGTTATCTTGTCTCAGGCAGATCCTTTTATGGCGCAACTGTAGAAAATGTGGACAGCACTTGCGTTTTCGACTGCCACTTACATTTCAAGTAGATACAGAAGTTTCAGTGTCGACGTCATCATTTCCTTCCAAGGATATGGTGTTGTACTCACCTGTTTCTATCACCCATACTTCATACTTCATACGAAGTCTACCTAGTTACCTCTTTCCAGTCCGCCGATAATTCATTACCTTTTTTGGCAGTCTGTTTTCACTCATGCTATAAACATGATCCCTCCATCTCACTCCATCCACTTCTATCTTGTCATTAAATGAAAAGATTTTTAAATCTGATCTTACTGTTTCACTCCTTATTTCTTACCCATTGTATAATTTTTCCCGAGGGCATGCAGCTTTTCTGTATGGTTAAATGATGATGGCGTCCTCTTGGGTGAAATATTCCGTAGGTAAAATAGTCCCCCATTCGGATCTCCGGGCGGGGACTACTCAAGAGGACATCGTTATCAGGAGAAAGAAAACTGGCGTTCTACGGATCGGTGCGTGGAATGTCAGATCCCTTAATCGGGCAGGTAGGTTAGAAAATTTAAAAAGGGAATTGGATAGGTTGAAGTTAGATATAGTGGGACTTAGTGAAGTTCGGTGGCAGGAGGAACAAGACTTTTGGTCAGGCGAATACAGGGTTATAAATACAAAATCAAATAGGGGTAATGCAGGAGTAGGTTTAATAATAAATAAAAAAATAGGAGTGCGGGTAAGCTACTACCAACAGCACAGTGAACGCATTATTGTGGCCAAGATAGACACGAAGCCCATGCCTACTACAGTAGTACAAGCTTATATGCCAACTAGCTCTGCAGATGATGAAGAAATTGAAGAAATGTATGATGAGGGAAAAGAATTTATTCAGGTAGTGAAGGGAGACGAAAATTTAATAGTCATGGGTGACTGGAATTCGAGAGTAGGAAAAGGGAGAGAAGGAAACATAGTGGGTGAATATGGATTGGGGGAGAGAAATGAAAGAGGAAGCCGTCTGGTAGAATTTTGCACAGAGCATAACTTAATCATAGCTAACACTTGGTTCAAGAATCATAAAAGAAGGTTGTATATATAGAATCCTGGTGATACTAGAAGGTATCAGATAGATTATATAATGGTAAGACAGAGATTTAGGAACCAGGTTTTAAATTGTAAGACATTTCCAGGGGCAGATGTGGACTTTGACCACAATCTATTGGTTATGAACTGTAGATTAAAACTGAAGAAACTGCAAAAAGGTGGGAATTTAAGGAGATGGGACCTGGATAAACTGACTAAACCAGAGGTTGTACAGAGTTTCAGGGAGAGCATAAGGGAACAATTGACAGGAATGGGGGAAAGAAATACAGTAGAAGAAGAATGGGTAGCTCTGAGGGATGAAGTAGTGAAGGCAGCAGAGGATCAAGTAGGTAAAAAGACGAGGGCTAGTAGAAATCCTTGGGTAACGGAAGAAATATTGAATTTAATTGATGAAAGGAGAAAATATAAAAACGCAGTAAATGAAGCAGGCAAAAGGGAATACAAACGTCTCAAAAATGAGATCGACAGGAAGTGCAAAATGGCTAAGCACGGATCGCTAGAGGACAAATAGAAGGATGTAGAGGCTTATCTCACTAGGGGTAATATAGATACTGCCTACAGGAAAATTAAAGAGACCTTTAGAGAAAAGAGAGCCACTTGTATGAATATCAAGAGCTCAAATGGAAACCCAGTTCTAAGCAAAGAAGGGAAAGCAGAAAGGTGGAAGGAGTATATAGAGGGTCTATACAAGGGAGATGTACTTGAGGACAATATTATGGAAATGGAAGAGGATGTAGATGAAGATGAAATGGGAGATACGATACTGCGTGACAGAGCGCTGAAAGACCTGAGTCGAAACAAGGCCCCGGGGGTAGACAACATTCCATTGGAACTACTGACGGCCTTGGGAGAGCCAGTCCTGACAAAACTCTACCACCTGGTGAGCAAGATGTATGAGACAGGCGAAATACCCTCAGACTGCAAGAAGAATATAATAATCCCAATCAGCCGGCCGGTGTGGCCGTGCGGTTCTAAGCGCGTCAGTTTGGAACCGCGTGACCGCTACGGCCGCAGGTTCGAATCCTGCCTCGGGCATGGATGTGTGTCATGTCCTTAGGTTAGTTAGGTTTAAGTAGTTCTAAGTTCTAGGGGACTGATGGCCTCAGTAGTTAAATCCCATAGTGATCAGAGCCATTTGAATAATCCCAATCTCAAAGAAAGCAGGTGTTGACAGATGTGAAAATTACCGAACTATCAGTTTAATAAGACACAGCTGTAAAATACTAACGCGAATTCTTTACAGGCGAATGGAAAAACTGTTAGAAGCTGACCTCGGTGAAGATCAGTTTGGATTCCGCAGAAATGTTGGAACACGTGAGGCAATACTGACCCTACGACTTATCTTAGAAAATAGATTAAGGAAAGGCAAACCTACTTAGGGAAAGCTTTTGACAATGTAGACTGGAATACTCTCTTTCAAATTCTAAAGGTGGCAGGGGTAAAATACAGGGAGCAAAAGGCTATTTACAATTTGTACAGAAACCAGATGGCAGTTATAAGAGTCGAGGGACATGAAAGGGAAGCAGCGGTTGGGAAGGCAGTGAGACAGGGTTGTAGTCTCTCCCCGATGTTATTCAATCTGTATATTGAGCAAGCAGTAAAGGAAACAAAAGAAAAATTTGGAGTAGGTATTAAAGTCCATGGAGAAGAAAAAAAACGTTGAGGTTCGCCGATGACATTGTAATTCTGTCAGAGGCAGCAAAGGACTTGGAAGAGCAGTTGAACGGAATGGACAGTGTCTTGGAAGGAGGGTATAAGATGAAGGAGGGTATAAACGAGGATAATGGAATGTAGTCGAATTAAGTCGGGTGATGCTGAGGGAATTAGATTAGGAAATGAGACACTTAAAGTAGTAAAGGAGTTTTGCTATTCGGGGAGCAAAATAACTGATGATGGTCGAAGTAGAGAGGATATAAAATGTAGACTGGCAATGGCAAGGAAAGCGTTTCTGAAGAAGAGAAATTTGTTAACATCGAGTATAGATTTAAGTGTCAGGCAGTCCTTTCTGAAAGTATTTGTATGGAGTGTAGCCATGTATGGAAGTGAAACATGGACGATAAATAGTTTGGACAAGAAGAGAATAGAAGCTTTCGAAATGTGGTGCTACAGAAGAATGCTGAAGATTAGATGGGTAGATCACATAACTAATGAGGAGGCATTGAATAGAATTGGGGAGAAGAGAAGTTTGTGGCACAACTTGACAAGAAGAAGGGACCGATTGGTTGGACATGTTCTGAGGCATCAAGGGATCACAAATTTAGCATTGGAGGGCAGCGTGGAGGGTAAAAATCGTAGAGGGAGACCGAGAGATGAATAAACTAAGCAGATTCAGAAGGATGTAGGTTGCAGTAAGTACTGGGAGATGAAAAAGCTTGCACAGGACAGAGTAGCATGGAGAGCTGCATCAAACCAGTCTCAGGACTGAAGACAACAACAACAACAACAACAGCAACATTACAGCCTCTTGCATATCTCGTGAATTTCATCTCTACTGCCTGCTTTACGTGATTCTTTTTTTTTTTTTTTTTTTTTTTTTTTTGTAACAGTACATGTTTTGGGAGCATATACAACCATAACTTTATAGAATTCATTTGTGTTTCTTTTTTTATTTTCCTTCACAAAGTTTGTCCAATTGTTCCGCTGATAGCTTGATATTTATTAACTTTTTTCTCATTGTCTTTATCATAGCTGGAACTGTTATCACATCCTAGATAACTGAAGTGGGATACTTGCTCATAATTTTTTTCATTTATTGTTATTTTTAATGTGACTGGATTCTTGCCTTTGAAAGCCATTACCTTTGTCTTATTTTCAGACTGCTGTAATATATCGTGTTCTGCCTCTATCTATACACTTTTCCTTGTAAATTATGTTTTGTCTCCTGTACTATTATCTATTCATGAGCATGTAATAGGGTATTTAATGGTACACTAGATCCTATTTTGATTCCTAACTTATTTCATCTTTCCACTTCATAACTAGGTCGTCAACATATAAATTAAATAAAGTGGGTGATCGACTGCACCCATGTCGACCACATTCATTTATTAAAATTTCATCTGACTTTTCGAACCTAAACTTGTAACTAGGTTTGTATTAACGTATGGACTCTTTATGGCATTATTAAGGTGTTCAGGAAAACATTTTATTTCCAGTGTTTTCCACAAATGGCTCTTCTTAGGTTATCAAAGGCTTTCTCATAATCAATAAACGCTAAATGCGTTTCTAAACAAAATTCACGAGATTTTTCAGTGGTCTGTCATATTGTCATCACCATTATCATTACATAAATGTCCGTTTTGAAGTCTGACTGTTCTTCTGCGAATATTGCAACAGCTGTGGTTTGTAATCTTCGATTAAAAATTTTCCCACAAATTTTACATCCTGCATTTAGTAAACATATTCCTCTATAATTTCCTGTGTCTTTCCTATTGCTTTTTTACATATAGAAAAAAACTTTAGCTTTGTTTCTTCTTCAGGTATGGAATAATCTTTCTAGCACATATTTAAAATATGGAGGAAGCCAAATTCTAAAATTGTTCCTCCGTACTTGATTACTTCTGCATTAATGCCATCAAGCCAGTAGATTTTCTATTTTTTATAACATTTAGGGCTGATTTTAATTCTTTTATTTATATTCGACCTACAAAGTTTTTTTAACTTTTATAGAATAACTTTCTTCGCTTCTTTTATCATACCATAACTTTCTATAATGATGTATCCAGTGTTTTTATATTAATGTTTACAGTATTTTACTCCGTTTTATTCATGTGCTTCATAAGTTTAAACTTTATATTCTGCCTTCTACGAACTTCATGCTCAACATTAGCAATCAATCTTTCCCGGGATTCACTATTTTATTTGTTTATTAAGTTCTTCATTTAATGTCTTTTCCGTTTATATATTTCCCAGACTTTGTTCGTGATGTAAATAGGCGTTATAAGCATTTTATTTTTATTTTCACAAGTCCGTCATGATCACACAGATTTCTTTTACACTTTATTACCAGTTTCGGCTTACCGCCAACTTCAGATCGTTAAAATATTCTGATAAAAAAATCACCATCAAGTTAAACATGTGAGTACATGGACGGACTTGTGAAAATAAAAGTGCCAAAAATAAAATGATTGCGGACTCATTTACAGACTTCATGTCTTCAATTAATACATTTTGTTTTTCTTTAATATTTGAGCTTCAGAACCTTATAAAAAGACCATAACTCACAAGTCTCTAAGAAAGAGCCAGATGGTTCTCAAGGAAGACGACAAAGCCATGATAAAGGAAAACGAATTGGTGTTAAATGTGTATTATGTGTGGGTACCTGGTATATCGGAGGAGGTTTTAATACAAAGCGATTGGAGCTTATAGAAAACTTGAAAGAAAGACATGTAAGCATTTCTGTAAGAAACAAAGAAGAAACTGAGGAGAACGAAAATTTTAAATAATTACACATTAATTTACTGTGAAGTCGAACAAACGAAATGAGCAGTGAGGGCAGTAGACAAAAAATGACTGCATAAATGAAAGATTTTAACTGCCAGATTCAGAATTGATAGAGGATATCTATGTGTCATAGAAATAATGAACCTGAAGAAGGAAAACATGAAGATTCTGAAATATTTTATGAAGAGCTGCAAAAACAAGTTAAGAAATATAATAAAATTTATCATTTTTTAATATCAGGAGACTTAATTGCTAAATTGGAAGGATGCCAGTAGTAGATACAACAGACACATTTGATGAAATAACTTTAAATGAAAATGGCAAGACATTAAGAGATATTGCTACATTTGAGTACCTAAGATTTGCAAATACCTTCTTTAGAAAGAAAGAGACAAATAAAAACACTTGGAATGCAAGAGGTCCACAATCGATAATTGACTATGTAATAGCTAATAAAAAAATAAGCTCTCAAATTCGAGATACGCATTATTTAGAGGTTATGTTATAGCCACTGATCACTTCCTTGTTACTTCTAAGATTGAAATACGGGCAAGACTGAGGAAACAAACAACTGTAAAGAAAACCCTAAGCCAAAACTTGAAATGTGAAGTTCATCCTTTACAGGAAGAAAGCACAAGGAACTTATGTAACAATCTAAGTAATTTTCGCCTTCTTTTCCAAACTTTACAGTAAAACGGTACAACGGTACGGTTTCCATTTCAGCTTCGAGGAATGCGATTTCTTCGAGCCAGAAGTTGACTACCAAGAACAGGTCCATAGTTAAAATGGTTCAAATGGCTCTGAGCGCTATGGGACTTAACATCTGAGGTCATCAGTACCCTAGAACTTAGAGCTACTTAAACCTAACTAAGCTAAAGACATCACACACATCCATGCCCGAGGCAGGATTCTAACCTGCGACCATAGCAGTCGCGCGGTTCCGGACTGAAGCGCCTAGAACCGCTCGGCCACCGCGGCCGGCACAGGTCATTATTATTGACTGCTTCTTTTCAATGCGTAAAAATGTCGAAGCCTGCTCCCTGCACTGACCAACCGTACTGAATTACAATCCATCCCGAGCAAAATCAGTTGCTTTACGAAATTTACCCACCAGTCATCAAAAATAATTTGAAAAATAATGCCACCAAATTTCAGTGGATCTCTACTTGCCAACTGCCTCTTGACCTATGTTGCTGATATTTGATTCAAGACTGTGGTCCAAGGCATTAATTTCCGCCTAACGTTTCGTCTTCCACTGTTGCAGTCTGCAACAGAGTTTTTAACCATTCAGAAAGCTGTTACAGACAAGCTAACCAAGACGAATTGTTTACATGTATCCATGCAAAGGTCGTTTCGTAACGCCATCAGACGCTGCCTAAGACAGTAGAATCACGCCGAAAATCCTTATTCTTTCCTGTTGTAATTTTTTGGTGCTTCCGAATTTCTATGCCTTCTGTACATCCTAGCGTAGTAACTATTATATCTTATTAAAACCACAGTGTCAGAAGAACGAATTTGGTGCTTTCCCTGTCCTAGCCTGCGTCGTTCTCCATGCCTAGCCATGTTCAACCCCAGCAAACCATTGCACCTCGCTGTTAAAGCCTCCCAGTATGGCACTAGTACGCAAAACTCCTAAGGGCACAGAGTGATTAACTGCATATACCTCTCAAATAGACCTGAATAGAAAAAGTAGTACTACCAATCGTTGTTGGCGTACAGAAATTTCATAATTTTTTTGTATGGAGCGAAACTGCGATTACTATCACAAACGTTCGGTTGCCCTCTTCAGTCCTGACAGCCGTAACCCAGAGAAAAAATCTCGGCGATTACAAAGGTGGGCCCTGTTCCTAAGCAGGTATCCATACCATATCCACTACATATCCGATTCTCAGCACGACAGTGCGGGTACGTTCTCTCGGTTCCCAGTGGGTCCCGATCCACACTTCGGCCAACAGGAGCGATGTGTTTTGTCACTGACGATGAGCTACAGGATGTCCTCGACGGATTATCCATAACTGAAAAAGAGATTGCTCAAGCCACAGCAGAGGACCCAATCGGCAAATCGGCAACCCTACCCATCAACCTGCCGCCGAGCTTCGAAATTGCGGTCGCTACATCAGTTGTAAGCCGTCAGAGCTGGCCTTCTCCTTTCAAAGGCGGTCGTCGTATTCTAATTTATTTAAAGTGATTATGTGATTTACAACGTCAGATGTCTTTGACAGATTTCAGAATGAACAAGTGGGCTGTAATTTATTGTCTAATGAATTAAGTACAATCTCGCAGTGCTGTTGTTGTGTTGAATCCGAAGACTGATTTGATGCAGTTCTCCATGCTACAAGCATTCCGGAGAACGCCTGTTCGAACCCGCAACCGGCCATCCTGATTTAGGTTTTCCATGATTTCCCTAAACCACCTCAGGCAAATGCAAGGATGGTTTCTTTAAAACGGCATGACTGATTTCCTTCCCCATCCTTCCGTAATCCGAGCTTGTCCTACGTCTCTAATGACCTCGTTGTTGACGGGACGCTGAACACATATCTCCTCCTCCTCCATCTACTCTGTACTGTGCAAACCTCTTCATTTTTGCGTAACTACTGCAACCTGCATCTCTTTGAACCTGCTTACTGTATTCATCTATTCTTCCTCTACAGATTTTACTCCCCTCACCCCCACAAACACATACACTTTCCTCCGATATTAAATTGATAATTTCTTGATGTATGTGCAATTAACTTTCTAAATATAGAAACCGTTTATAAATCTAAACTGCGATTGTAGCAATATGCTATATGTAGTCAGATGGTTAAAAAGCCGCCTGTATGTTACCTTTTCTAAATTTTCCGAGAATGCTGGCTGAAGTGAAACGATAGAAGTTTTACGGCATTTCTTTATCTCCTTTCTTATACGTGAAGCATGTGGGCTCGGCCTTCTATTGATTTCGCCCCTCGCTGACGATCTTTGGATGTCTTTGGAGGTACGCCGGTGGGGACAAAAGCCGCGAAGCAGGGAGGTTTTGGGCAGTGAGTGTGCGGCGTGCGGAGCGAGTCGACCGGGGGCGAGGGTGGTTTGGAGCGCTGGATGGTACACGAGCAATCGAATCGGCTCCTGTGAAGGCGAAGAGTCTGATTTCGACAGTCGGTTATCGCCTGCCCTGCGAAGCGGTTTTCGTGAATGGACATGATATTTTTGAAAACACACCAGCGACTTGGCGGTTATTTGGCCGGTTCGACGCTAGTGATGGCGGTCCAGTCTCTTGCAGGCTTAACGAGCGGAAGGTCGGCAACCCTACTGTCCAATTTAAGTAGCTTCCGTGCAAATCCTAACCTCTCGCTCTCCCCGTCACCATCAGTGGGGTTTATGCAACCACCATTCATAATTAATAGCAGCTGTTTGAAACTCATTTGGTTAAAAACTGATCAGTGAATTTTGGCTAACTGTATGTGCCTATTGAGTGACTACCAATTTTTTTTAAATCTTGTTCTGTGTGTGTTTGCTGAATGGCGGTGGGTTCATAATTAATGGGAGCTGTTTAAAAGTCTTGCTTAAAATCTGATCAGTGAATTTTTGGGTAACTGTAGCTGACTATTCAGAGACTGTTAATTGTTTGTAAAATTCGGTATTTTGCTGCCTACTGAATAACAGTAGGTTCTTAATTAATAGCCTTTGTTTAAATGTTATTTGGTTAAAAACTGATCAGTGAATTTTGGCTAACTATAGCTACTGATTCAGTGACAGTTAATTGTTTTTGAAATTCTGTATTTTCCTGTCTGCTGAATGAGAGCGGGTTCATAATTAATAGTAGCTGTTTCATAATCAATTGTTTAAAACCTGATCAATGAATTTTGGTTAACTGTAGCTGTCTATTCAGTGACTGTTAATTGTTGTGAAATTCTGTGCCGGCTGTTGTGGCCGAGCGGTTCTAAGCGCTGCAGTCCGGAACCGTGCTGCTGCTACAGTCACAGGTTGGAATCCTGCCTCGGGCATGGATGTGTGTGATGTCCTTAGGTTAGTTAGGTTTAAGTAGTTCTAAGTCAAGGGGACTGATGACCTTAGATGTTAAGCCCCATAGTGCTTAGAGCCATTTGAACCATTTTTTTGAAATTCTGTACCTCGTGTGTGCAGTGAATGACAGTGGGCTCATAATTAATGGCACGTGTTTATAAAGCATTTGCTTAAAATGTGATCCATGAATTTTCGATAGCTGTAGCTGCTTACTCAGTGAACATTAATTGTTTTTAAAATTCTGTACGTTTGCTGTGTACTGAGTTACAATGGCTTGATAATCAATGGCAGCTTTTCAAAGGTAATTTACTTTTAAAAAATGCTCAGTGAATTTTGCTAACTGTAGTTAATTGTTTTAAAAATTCTTTACTTTTCATGTTAAGTTAATAGCTGGTGGCTCATAATTGGTGGCAGCTGTTTAAAAGTCATTTTTCTAAAGTCTCCTGAAGCAATTTTACTGTTGATTAGTTTTAAAACGCGTTTAATTTTAGTAAAAACAATTTATGTATTAATGATGAACGCTGTAGCAGATATGTGGGGATCCTTGTCCTTCCATAAGGGTGACCCCATCCCAAATCTTCCCACCCAAATTCTTAGTTATCAGTATGATTCTTGCGTTCAGCATATTGCAGCCAATCGGGAAATGTTCCAGTGACAAATAACTTGGATGCACAAATAATATCTTAATAAAGTCAGAATAACATATTGTAATTAAATTTGATGATATTTTACCATAACCATAGGGTTTTATTTTATTTTAAAGACTTCATGCTATACAAGTTTTCTACTGGTGTAGTAATTCATATTCAGAAGTTATTTGTAATGGCTGAACTGAGATTCCATGACAGCATCTACTGAACCTGACAGCCCATCTTTTCAGTAACAGCTATGAAGTGGTTGTTAAAAAGTTGTCAATACTGCACCCATTTTTTACAAATGTGTGATTTACTCTTAATGTGATCTGCTCTCCTTCATGTCAGCTTCTACCAGTTTCCAACTTCCCTATACATCATACTTGGCTGCCGTATGTGATTATTTTGTTCTCGAAATGTATTTGCTTTGAAGTCTGTACTATAATTTTCAGTATTTTGTAGCAAGTTTTGTTATCAGCTACGGAATCAACATCTGATTTGAAATAGGATCTTTTCTGCTTCTTCATTATAATGCTCCTCTTGTCCACGAATTATCACGTGCTTATTTTATTCAAAATAAAAATCAGCCCACCTGTTCTTCTCGTAACTAATAACAACGTGTCAAAAGTGAATTGCCATGTCGAAGATTCTCTCTGTATGAGTAGTTAATAAGTTTCAGATACCATTGCGTAACATGTATTTACAAAATTAATCAGATGTGTGTTTTCAGTTGCATACCAATAGCTGTGATACGCACCGAAATCCCTTTGCCAAACTACCATAGCACCCCGCTAGAGAAACCAATCAAAATGGCGCAATACGTCGCTAAATCGGAGTATCGTTCAGAGATTTGCTTTCGGCAGTTTCCATTTTGCTTAAGCTCCTCTAGCGGCGTACGGCGGTCCTATGGCACGGGGACTTCGTTGTGTACTTGGACGTCAGAGATGCACATGAAAACCGATAAAAAAAAAAAATAATCCCGTGACTTCATCTTTTCGAGGTGACAGTTAAATTTTATGACTAACACTCGTAGTTGCAAAATGAAATGCTGCATACAAATTATGACATTGCTGGCTTATTTAGGAAGAACGACGATGGGAGTCTGCCCACATAACGTCTCGCCTGTGATGCACAAGTAGTATGTGTCAACAGGAGTGGACACACTTCCTGGGACCAATATGTTACGAGGCCTGTTCAGAAAGTAAGCTCCGATTGATTGCCAAATTGAAACCACAGTGAACATCAGAAATGTTTTACTTGTAACAATTAGCTACACCTTTCAGCTACTTCTCTACGTAGTCGCCGTTCTGACTTAGACTTTTGTCACAGCGTTGTACCAACTTTTCAATAGCCTCATCATAGAAGGCAGCCGCCAGTGCTTTCCGCCAATTCTCCACGCTGGCCTACACCTCGTTGTCTGTGTCAAAATGTTGTCTTCAAAGACAGCAGTTCATGTGACCAGAGATGAAACTCAGGGGGAGACAATTGCGGACTGTATTGTGGGTAATCTCACATTTCCATTTGAAAACGATACAGGAGCATCTTCATTGCCCCTGCAGAATGCGGCTGAGAATTGTCTTGAAGAAGAAACAGCACGACAGTTATGTAATGTTAGCTGCATAGCTTCAGGCGAAATTTCTAACCAGGCCCTCGTACTTGGCGGCAGACACTATTTTCTAGACATCTTTACGCACTCACTACGAGTTCAGAAATGAGAAGAGCGACGTGATGCTAACTGGGGTTATACTAGAGACACTACCCAACACATCTGTGCAAAGCTTTATCGGATTTTCATAGTCGTTTCCATTTCGCGACCGATCGGAGCTTACTTTCTGAACGCCCCTCGTATTAAGAACAGTTTATAACTAAAACGTTCTTATTTGCCTTTCCGTAGATCATGGCGTCCAGGTTAATACCGTATTATATGGCTTCAGATAGACAAATTATACAGTTCCGCACTATCGTTTACTGAAAAAAAAAACGAGATTAGCAAGTATCGGACGAGATTTGTGATAGGATTCAGAACTTTCTTAGAGATAGTTCTGAATGGAACAAAATCGACAGATATAAAGTTAATACCCAAAGGGAGTGTTTAGCAACCCCCCTCCCCCCCCCCCCCCAAAAAATGTTCAAATGTGTGTGAAATCTTATGGGACTTAACTGCTAAGGTCATCAATCCCTAAGCTTACACACTACTTAACCTAAATTATCCTAAGGATAAACACACACACACCCATGCCCGAGGGCCTCCGCCAGGACCAGCGGTACAGTCCATGACTGCTGCGCCTGAGACCGCTCGGCTAATCCCGCGCGACTTAGGGCCCCCTCTGTCTACCATTTACACTGCCTGATAAAAATGTTGAAGCACACAGACCGAAGGAGGAAGTGAAATCAGACTTCATGGTTGTAATGTTATTTCAGTGATTACAAAATCGACTCATATTTACAAAGAAATTGGCAATATGAGCCCCTTATCAGTATGAAGTTGCGCCCCCTCTGTCCTGGCTGCACGCAATGATTCAGTCGGGATGGCTATCATATTATCTCCCGAGGCGAGCTGGCTAACAGTTGTTCAACTGGTCCTTGGTATTCTGCATATTGGCTCTGTGACAGGGATGACGTCCGAAGTGGTCCCGTTTGGGGACAAATCTGAGGATCTTGCTGGCCGCGGGCGTAGTGTCCGCGCAGAATACGGCGTCTGATGCGCAACGACTTCTTTGCGTCCAAAGCGCTGTGCATTCTTTCTTTCGGAAGGGGAAGCCGACAAATGTTTCCCACCTTTCGGTCGGTTAGCAATGACAGAGTCGAGGCAAATAGTACTCAAACCATTTTACACAAACTATTCGGTAAAATAATTCATTTTTGCTCTATTTATAGCTTTATATTCCAGGTTCATCATGATGTATCCATCATTTGGTTAATGGTTATAGTTACTGTGGTATTTACAAGGAAGTGAGACGTTGCGTGAAATTCGGAAAAAGTTTGCAATGGAAAACAGACGTCGCTATGACTTTGCTTTTGGTGCATATTACATAATACGTTGATGTGTATGAAGTTTAGCTAACATATTGAATTTTTCTTTAAACTTGGGTGGAAGTGGAGAATGATAGCACATAATAATATAACTACATAATAACTATATATATATATATATATATATATATATATATATATATATATATATATATACTACTGGCCATTAAAATTGCTACACCACGAAGATGACGTGCTACAGACGCGAAATTTAACCGATAGGAAGAAGATGCTGTGATATGCAAATGATTAGCTTCTCAGAGCATTCACACAAGGTTGGCGCCGGTGGCGACACCTACAACGTGCTGACATGAGGAAAGTTTCCAACCGATTTCTCATACACAAACAGCAGTTGACCGGCGTTGGCTGGTGAAACGTTGTTGTGATTCCTCGTGTAAGGAGTAGAAATTCGTACGATCACGTTCCCGACTTTGATATAGGTCGGATTGTAGCCTATCGCGATTGCGGTTTATCGTATCGCGACATTGCTGCTCGCGTTGGTCGAGCTCCAATGACTGTTAGCAGAATATGGAATCAGTGGGTTCAGGCGGGTAATACGGAACGGCGTGCTGGATCCCAACGGCCTCGTATCACTAGCAGTCGAGATGACAGGCATCTTATCCGCATGGCTGTAACGGATCGTGCAGCCACGTCTCGATCCCTGAGTCAACATATGGGGACGTTTTCAAGACAACAACCATCTGCACGAACAGTTCGACGACGTTTGCATGGACTATCAGCTCGAAGACCATGGCTGCGGTTACCTTCGACGCTGCATCACAGACAGGAGCGCCTGCAATGGTGTACTCAACGACGAACCTGTCTGCACGAATGGCAGAACGTCATTTTTTCAGATGAATCCAGGTTCTGTTTAGAGCATCATGATGGTCGCATCCGTGTTTGGCGACATCGCGGTGAACGCACATTGGAAGCGTGTATTCGTCATCGCCATACTGGCGTATCACCCGGCTTGATAGTATGGGGTGCCATTGGTTACAAGTCTCGGTCACCTCTTGTTCGCATTGACGGGCACTTTGGACAGTGGACGTTACTTTTCAGATGTGTTACGACCCGTGGCTCTACCCTTCATGCGATCCCTGCGGAACCCTACATTTCAGCAGGATAATGCACGACCGCATGTTGCAGGTCCTGTACGGGCCTTTATGGATACAGAAAATGTTCGACTGCTGCCCTGGCCAGCACATTCTCCTGATCTCTCACCAATTGAAAACGTCTGGTCAATGGTGGCCGAGCAACTGGCTCGTCACAATACGCCAGTCACTAATCTTGATGAACTGTGGTATCGTGTTGAAGCTGCATGGGCAGCTGTACCTGTACACGCCATCCACGCTCTGTTTGACTCAACGTCCAGGGGTATCAAGGCCGTTATTACCGCCGAGGTGGTTGTTCTGGGTACTGTTTTCTTAGGGTCTATGCACCCAAATAGCGTGAAAATGTATTCACATGTCAGTTCTAGTATAATATATTTGTCCAATGAATACCCGTTTATCATCTGCATTTCTTCTTGGTGCAGCAATTTTAATGGCCATAGTCATTATGTATAACCTGATTATCTGCCGCGTTATTCCTCTAACTACAGACCTTTTCTATGAAGGAATGTAATTTTTAAGAGCGGTCATAGATGGTTAAACGAGAAATGCTATGGGTTTGACATTAGTGAACACATTACAGTTTTTTTGTACTGATAATGTGCTTCTTCATTTGCTACTGGCCTTACTTTTCCTCAGTTCCTCACTTAATAAACTTAATAAACGACTGCTTCAGGATACTCTCGCAATTGTATCTGCACAACATGTTAGCGAGGTGAGATTGTGTAAACTCCAGTGTGTTTTGGCAAAAGAATTAAATTTTAACATGCCAATCAGAGAAATGTGTAGTTTTTATTAAAAATTGCGACTCATGATGCTTCTCTGAAAGTTACAAATGGTTAACAAGCTGGGAGAAAATAAATTGCTGCATTTTCTGGGGAATTCTTTCCAGATAATAACCAAAGCAGAGGTGACTTTTTGAGTGGTCACCATGCAAGCACCGGGCCCTACTTGATATGCACAAAAAATGTGAACGTATGCATCAGCTTAGAATGGCATTTCCCCTCCAGCGCTCGACATTTCCCCTACAACACCTGCCCCTAACCCCCACCACTATCGCTCTCCCCACTCGTGCCCTGTCGTTTGCGCATCCACCGGTATGGAATTCTGCACAGACTGTACCACAACATAATGGAGAGCGTTCATAGAGACCCGTAGCAGCTTCTGACGAGCTTCGGCCCATTCAAACTGGCACCACACTATGAGAGGTGACGCATGAGGACGAAAAACGTCTGTGACATACAGCTGTGCTGTCAAGCACTACCAGCCATGATCGGAAATTATACCGATGGCTCCACAAACATCATGGTCACGAGTATCACCTCTGTACCTCCACAATGCATTGGAAGACCTCTCTCCAGGTCGCTGCTATACTTACCGACGACGGTAATCCGGGGTAGTAGCAGTGACACCATTCATCAGCTGTCCACACTTCCTTGCCACACATGCAGCTGTTCGTGTTGTGATGTTAGCGGCAGCCTTCGTATTGGACGTCAATTCCCCAGCCCAGCTGCCTTTAGTCTCTGGTCAGTGGTGTGAGATAATACAGAATGTTACAGGGAGTCCGTTAGCTGTTCTTGAACAGCATGTGAAGTAGTAACCCGCTGTGATTGGTGCACAGTAATGCGATTCTCAATTACGGTGCTTACTCGTTATCGACTGGTATCTTGAAGATGAGTATACTTGCCCTCTCATACCCATACAGTCCAAAATCCGACCACTGTGACATCTGAATGCCCAGTAAATCTGGATTCAACGGGCCTTCCCAGGAGAGACCCTCGACGAGGCCTCTTTCAAGCTCTGTCGGTTGCTGATAACGATGTCTTGCACGAGTGTGCGATATCTCCGTGTTCTTCGTAGAGATCAGTCAACATCTGACGCTGTACACGCCCCTTATATGTCGTACCAGGCCTTACAACAGCAATAAACATGAACAACACTCTGGCGGCTGTTTTAGCTCTCACAGAAAATTACACCCCCAATCATTTACATACCCACCGATGGTGTGAACTACTAAGAATTTACATTGACAACCGACATTGTTTTCTGTGTACTTCACATTTTTTGTCAGGAGTATATACAAATGATCTATTTAATAACTTCTGAAGCTCCAAGGGGCTGTTTGCAGATAATGCTGTTGTCCATAGTGAAACGTCCCCTTTGAACAATTATACGCGAGACTGTGCTTAAACTGACACACAATATTTTGTTAGCGCAACGCAATCTGACTTTCAAAATTCTCTACAAAAGAATGGCCCTGACTAACATTAAACTATACCTTTCACAAATCACTTACCTCACAAAAATCTTCGCTGCTCAAGCTACTGCAATACAGCAAGCGCCACTACTGCCAGCTAAATAAAAGATTCAAACTACTAAAGGCACTAACTACTGATAGGGATAGTTAGCAAATGAAAGATATTAATAGAGAACAAACAATGTATTTACCTTAATATCATCACAAGTCATAATATATATATCAGTTCATGACAAATTGCAAACCTCCGCCATCTCTCTCCCCACATCCACCACTGCTGGCGGCTCACCTCCAACTGCGCAACGCTACGCGCTGTTCACAGCCAGCTGCCTAACACTACAATGACGAGTATTACAACAATGCAAAGCAGACACAGACTGCCCACAGCACAGCCAGTGATTGTCACACAGAGGTGGCGTTACCATTAAAAACCTAAACAGCCTACTTACATAGAGAAAACATAAACAGCCTACTTACATAGAGAAAACATAAACAGCCTACTTACATAGCCCCCATGCTCCCCACAAAAATTTTTACAAATGGTGTTGGGCACTGGCCAATACAGATTTGACAAAAATTTTTCACAATTACAGTAACAAAGATATAAAATGCACACACTTATTAATATTATGTTGGTCAAAAGATCAAAATTTCTCACAGTCCATAAAGACAGTCCACATTGTTCATCACAGTAAAAATGCAGAGTTTTTCTCAAAGTCCAAGCAGTCAAAGAAAATGCACATAGAAGTAGTGGATTTCCATGCAGTCTTGAAGAAGTAGTGTTGACCTTCCAACGGAAAGACAGTGCTGACTCTCGACATGCAGACAGGTAATGGGCCACAACAGAGCAAACCCACAGCAGAGTCATTCGAAGTTTGGAAGAATATTGGTAGGTAGGTCATCACAGAGCAGACCCACTGGAGTCCTGGTAGAGATTGTGGTATTGGTGGGCCACCAGAGGTGCAGACCCACTGCAGTCCTTGTAGAAATAATGGCGTTGGTAGGTCATCATAGATGCAGACCCACTGTAGTCCTTGTAGAGATAATGGTATTGGTGGGCCACCAGAGGTGCAGACCCACTGTAGTCCTGGTAGAGACGGCCAGCAGCCATCCGTTGCGACTGTGCAGGTGCACAATCACCATCGAAGATTCTTGCAGAGAATATAGCAAGTCCATAAACCACCACTTGTGCACTCAGAAAGTTTTTCTTTTAATTGTCCTTAGAACCAGCAATGCTGTTATCCAGTCCCTTGCTGAATTACCAACACACGTGCAAACACTATCAGTCCCTACTTCTCACATATTGTCCATATACTATGACCAACAGAAACGTGTGCAGTGAAATGGAACTTACAAGTTACTTAATTTGATGACCTGGCGTCAATTACAATTTTATAACATAAGAAAACAATAACAAAGGTACAAAATACATCATTAAAGACATAATGATACAGATAACATTTGTGGTACAGGCTTTACAAAAGAATAGAAATAGATATATACATCAGTGTTACAGGAATTATGACATAAGTAAATACATAACAGATCAGAATAACTATTGAAACATCAACTTCACACATGAGCATTAAAACAGACCAGAATAAATAATGTCTAAACATATTTACAAAGAAAATAACATATTATAAATGCAAATTATATTTGAGGCTAACAGTATTCCTCATCATAGTGAATGTAGCTTAATATTAAAAGAAGAAAAAATTCTATGAAACTACACAGAGACAGGAAGAAAACAAATACTCAAGGGTACACAAACACATAGTGGGATAACACAAAAGGAAAGGACAGGGTTCGTTTTCAGTGTAACATTTGGTACTGCAGTCCATCCCAAAACTTCATTCTATAGATCTTTCGTCTTATTTCAACCTTTGCTTCCACCAAAAAAATCTTATCCAAGCATGCTTTCTGTATTCTGTTCATATTTCTTTCAAAATAATTATTTCTGATTGTACAATACTCATTTGGGCCCAAATCCTTTTTATATAACTTCGCAATGCATTCTTTACCTATTCTCCATAGTCAGTTTCTCATATAGTCTACCCCCTCTTAAGCTAACTTAAATCTACTGAGCTCAGATGCTAAACTAAGGGACGAGGCAATGCAGCAGCACGTAAAACAATTATTATAAACAGCAATGAAAAAAATGGAAAATTGCAAAGCAAGCTACAGTATAAATTAGCAAAAGTCAAATTCAATAACACTATGCCTGGCAAACAGCAGCAACTTATACCTAAACATGACATAGCGCAAGCAGAAAAAATATTACACTAAACAACAATGCAGATAAGGGAAATGTATATTCACATCTTAATGTCTATGTAATTAAAGTGGTGCACCACAACAACTTATTGTAAAAAGAAATATTACCATGTACTTGAAAAGAAAATTATGTGTTACTGTTACTAGATCCTTCTTATTGTTCTTTCCTTTCCAAGTGCTCCTTTTTTAAAGAATGTGGATCATAAAATAATTATTTAATAGATCTGTTGACAGAAAGTGTTCACATTAGCAAATGCATTTTATTTTATAAAAGCAATGCTGCAACACAGCTGGAAAACAGATGTCAAATGAAATAAGCAACTATGAAAAGCAAAGCATAAAAATATCATTCAGTAGTCATGTGACATTTCATAAGTTAGTAGCTCTCAACTCTCGTAGAAAGACGCTTGTTGTAATCAGGTGTGCAGATGTACGAATATTTCCCATCAATTCATAAGCATTTCAGTAATTAGCACAAAGTGCGAGTAATCATATGTTTTCAAGTAACGAGGGTGTCGCATTAGCGATGAAAGGCACACCCTAATGGCTTGTTCTCCAGGTGTTTGACACGTCCCACGTCCCCTTTTTTTTTCTACCTGTGCCGCTGAAAAGGGCTCGCAATAATGGCTTTTTCTCCAGGCGTCTGACACAGCTGGGTGCCCACGACGCATTACGTGCAGGTGGTCACTTAACTTTCGTACGGAAATATTTACGACAGGAGATTCTGCTACCGTGGTAGTCTCATATAAAAATATTTCACAGGTCAAGCATTAGCGTTGCAAATCTGTAGAAACAAAACCCTATAAATATAACAGTGTCCAAAAAAATTTTCAGTGGCATTGTGATACATTCATGCATATACACACACATTTCATAACTCTTAAAGTACGATTCTTGGTTTCCAACAACCTTTTCATAAATCAGAGTCCCTAACCCCTACTCCTTATTCCTTACCTTATTACACATATACATATTCATATTCATCAACACGTCTTCAATATTTCATCATAATAGCTACATAGCATAATCAGATTCCTCATATAGCATCAGCTTATTTATCATAAACATACCTCAACAGCATATTACACATCGTCGTCGTAATAATAACATCATAACACTTCAGTCAAATCTCAAAATCGTCGTAACTTCCTCCAATAATTTCTAAGCCTAAAAAAATTCTCTGCTCATGTCAAAAGTGTCAGCTGCCTCAAACGTACTTTAAAAATCATGATCTCATACCAAATACATCATTCAAAGCTCTCATAGCATCACAATGTGTCCAAAAAAATATGATCAGTTTACAAAGTACAGACAAAATACAATTTCATAAGTGTGAAGTTACCCAACTGTGTAATTGCGTAAACATGTGTCACTGATGTAATAAAAAAAAAGTTTATCTCTCAGTTACATGATCAGATAGCTGTGTAATTTGTGTGTTAGAGAAATATGGTACCGATGTGTAAAGTTATATAAGCAAATACCATATTAGCTAGGGTTCCTTGTGGTTGCCAAACACATGGTACACAAAGTAAGCGTGTACCCCCCTGAGGATTAATGTAATTATACCCTCAGGTGTTACAGATTACAGCAATGAAATGAAATGTATCACTGAAAACCTTTGTATCATTGTACTTCAAATATCTTTAAAAATAAATGTTTTAAGTACAAAATTAATCACTCAAATACGTGTCCTGTAGCGCTAAATGTGCGTCTTGTTGCAACATAATCTCTGTGGAAGTGTCGTAGTTATCGTTCTCCGAAAGCTAAGTTCTGCAGAAGTCAATGTACTTACCTCATAATACACAAAAGTGAAATGCTTTGCGTATAAATGTCTTAGTTATTACGCTTATTGTTGTGATGATGAAAGTACTGTGCTGTAACGTATTGTTGTGCTATGGAAAAGGCTGTCTCCTTGTAGCTATACCACAAAAGTTACTAATAAAACATGTTTTGATTTCCAGAAGAATTCAGAAAACTGTGCAGATATAAAACAGATACACCGCAAAAGCAACATTGTAAATTGTCACTCATTAGTAGCGTCGTGATAAAAATCGTGTAGCTGTCACATAAACTAACACTGTGTCATCTGGTATCTCACAGAAAGTACTTTAAATCCAGAATATATTATCAAGTAAACCAAAATGTTGCATTAAAATCTCATTAGCAGTACCAGTATATGTTTTAAGTATGTGAGCCTTATGGTCGTTACGTAATCGTGCAACAAACAAGCAAGAATGTACACACACAATTACACTGTGAAGTCTGTTTTCATAGTACTCAGAGTTTGAACTTGAATGCAATTGTCACGCGGTATACGTCGGTAAAGAATACTGGAATTTTTCTCAAAGTTGGCGTCTATGTTATTTTTCGCCGAGCCAGCCGGCGCACGCGGATGCCTGCGGTGCGAGTCATTGTCTGTTCCTTTGTTGGCGCGCGTCGTTATTGGGATTAGGTGGCCTAACTTCCACAAATTCGCCTTGCCGAGAGGGCCCAGCTTTGTTTAAAGCTCGCCAGTTCTGATGGAATTCAGGTCTGTCGTTTTGTCGGTAGTTTACACAGTTTCTTTCGTGTCGGTCACGTGGTGGAGAATTTCTCCCTGAATCGTAACTGTGCGTCGAACTGTTGCGCCTGAATTTATTCTGCCTCCCTTGATAATAATTATTTTGGTTTCCATATTGTCTGTTTCTAAGGTAATCTCTGTCATATTCTTTACTACGGAAATGCGATCTTTCTCTGTAACTATTATTAATCTGCCAGTGGTTGTCATATGGGTGGTGTCTGTTTTGGTCACGATTTGCGTTGTAAGAATAGGCTTGTCGTGTCCAGTTATTGCTTCTGTCATCACGGAATTGTGACGTATGTGACCTGTAGTGATTGTTTTCCTGTTTTCGCATCCGGCGACTGTCTGTGTCAATTTCTAATTCTTGTAGGAGTCCCTGAAAAGCTTCAATGTCGTCTTTGCAACGTCCTGCTAAAATAATATGTCGTAAATGTTTAGGCAGTTTGATTAAGCAAATGCGGATGAGTTCTGAGGGGCTGTATGGGTTTGACAGGTATTGATTCTTGTGCAACATGTCTTCAAAATATTTCACAAGACTGGAAAATTCAGATTGTTCGAAGTGTTTCATCATTATGATGTTATGTTTTACACGGTCTTGTGTAGCTTGAGACCAATATGCTGAGAGGAAGGCATGGTAAAATTCTCCCTCACTGTGGCAATCGTGAATGACCGATCGCATTCTTACAGCTGGTTCATTCTCTAAGTAGCCACACATAAATTCTAATCTGTGTTCCAACGACCAGTTGGGAGGAAAACAATGAGAGAATTGATGGAGCCATGCTTGTGGATGAATGTCGTTGCCAGAATTCTTAAATGTTTTGAATTTACGTGTAGTAATGAACAGCTTATAGTCAAAATCATCATGTCGGCGAGTCGCATATCGGTCATTGTTAGGTCGTGTCGGCCGTTCCATCTCAAACTTCGGTGCACGTTGCCAATTTCTTTCATAACTTCCGAAATGCCCTGTGTTATTATTTTGTGTCTGTTCCGTATTTGTATGTCCCTCTTCCCGTATTGGGGCGCGAGTGTCCTCTGAAATACGTAATTCTTGTACTACTTGTGCCAACTGATCTTGCACTTCCCGGATTTCTCTTTTGTACTGTGTATTGATTTGATTTTGATTTTGTTTGAATTTTCTAATTTGTTCATACTCTTCAGTGTCCATGAAAGCTACAGGTGTTGTGTCATTCAGATCATCATCTACCTTTGTAGATAAGTTAGTGAACTGATCTGAAAGTTCGGCTACTTTATCCGATAGTGAAATCATTTCCTCTCTATGTTTTTCTGAACCAAGTTTCAGAGTGTCCATTTGTGTTGCAATCGTGTCTACTGTGACCTTTAAGTTTTCCTGAGTTTTTGCAAGTTGCATAACCGTATCGGTAGATGCAACTGAGTCAAATTTTGCTTGCAAGGTCTCATGATTTTCATGAACAATAGTTTGCAGTTCTTTTATAGCTGCTTCGTGATTCTGTAGTGCATTTTCATGACGCGAAAAAATAGGTTGGAAATGCTCACAAATTTGTGTTTTTACGTCATTACAGACTTTTTGACATTTCGATTCAATGTGATGTAACTCAGCAGTTAAATCCTCACGTGTTCGTTCAAGAGTTTGCTCCAATGAGTCTAACTTTTTAAGATTTTGTTCCATTGTGTCTAACTTTTGAAGCTTTTGCTGTGTTTGTCTCTGATTTTGTTCCATTGTGTCTAACTTTTTGAGATTTTGTTCCACTGTGTCTAACTTTTTAAGATTTTGTCCCATTTGTCTCTGATTTTGTTCCATTTGTTGCATTAATTGCAATAATAATGTATTAGTGTCTGGAATCTGTTTCTCTACGCTTTTCGGCAGTGCATTTGCACCGGCAACATTCACATTTTGACAAGCAGAAAATGCGTCTTGACTTATTTGAGAAAACGGTGATAACCCAAAACCTGAATCTACAGTATTTGCGAAATTGTGTCCTGTCATTTCGGATTCCTGAGGCGAGCTGTTGCCGACCGATCGATCGATAATGCTTCCCTCTTCACTAATTGTTTCACTGTCCATGCCATTGTTTGCCGCCCGCTCCATTTCCCTATGCACGATTACCAAATTACTACTTTGAACATCAGTTAATTCATTACTCTGCGGCGCTAACACACTGCCTTCGTCTTCACTGTCATTTCTCAGTTTACTTTGGAGCCTAGTATTACGTTTTTCACACGCCATTATTGTCACAGTATTTCACATGACAACACAGAAAAGCACAATTTGAAGAGCAAAAATAAGAGAACACATTAACATAACACTGAAAATAATATCTAGTTAATTACAGCTGCGAAATACTTGGTGCAAATCTATATGCATGCCACAACTGTTTTACTGTACAACAATGAAAGGCTACAACTACAAAGGAGATTCTCTCTACAATTACGCGCTAGCAATAAACAAAAGCTACACTAAATACACAAACTACAAGAAAAATCAGAAGATTCCAGTGAGGTATCCTAGGCTAAGGGTCGACATATGAAACGTCCCCTTTGAACAATTATACGCGAGACTGTGCTTAAACTGACACACAATATTTTGTTAGCGCAACGCAATCTGACTTTCAAAATTCTCTACAAAAGAATGGCCCTGACTAACATTAAACTATACCTTTCACAAATCACTTACCTCACAAAAATCTTCGCTGCTCAAGCTACTGCAATACAGCAAGCGCCACTGCTGCCAGCTAAATAAAAGATTCAAACTACTAAAGGCACTAACTACTGATAGGGATAGTTAGCAAATGAAAGATATTAATAGAGAACAAACAATGTATTTACCTTAATATCATCACAAGTCATAATATATATATCAGTTCATGACAAATTGCAAACCTCCGCCATCTCTCTCCCCACATCCACCACTGCTGGCGGCTCACCTCCAACTGCGCAACGCTACGCGCTGTTCACAGCCAGCTGCCTAACACTACAATGGCGAGTATTACAACAATGCAAAGCAGACACAGACTGCCCACAGCACAGCCAGTGATTGTCATACAGAGGTGGCGTTACCAATAAAAACCTAAACAGCCTACTTACATAGAGAAAACATAAACAGCCTACTTACATAGAGAAAACATAAACAGCCTACTTACAATAGGAAGTTTGCAACGCAGAAGATCAAGGCGAAATGCAATAGTACCTGTACAGAATCGACGAATGGTGCAGTGACTGGAGTTGACCGCGAACGTAAATAAATGCGCATAAACAGGGGGTGATATCAGTTACTGTGCGACTTGAAAACACTGGAAGCAGCAGCTACCCATAGGTAACTACCCGGAGCGTCCAGAAGTGGAATGAGTACATAAAATAAACCGTAGGAAAAGCAGTTGCCACCCCGAGATTGATTTGGAGAATCCTAGTGAAATATAATACATTCATGAAAGAAGTGACCTGCAAGAACTTGTTCTACAGATTATTGACTATTGGTCCTTGTACCCGTATCACGTACGCTTAATAGAAGATACAGACAAGATCGAACAAAGAGCGGCGCGTTTTCTCACTGAATCGTTTAGTCGACGATACAGCGTTACAGAGATGCTCAATAGTCTTCAGTGACACACTAGAAGAGAAACGTTGTCCATCACGGAGATGTCTACTGATCAAACTCCAAAAGCGTACCTTCCGGAAAGAGTCGGGCAACATACATCTCGCAAAATGACCATGTCGAGAAAATCTGCGCTATTGGAGATCATACAGAGATTTATTCACAATCAATCTTTCCACTTTTGAATTAAATACGAGAAGCACCCACCGCCACATACCGTGAGGTGGCTTGCGGAGTACAGATGTAGTGATAGATGCAGGCATTAGATGTTGGTATAGTCGCACCGAGAGGTTTGCGCGAATAGCTTAGTCCGAAAAAGGATACTTCCTGCGACAGGTGACTGGGAACGTGCTGAGTGACACTGAGTTTTCATTTATTACAAATGATAGACGCCTGGAACACTCTGAGAACTTGATACAATGTCGGAAAAGAATTGCAACACTCTGAAAGGCACTGCCATCTTCTTGACAAGCTATGTAACAGGTAGGTCGTCATTGTAGGAGTGTATGAAAACAAATTCAGGCCAAATGAAATACATATGCCACACTAAAGGATGCCCAAAGAGTTGCATCAGTACACTGTGTAGACTCCTCTGGCGGCAAAGGAGGTATGCAAACGATCGTAAAGGTGCCAAATGGGATCCAACAATAGACTGTTCCAAGCATCTTGCACCTTTTGTTGCAATTCGGCAATGATTCTTGCAGGCTCTGGAGAGCGAGTAAGTTACCTCTTCACCATGTCCTATACGTGATGAATTGGCGAAAGATTTGTACGCATGCGAACCAGGACAGTTGTACACAATGTAGAGCACGCTGTATTGCAGCAGTCGTATGCGGACGTGCATTGCTCGAAAAGCATATTACCTTCCTCTGGAACAAATAGCAGTAGCACGGGGATAACAAACTGTGCAGTGTAACATGCACCGGTCAGCAGGAACACTAAATGTGACTGCGAGATGTAACGGATTCCCGTCCCCCATCGAGCCCCACTATGAAGCCTGGAGTGGGACATGTGTATCATGGGTAAATATACTCAAGGATAGGCACTAGCAAAGCCTAGGCTGTACGCGTGGGCGTCCATTACTCGCATACGGTCAGAACCCACTCTCATCACTGAAAACAAGAGAATGACATTCCAGTCTCCAGTCCACTCTTTCATGACACCCGAGTAGCTTGCCGGTGTCATGTGCCTCACCAGGGGCACATGTGATCTTAGTCCTGCTGCAAGCTGGCTGCTCCCATTGGGCGTTGTGACACGTCAGGTGCAACATGATTCCAGATTTCTTTCCTGGATGACGTTCGCTCGACCACTGATGTTCGCACAATGCGTCGACCTGACGTGCGTGTGTGTGAAGTTCAGCAACTGGAAGCAATTAATTCCATAAATTATCTGAGAGTAGGCATTAGGAGTGATTTAAAGTGGAATGACCACATAAAATTAATCGTCGGTAAAGCAGATGCCAGACTGAGATTCAATGGAAGAATCCTGAGGAAATGCAATCCGAAAACAAAGGAAGTAGGTTACAGTACACTTGTTCACCTACTGCTTGAATACTGCTCACTGGTGTGGGATCCGTACCAGATAGTGTTGATAGAAGAGATAGAGAAGATCCAACGGAGAGCAGCGATCTTCGTTACAGGATCATTTAGCAGTCGCGAAATCGTTACGGAGATGATAGATAAACTCCAGTGGAAGACTCGACAAGAGAGACGCTCACTAGCTCGGTACGGGCTTTTATTGAAGTTTCGAGAATATACCTTCACCGAGGAGTCAAGCAGTATATTGCTCCCTCCTACGTATATCTCGTGAAGAGACAATGAGGATAAAATCAGAGAGATTAGAGCCCACACAGAGGCATACCGACAGTCTTTCTTTCCACTAACAATACGAGACTGGAACAGAAGGGAGAACCGATAGAGGTACTCAAGGTACCCTCCGCCACACCCGTCAGGTGGCTTGCGGAGTATGGATGTACATGTAGATGTACTAAGGGGACGCGCAGAACCTGGTCTACTAGTGAGGGAATGTTCCACAAACCACTGATACATTCTGCATATCATTTGCAATAGTCTGTCGGTATGTCCATTCGCCTTCCCGCAGACCCACAATATGGCCCCGTTCAAATGGCTCAAGCAGTTCAACTGGACTACATACTCGTCGGTGGGGTATGGTTACACACTAGAAGGAATTTTGCACACACTTTTCACCCCTAAACTCAGCGCAGTTACTGTTTGCAGAGTCAAGCAGAAGGTGCACAGATAGGCCTTGCACAGATAGGTCTCCAGAGTACCATCTTATCGCGTATGACCGTGGCAAATGAATCACTAACACTAAAACCCCTCAGCATGCACCTGGTGCCGCTGAAAACAGTCCGTGAGGGTGCTGCATTTTTTTCCGGCGCTATAGAAGTCAATTCTTGCTGAGCCACAGTGTTTCTCGAGAGGCCTCTCATCCACTTGTTGAGCCGATGCTACATCAAACCGTCGAATGTGGTCGGGCACGACATTAGATGGATACCGGATTGAGTAGGGATAGTTCGAGAAAGTTTGGTGTTTGGAGTGATAAGAGCTGCAGTTTGACTGTAGCAGATGGCAGCGAGCGGAAGTGCCGAGTGAGAGGCGAGAGGAAAGTGGGAGGGGGAGAGGAAGCGAACAGGTAGGCGCGCCGAGCGCGGGGGCGGCCGCCGGCGCTGGCCGGAGGGCGGGGGGCGGGGGCGGAAGGGAAGCGACCGGCAGTCGCCGCCCGGCCGCCGCTCACGCCGCCTCCGCCGCCTCCGCAGCTGCAGCGCCCTCTGGCCGCCTCTCTGGTCCTCACAGGTGAGGGCGGTCGGCGTTCCTTCTGTTTTTGTGTCGCGAACACATTTTGTCGGAGGAGGAAGATCAAGGTTTTTTGTTCCGTCGACAACGAGCTCGTTAGACGGAACATGAGCTCGAATTGCCTTTCAGGGGAACCATGCCGGTATTCACCTTAAGCGGTTTCGAGGAAATTATGGAAGATCTAAATCTGGATGGCCGGACGTGGGTTTGAACAGCTGCCCTCTAGAATGTGAGTACAGTTATTTTATGCATGACGGTTTCAGCACGCCGCTGCTATTTTCGTAAACAACATCGAGGAAAAATTGCTTCCAGCCACATTTTTTGAATGAATGACTATTTCACAGGAACTACTTTTGGGCCTTGGTCCATTGTCAGACGACAGTGAGAATTTCTCGTACATATTTCACATGTTTGTCTTGAGGGAAAGTTTTGAAGTGTACATTACAACATACAGGCCTGTTTCACTGATTTGTGACACGCTGAACCATGAGGCCAGATCATTCAAAAAGTGTGACTGGTTGTGGTTTATCTTCGGTCATATTTGTGTCTTACCGCTGCGCCACATTCCTAGGTCCATTTTCGGGAGCTGTGGTAAGTCATAAAAATCTTTAGTTGTGCCCCAGAGCTGTTAGAAATGGCATTTTTATGTATACCACCATAAAGCTGCTAAAATCTTTATTATGCACAACTATTCCCACCGTTTACGTCATAATCTGGCAGACTTTAGAATTAAAATAGGTATATATCCCATGTACTTTATTTTAGAAATAGTTGTCAAAATTAATTTCAGCACAATAAAGATTTTAGAAGTTTTACTGCAGTATACATAAAATGTCATAATCAAATATTGAAGAAATCACCTACCGTTATTTCATTTTTCTCGAGACTGCTGAAGGGGAGAGGTGAAAGAGGCTCTCAAAGGCACATGTCGGATTCCCACAAAGGCGTTATATATATCCATCGGCATGCGAACGCTACTAATATTCCGTAAACGGCTCAGTACATGAGTCTTAGGTCTGACGCATTGAATGGCGAGAAAAGACCAGTTTTAATTTTTTTCTGCATGAATAACAGAGAAAATTCAGTCGTTTCAATCCTAAAACATTAAAGGGCAAATCTTACATTGCTATTAAACCATCTTGAAGGCTACTACTCCACATCTTATTCAAAAGAAGTCATAATTTATAGGTTATACAATAGTTAATTACAAATATTAGATCTCCAGTGATAGGTCTCTCTTTTTTTGTGTGGGTCATCAGTCTTCTGTCTGATTTGATGCTGCCCGCCAGGAATTGCTCTCATGTGCCGACCTCTTCATCTCAGAGTAGCACTTGCAACCTACGTCCTCTATTATTTGCTCGATGTATTCCAATCTCTGTCTTCCTCTACAGTTTTTGCCCTCTACAGCTCCCCTCTGGTACCATGGAAGCCATTCCCTGATGTATTAACAGATGTCCTATCATCCTGTCCCTTCTTCTTGTCAGTGTTTTCCACATATTCCATTCATTCATCTAAGATTCTGTGTAGAACCTTCTCATTCATTACCTTATCAGTCCACCTAATTTGCAACCTTTGTCTATAGCACCACGTCTCAAATGCTTCGATTCTCTTCTGTTCCGGTTTTCCCACAGTCCATGTTTCACTACCATACAATGCTGTTCTCCAAACATACATTCTCAGAAATTTCTTCCTCAAATTATGGCCTAAGTTTGATACTAGTAGACTTCTCTTGTACAGGAATGCCATTTTCGCCAGTGCTGGTTTGCTTTTGATGTCCTCCTTCCTCCGTCCGTCATTGGTTATTGCGCTGTCTAGTTAGCAGAATTCTTTAACTTCATCTACTTCGTGACCATCAATCCTGATGTTAATTTTCTCGCTGTTCTCATTTTTACTAGTTCTCATTACTTTCGTCTTTCTTCGATTTACTCTCAGACCTTATTCTGTATTCATTAGACTGTTCATTCCATTCAGCAGATCCTGTAATATTCTTCACTTTCACTCAGGATCGCAATGTCGTCAGCGGATCGTATCATTGATCATTGATATCCTTTCACCTTAAATTTTAATTCCACTCCATCAATGCTTCTTCGATACACGGGGAGGGTGGGGGGTGGGGGGGGGAGAAAGACTACATCCCTATCTTACACCCTTTTTAATTCGAGCAGTTCGTACATACTGCATATTATCCGTCTCTCCCTATTACTTGGCCCTATCTTTCTCTGAATTTCGAACATGTTGCACCATGTTGCATTATCGAACGCTTTTTCCAGGTCGACAAATCCTTTGAACGTGTCTTGATTTTTCTTTTGTCTTGCTTCCCTTACCAACCGTAACGTCAGAATTGCTTTACCTTTCCTAAAGCAAACTGATCGTCACGTAACACATTCTCAATTGTGTTTTGCTTTCTTCTGTACATTATTCTCGACAGCAACTCGGATGCATGAGTTGTTAAGCTATCGTGTGATAATTCTCGCACTTGTCTGCTCTTGCAGTCTTCGGAATTGTGTGGATGATATTTTTCCGAAAGTCAGATGGTATGTCGCCAGACTCATACATTCTACACACCAACGTGAATAGTTATTTTGTTGCCACTTCCCCCAATGATTATAGAAATTCTGATGGAATATTATCTACTCCTTCCGCCTGATTTGATCTTAAGTTCTCCAAAGCTCTCTTACATTCTGATTCTAATACTTGTTCCCTTATCTCTTCTCAATCGACTCCTGCTTCTTCTTCTGTCACATCATACGAATCTTCCCCCTGATAGAGGCCTTCAATGTACTCTTTCCACCTATCCTCTCTCTCCTCTGAATTTAACAGTGGAATTCTCGTTGAATTTTTAATGTTACCACTCTTGCTTTTAATTTTACCGAAGGTTATTTTGACTTTTCTATATGGTGAGTCAGTCCTTCAGACAATCATTTCTTTTTCGATTTCTTCACATTTTTCATGCAGTCATTTGATCTTGGCTTCCCTGCACTTTCTATTTATTTTATTGCTCAGTGACTTGTATTTATGCATTCTTGTCTTCCTCTGAATGTACTTCCTTCTTTCATTGATCAACAGAAGTATTTGTTCTGTTACGCATAGTTTCTTCGCAGTTATCTTCTTTGTACATATGTTTTTATTTCCAGCTTCTGTGATTGTCGTTTTTAGAGATGTCCATTCCTCTCTGTACTGCCTACTGATGTATTCCTTATTGCTGTATCTATAGTCTTAGAGAACTTCAAGCGTATCTCTTCAGTCCTTACTACTTCTGTATCCCACTTCTTTGCTTATTGATTCTTCCTGATCAATCTCTTGAACTTCTGCCTACTCTTAATGACGACTACATTGTGATCTGAGTCTATATCTGCTCCTGGGTACGTTTTACAATCCTGTATCTGATTTCGGAATCTCTGTCTGATCACGATGTAATCTAACTGTATTCCTCCTCCTCTTGTGGTTCTTGAACTGAGTGGTCGCTATTACTAGCTGAAATTTATTACAGAACTCAATTTGTCTTTCTCCCCTCTCATACCTGTCCCAAGCCCATATTCTGTTCTAACCATTTCTTCTGTTCTTTCCCCCACAACTGCATTCCAGTGCCCCTTGATTATTAAATGTTCATCTTCACGTACTGTATTACCCTTTCAATATCTTCGTATACTTTCTCTATCTCATCATCACCAGCTTGCGAAGTTGGCATGTATACCTGAACTAACGTTGTCGGTGTTGCTTTTCTGTCGATTCTGATAAGAACAACCCTGTCATTAAACTGTTCACAGTAACTCACTCTCTGCCCTACCTTCCTGGCATAACGAATCATTCACCCGTTATACCTTTTTCTGATGCTGTTGATATTACCCCATGCTCATCTGATCAGAAATTCTTGACTTCTTTCCATTTCACTTCACTGACGCCTGCTATATCTAGATTGAGCATTGCATTTCCCTTTTCAGGTTTTCTAGCTGCCCTACCATGTTCAGGCTTCTTACATTGTAGGTCCCGACTCGTAGAACGTTATTCTTTCGTTGGCTATTCATTCTTTTTCTCATGGTAACCTCCCCCTTGGCAGTCCCCTCCCGGAGATCCGAATGTAGGGCTATTCCGGAATCTTTCGCCAATGGAGAGATTATCATGACACTTTTTGAATTACAGACCACATGTCCTGCGAATACACGTTATGTATTTCTAATGCAGTGGTTTCCATTGTCTTCTGCATACTCATGCCGTTGATCATTGCTGATTCTTCCGTCTTTAGTGGCAGTTTTCTACCCCAAGGACAAGAGAATGCCCTGAAGGGTCCGTTCCTCCGTCCTCTTTGACAAGGCTGTTGGCAGAAAGGTAGATTACATACCAAATTAAGTACAAAATGTCGTGTTTTATATCCTACTGCATTCATAAATTTTACGAGGGTTAGGAACGTAATTTCAGAAAAAGTGTTCGAGAGCTCTTAAAAATGGTCCACCTATATTTACAGTGAAGTTGTAACATAAAGTATAAGAGCAATCTCACGACTGGGAAGGTCAAGGTGGCTGGAAAGGAACAAGTTTACCATACTGGCAAAATAAACATATCGTTAAAGGGGCTGAAATAATACTCTATCACCAACCTTGATCTTCCCTTTGAGAATATCTTAAGGTTATATTTGTGTTTCTGAATTATCCTGTGGGTCAGACCTACATCCAACTAAACAGGTGTTGAAAACTGCATAAAAACCTTAGACAGTGCAGGATGTCAATGATAATTAATGGATTGTGGGGATTCGATTCACTGTAAATCGACTATGTATATAGTTCCTGAATGCTGTTAGTCTGCTCGATAACTGCGTTGTGTACTTTGAGCCCGCAATCAATAGCGAGTTGACAGTCGTACTTTCCTTGAGGATGCCACCTCAGACAAGCAGACAGCAATACAGCCTGCTGAAAACAGGAATTATCTCCTTACCACTGTCACCGAAGACGGCGAATGAATTGTCATTGCCTCTATTAGCATGTGGTAGTTCTCTTTTGTTTACAATGCGTCATTTACTGTCCTAATACAGAAATGACATCGTTCTAGTGGCTTACTTCCAAACTCTATCTTGATTGCAATTATTTTAACAAAGCATAATTTTAACTAGGAAGGAATCTGACACAGTGTTCTGTTTCTAACCACGACTCGGATGTCATTCCTGGGGTGCAATAAGGTCGTGGCAATAGTTCTCCAGCGTTCCTTAGAATTTAGTGTCGAAGTTAAACAGAATATACACTAGAATATTTTCACTTGTTTTATGATTTTGAACACTTGAACCTTGTATTACACTTACTATCTATGTTTTACGTTATAAATACGGGAGAGATTATTCCCGAATGCAGTGTGACACAGCTGTCAGCAAGAAAGGAAGGAAGAAAGCTTAGAAAAGAGAGTAATGTTGAGATTCGGCGTACCGTCAACGACATTTAGATTTTGACATCTCGCCGACAGTGAGGTCATTGGTCTCGGAGCACTTGATAGAATGAATAGACATGAGAGAAAGAATTATTCGCAACCTTATAGAAGCAGCTAACATGGTATTTGCCTGAAGTGATTAAGGGAAACAACGAAATATCCGAATTAGTAAGAAAGCACAGGATTTGAAACTTGCTCCGACAGAAGATGAATCCACTGTCTTAGCTATCACACCACGACACACAGTAGCTAACAAATACGATCCTACAGACAATTTTACTCAATTACCCTTGACGAAGGATGAATTTCTTCCATGCCAGCTGTGTATCCATTTATAGAAGATTCATGGTAGGTTATAAGCGTGTACCTGAAGGGAAAAAAATGCAGCCTTGCCTCAGTTACTCAGCATGTCCCAATGAACCCACAAGAGACGGTGAGATGTAATGCGCATTTGCAGCCTTGATGTACACGTGAATCGCGTTTGAGGACACCAACAAAATGTTGGAGTTAGTTTAGAGATATTTTCTAAATATTTTTTTAAAATAAGGGACCTAAGTTATCCGGTGACTCGTTTCAGAATAATTAGGCCTACATTTCGTTTGATTTCTCGCCCACATTTATCTTTGTATCTGTGCCCCATTGAAAATATCATCACGACGCTGAAAATGTAGGTGGTATGTGTGTCTTGTTCCATTCACTCACGGTACGTGTTGTCGACAACTACAGTGCCCACAATACTCTTAACCCTTAACCTTGCATTCAGTGCTCCTCGTTTCTGTCTCGGGTTTGTTTTTCCAACAGTGTTAGTTGTGCATCAACAGTAATACAAGTTTACAGATAAAAATTGCATTGCAGTACGGCAAACTGAGAGGATAGATTGAATACACTGGGATAAAAGTGTATATGTTTCGTATGAGGGCTCTTGATTTGTTCTGTGTTTTGTGTTGTACGTTGTGGTGACTGCATATTACAGGCTATTTCATTGTTGTAAATGCATTTTCACAGAAGCAAAGGTAATTGGGGTAACAAACTGAAAAACATCATAATTAGATTACTACTCTATAACGAGCCACCGGAGACCAAGAGTCTCTTTTACCAAAATACCCTGAAAGACCTCTGAAATTTTGTCGGTGGTTTATCCTGTATAGCTCTAGCGAGGTAAAATCAATAGCGACACACCTAGTTTTACAATCGAATCTGAGGTCCACGTGCGTTTATTTCTCGTAATTACAATGAAAACTTATTTCTGCAAGTTTGATTGGAACGAACGCCAGAGAACGAGGTTTCTCTACGTGATATCGCCAGGTTCGCTTTCCACAAGTCGGTGTGGAGAAGTGACACTGTTTGCTGCCACTGAAACAGCGCCGGACACAAAGCGGGCGTGCGGCCCCGCTGTCTCGGCTGTATCGCCGATAGCCTTTATGCGGGTGCCTCGCGCCGCGCAACAGTTGTCTCCGGAGCAAAGGCGGTTCCCTGCCGGCATCGCAGATGGGCACTCGCCCTTCGTTTTAGGCTCTGCCATAGTGTATCGTTAGCTTCCAGCCATGCAGACTATTTATCGTTTTGCATACGTCCTTTTCTATATGGCGCAGTGTCCACAGTTTGTAGACACAGAGCCGGCCAGGGTGGCCGAGCGGTTCTAGGCGCAACAGTCTGGAACCGCGCGACCGAGTGATGAATTCCGATGTTAAGTCCCATAGTGCTCAGAGCCATTTGAACCATTTTTGTAGACACAGAATGTGTGTGTGAAGGAAAGAGTGTTGGCCGTCCTCGTATTTCCGACGAAAATGTCTCACCAATGCAAACCGCTTCCCGACGTAGTCATACAAAATCAACTCGTCGTGCCAGTCGGCAGTTACGATTGTCTACAACAACAATTAGGCCTGTTTTGAGAAGTAAGTTGGTTACGAAACTTATTAAGAAAATGGTTCAAATGGCTCTGAGCACTATGGGACTCAACTGCTGTGGTCATAAGTCCCCTAGAACTTAGAACTACTTAAACCTAACTAACCTAAGGACAGCACACAACACCCAGCCATCACGAAGTAGAGAAAATCCCTGACCCCTCCGGGAATCGAACCCGGGAACCCGGGCGTGGGAAGCGAGAACGCTACCGCACGACCACGAGATGCGGGCAAAAACTTATTAAGCTGTACAAGTTAAAACTGTTACACGCTCTGCGTCATGACGACAAATTCAAACGTGTGGCGTTTTATGACGACCTTCAGAATGCTATTGGCAATGATAACTCTTTCGCACTACGCATCGTGTTCAGTGATGAAGCGACTTTCCACCTTAGTGGGAAAGGAAACAAACACAACGTTCGAATATGGGGCCTATAGAACCCTTGTGCATATTCTGAACATGCACGAGACTCACAAGAAGTTAATGCGTTTTGTGCGATATCCAGCTTATCTGTTCATGGCCCATTCATCTTTCATCGAAACACGGTTAACGGTCAACAGTGTCTTGCTACCGAAATTTGGAAATTTGTGGTAAGTACTATGGGACCAAACTGCTGAGACCATCGGTTACACACTACTTAATCTAACTTAAACTAACTTACGCTACGGACAACACACACACCCATGTCCGAGGGAGGACTCGAACCTCCGACGGGGGGGAGCCGCGCTAACCCTGGCAAGGCGCCTAGACAGCACGGCTACCCCGTGCGGCCTTTCTATGATACAAAACTGGTTGTTTTGGAGGCTGAACGAGGACAACTACATTTTCAAAAAGAAGGGGCAACCCCTCACTGGAGTCACCAAGTGTTCGAATAACTGCATGAAACTCTACCGAGACGTTGAATTAGACGTCAAACAGCTGGCGACTTAGCACTTCTCAGCTGGCGTCCACTGTCGCCGGATTTGACGGTCTGCGGTTTCTTCCTGTGGGGTTTCATCTCTGAGTAGTGGCGCGGGTGACACATGTCAGTCAGCGATTTTATTTTAATTATGTTGTCCCTCGTACGGATTATGCACAGACCTCAATTTACATAGCTTCTACTTTAAAGGTCAGTATTTCGCCATTGTTATTTTAACGTGGCTACTGTTACGGAGTGTAAAAATAACTTTATTCATATTGTGTGCTCTGTCACGCAACTGCTGCAGTGTCAAGGACAACGTTTATGCGACAACACTACGCCAGGACCTAGAAGAGTTGAAGAGCCGGATCCGTATTGCCATAACATCAGTGATGATGAACATACTTACACGATTGTGGGAGGAATTCGAGTATCGATGTGATCTTGTTCGTATCGCTGATGGACGACATATTGAACATTTGCAATCTAAACTTGAGAAAGTCATAAATGTGTGTCACAAGTTTCATCGTTGTGTGTCTTGGAGTTTAATAAATATATGCGTTAGAAATGCGCATATTCTTTTTGAAACATTCTGTAATTTGGTAATTCCAAAGACGTAACTGAATATGTATAATGCAGCCTAGTTAGAAAATTGTGACGTCACTAACCCAAGCAACATCTGCCTCGGACAAACGACAAAGCAAATCAGCTTGAATCCAGTGAAAAAAAAAAGTAACGACGAGTTGGAAGAAATTGAAACTGAATAATTACCATGTAAGATTATCTCATTAAAAATTTGTTGTTTGGTCGCCAAATGCACTAAAAGTTTCAACAATGAACCAAGGCAAAGAGCGCCGTGAGTGGCGTTGGAAACACTGAGCTTCCACAGCGATACTCTTCCTGGTATGTGCCCGCCGCGTGTTATCAGCGTAAACCAGGAAGTCTGCCGTACGTCTAAGGGGCTCAGTCATCCGAATGCGTCTGTCTGTTCAGTCAACAGCCAGTAAGTTTCCGAAGGCTGTTCCTGCAGAAGAAAAACTTTACCGTTAAGTACTGACTAAATCGCTGACCACACAAAATGAGGAAGTGGAGTTTTCGTCTGCAAACTATATGTACTTCCTTTCGAAGACGGTTCATCATGTATCGAAAAAGTTCTGTTTGAGAAACTGGGTCAATAGGATGCAATCATCGATAAACATTTATGCTTTATGTGATGTTCCTTTTCTCAAAGCATTTTTGAAATATAGACACGCATACTTCTAGTGATATTGATAACACCTTCATCTGTTGTTTCTTACAACAACAAGTACTTAATGAATCCGCACATGTCAGCTAAACGCTCATTAGGCGTTCCTAAATTCTTCTCCAGCAGTACAATCCATTGGAGCTTGGTTGAGATAAATACTGCTCTAACTTCAAGTGCTGCGTCAAAATGACCACTCGATCTTTGAAATGGTACAACTCCGAAGCCATGCATGCAAAACTGGAATAATTATGTAAATCATTATTTAAGCTGTCACAATGGAGTTATTTTGTAATTTCGATAAATTACAATACACTGACCACCCAAAACATAGCCATTGCCCAATACGAAACTGAATGCCACTTGGTTGCTTTGTGGGCATGTAACGCGGTAAGGAATATGTAAGCGGAGCAGTGGCGAATGAAGAATCATTCTAGCGACTGTACAGGCTCAAATGGGGAGATCCCCTGACGTAAGCGACTTCGACAAAGAGCAGGTCGCAACGGCCCAACGCCATCTACATCTACATACATCCTCTGCAAGTCTTTTCTTTTCCCGTTCCACTCGCAAATAGGGCGAGGGAAAAAGGATACCTATAATTCCTCCGTTCGTACCCTAATTTCTCTTATCCTCGCGGTCATTACGCGAAATGTACGTTGGGGACAGTATAATAACTCAGTTTCAAATGCCGGTTCTCTAAATTTTATCAGTTTCTCGAAAAGAACGTCGTCTCCCCTCCAGGGACTCTCATTGTTGTGCCGGCTTTTGTGGGAGTCAGCACGGACACAAACAAGGAAGGAGAGAAGTTGTGATGACTGGTGGCAGGAATCCAGATTACTTGCATAAAAAAACACTTTAAAATTAATAGAAAACTTTATTTCTGTTAAGGGAAAAACTACGTGCAAGTTCACCAACAATCTATCAATAATTGCTAAGTAACGTTTTCGTATTACTCAGTAATGTTGCTCTCGAAGTCTGCGACCAAACTGGGCCCGACCAGCTTTTCTTTTATTTTCTTTTCTTTTTTTTTTCTTTATTGAGTTTCGATTCCCCCCGAAGGCGGGCGGGCTGGTAGCAGCCTAGTATGCCGCTCTTCAGCCTACAGACTTTGTTTTAAAAGGATGAAGATAATAAAGAATAAAAACAGGCGACAAAATCGGAGACTTAAATGGTAACATGGCGAAAAAATCGTGGAACTTAAAACATAGAACAAAGGAATGATGATGCTAATAAAATACATATGAAGCAGACAGGTAAAATAATAGACAGACACTTAAAAAACACGGCGACAGTCTGCTTTCTATTCGCAAAAGTCATAAAATTCACGCCCAGCGACAGCATGGTTTCTGTTCGCAACACTTTGGACAGACGAACAACACTGAACATTCACTTGAACACTGCACTAAAAAGTTGTCAAATATGACATACCACAGCCGAGAGCAGGTGGGGGGAAACTGGACGGATGATGGGAAAATAAAAAGGGGGGAAGGAGAGGAAAAAACGAAGGGTGGGAGGGGGGAAAGGAGCCAATGGAGGATGAGGACCCATAAGAGGGGTGGGGGGTGCTGGGCAGATGCGACGGGGAGTGGGGAAGGCAGAGGAGGGGAATACAAAAGGACTGGAGGGGGGGGGGAGAAGGGAGGTAGGTAGAGGCTAGGTGGGGCGAAAACAGGATGGAAGGGGGGGGGGGGGAAGAGGAACCCAGGGAAAGGACGGAGGAAAGGAGGGGGGACCCGACCAGTGATGGGCGGCTGGTTAGATCAGCATTGGCAGGGGGCATTGAACTCTGTTATGCTGGAGTGGCGCTGCCTGCTCTTACCACTGCCACGCCAGTCTGCGGCTTCTAAATGTCGTTTCGAGGGGCTGCGCTGGTCAGTGTGCTGTTGATGCTTTAGGACTGCACACTCATTTGAGTTCCCGAAGCATCTCCATAGTACTTGCGTGTTGTTGAAACCTACCGGTAACAAATGTAGCAGCTCGTCTCTGAATTGCTTCGACGTCTTCATTTAATCCGACCTGATGCAGAATGAGCCTTGGAACGAGCTTCTTGGATACACCGAAGCAAGTCGACTGTTTGCGTCTGCTGTCATGAGCACCTGTGAAAAGTGGTTCCAGGTCAGTGAAACACAACACCGAGTAGGCGATAAGGTATTGCACGTCCACTCCATGACACAAAATGTACAGCTGGACAGGTCATGCCCCGTGGCAGATCTGATGGCAGAGTGCAATGCTGGTACTGCGCATTGCTGATCATGGGACTCCACAACAGCCCACCTCTATGTGTTCCTACATTGCCTCAACAACAATGTCAATTGCGATTGCAGTGTGCAGGGGGCCACTGTGATTGAGCCGTGGATTAATGGATACGTGTTGTCTTGTTGGATGAATAGCGTTTTCTGCTACACAAGGTCGGTGGTCACATCTGGAAAAACCTCCATCCAGGTGAACAGTTGCTCCAAAGATGCACCATGTCGCCAATACAAACCAGTGGAGGCACTGTTATATTCTGGGGTACAATCACTTTGGCATCCATGGAGCCTGAGGTAGTAATAGAAGGCAACGACAGCTGTAGACTTTCTATTCTTTCACTTGTGCCTTTTCCCACAATGATGCAGGATCAGCACGGTTAATCGGATTTGGCAAGGTTAAGTTAAGGGGTGGCCGGATGCCCTTCCTGCCGCCAACCAGTACCCCCCCCCCGGGATGGAATTAGTGTACCCCAACTGTCTGTGCCTAGTGTAATCCATGGAATCGTGCGAATGTGTTCAGATGTCTGCGAGCCGTGGAACTGAGGCGGGACGTGGGGACCAGCCCGGTATTTACCTAGTGGGATGTGGAAAACCGCCTAAAAACCACATCCAGGCTGGCCGGCACACCGGCCTCCGTCGTTAAGCCGCCGGGCGGATTCGATCCAGGGCTGGCGCGCCTACCCGAGTCCAGGAAGCAGCGCATTAGCGCTTTCGGCTAACCTGGAGGATTGCAACATGACAGCTGTAGACTACGTGAACATTATTGCTTGATGTCTTCACCGACGGCGATGGTATCTTCAATAGGAAAACTGACCATGCCACCAGGGTAGAATCATGCCATAGTGGTTTGAAGAGCACGATGATGAGGTGGTAGGGGTTAGTGTTTAACGTCCCGTCGATAACGAGGTCATTAGAGACGGAGCGCAAGCTCGGGTTAGGGAAGGATTGGGAAGGAAATCGGCCGTGCCCTTTCAAAGGAACCATCCCGGCATTTGCCTGAAACGATTTAGGGAAATCACGGAAAACCTAAATCAGGATGGCCGGAGACGGGATTGAACCGTCGTCCTCCCGAATGCGAGTCCAGTGTGCTAACCACTGCGCCACCTCGTTCGGTGCACGATGATGAACTCATATTGACAACTTGACCACTAAATTTGCTTAATATGAACCGGGTTAAACACGTCAGGGACGCTATCGCGGCGCCAGCTCTACGTCCACAAACAATCGGCCTGTACTTTACAGGAATCGAGTGACCTGTGAGTAGGCATCTAAAAATGGGCCAGTACGCTATTAAGCTGATCACAATATTTCGCCTCATCATTGTTAGTCATAGATCGTAACTCTATGACTGTAAATACTTTGGAAAGAAGATGAAGTAATGAATTATAATTTGTGCCAAACTTACTGTTTATGAAGCTAGGTAAAAAATATTTGTCGTTGTGTAGGTTGGTGTCGTACCTTGTTCCATTCATTCAACTTTGAATAATAATTAGTCTCAAAACACCACTGTAATTCTCTGGGACTGGTTTTGCGTTACCAGTTAATAACGTCTACTCCAGTATAAACAATGAACATTTAATACTTTAGGTGGGCTGGCCGGCAACTGTACTCAGGTGTCAGTGCAGTAGGAAGTCCAGTAGAAGGTACTGTGGTGACAGCAAACTGACTCACTCTGCGTTTGTTATCCAAAACTAAGGATGACTCGGATTATGATGCCGCCACGGTACATTTAGCATTTATCGTAGGTACAGTTGAGATTCAGGTTGTATCCAGGAAAATGTAATTCCATCAGATCAATGTAAATAGTTACATAACATAAATGTGCTGCCAGGAAACACTAAGTGCCTAGTCATAAAATGTGTATAGTTCAATGATTATCATCCAATTTATAGATAGGTGAATCCTTTCCGGTTAAAATCAAAACATTAATTACAATAAAAAAACATAATTCAGTTCCAAAATACTGATAATATTTGTGCTTATTTACATGAGAAACAGAACTGAAATAGCAACTGATTAATAATGGCTGCAAATATTAACACGTTATTGAAACGTTTTGCGATATGACAGTTGAACTTCCTGTATATGTATAAATAGTTACACATTGGTTAGAAGAGCAGTTGCTTCTAGTTCCCAGTTCAAAATTCAACATATCGCGATTCACCAAAGATCCCTTAATACCCACTAATGAATCCGGTCCACAGAGGGAGGGATGTTGGGTTATATACTGGAACGGTTAGCAGTCCCATAACAGAGACCGAGCAAAAGCAGTTACAATCAAAGCAGTCTATTTAAGGCCAAAAAGAAAAAAATTGACACAAATAGATCTAGAAAATATGTGAAAATAGTATGCTTCATTTCTGGGGGGATCATCAACCCGGGAAGGAGATGCAAAAATGCACAAAACGCAGTAACTATGAGTACACCAAGCAGTGTGATCAATGCACAGGGAAGAATTAGAGAAAAGAGCCCGGATGTAGAAGATCAGGAGAAGTCTCAGCACAGTATACAGGCTAATGAAACAACAACCACACAAAACATAGAATACAATCGAAGGTTTATTAGCGTAAACGCCCAAATTGATAAGGACACTGGTATGAAACTTCCTGGCAGATTCAAACTGTGTGTCGGACCGAGGCTCGAACTCGGGACCTATGCCTTTCGCGGGTAAGTGCTCTTTCAGGAGCGCTTTCAGGGGTCTTCTTTCAGGAGTGCTAGTTCTGCAAGGTTCGCAGGAGAGCTTCTGTAAAGTTTGGAAGGTAGGAGACGAGATACTGGCAGAAGTAAAGCTGTGAGGAGGGGGCGTGAGTCGTGCCTGGGTAGCTCAGTTGGTAGAGCACTTGCCCGCGAAAAGCGTAGGTTCCGAGTTCGAGTCTCGGTCCGGCTCACAGTTTTAATCTGCCAGGAAGTTTCATATCAGCGCACACTCCGCTGCAGAGTGAAAATTTCATTCAAGGACACTGGTAGCTTGTCAGACAGTGAAACAGACAAAATTTGTGGCACATGTAGGACCCAATGTATGTCCCAGGTCTCGTGGAGCAGGTCTCTGTAAAATAAGTTCCTGGCGAGCTGAATATGTGCCTTACTAAGAGTAATGCAAAGATATATTTCTTTCTGTTCATGTCATGTATCATGCGTTACATGACATCACCATCTGTCATATCATGTATTACGTGTAATGCGTTGTTAACGAGGATTATAGTGTAATTCCTCTCAGAATATCAGGTTTACCTGTAACTGGGTCGTATGTTATTTCCTCAAGAGCTATCTATATTTACATCTACATTTATACTCCGCAAGCCACCCAACGGTGTGTGGCGGAGGGCACTCCACGTACCACTGTCATTACGTCCCTTCCCTGTTCCAGTCGCGTATGGTTCGCGGGAAGAACGATTGCCGGAAAGCCCCCGTGCGCGCTCGAATCTCTCTAATTTTACATTCGTGATCTTCTCGGGAGGTATAAGTAGGGGGAAGCAATATATTCGATACCTCATCCAGAAACGCATCCTCTCGAAATCTGGGCAGCAAGCTAAACGCAATGCAGAGCGCCTCTCTTGCAGAGTCTGCCACATGAGTTTGCTAAACATCTCTGTAACGCTATCACGCTTACCAAATAACCCTGTGACGAAACGCGCCGGTCTTCTTTGGATCTTCTCTACCTCCTCTGTCAACCCGACCTGGTACGGATCCCACACTGATGAGCAATACTCAAGTATAGGTTGAAAGAGTGTTTTGTAAGCCACCTCCTTTGCTGATGGACAACATTTTCTAAGGACTCTACCAATGAACCTCAACCTGGCACCCGCCTTACCAACAATTAATTTTATATGATCATTCCACTTCAAATCGTTCGGTACGCATACTCCCAAATATTTTACAGAAGTAACTGCTACCAGTGTTTGTTCCGCTATCATATAATCATACAATAAAGGATCCTTCTTTCTATGTATTCGCAGTACATTACATTTGTCTATGTTGAGGGTCAGTTGCCACTCCATGCACCAAGTGCCTATCCGCTGCAGATCTTCCTGCCATTCGCTGCAATTTTCTAATGCTGCAACTTCTCAGTATACTACAGCATCCTCCGTGAAAAGCTGCATGGAACTTCCGACACAATCTACTATGTCATTTATATATATTGTGGAAAGCAATGGTCCCATAACACTCCCCAGTGGCACGCCAGAGGTTACTTTAACGTCTGTAGACGTCTCTCCATTGAGAACAACATGCTGTTTCTGTTTGCTATGTAGCAAGCAATGCAATATTCTTCATAAAATGAGTGGTGCTGTATTTTCGGGAGTATGAAATTTTGTAGTTACTGCGTAGCAGCGCGTGCTATGCTCAAATTGTTCTGTCACCAATGGAGACCGAAAATATCTTCTTTCTTGTAGAGAATAATTGCATCCAGCTAGAAGTCTATCATTGAATTCATAGTATTAGTTAGTACGTTGCATGTACATGTAACTGTCTGTCACTACTCGACACCCGCCCCCCCACCCCCAACCTTTCTCCAAAAATATTTTCCCCTCTGGCCTGGTATTTATATTTTCGTTGAATTAAATGTCTATAGTAATTCCACTAGGGCAGCATTTCCCAAAAAGTGTTCCTTATGGCTTGTACTTCAACAAAGCTATCTTTACACGGAACATATGATGGTCAATTTCTAAATAATTCATAAAAGTTAAATAAACATATTTTTTATATTTAACCATGAAGCGAATTCGAAGACTGATTGACTTGTATTTACGCGGAGTCGGATTCCTGTTCATGTCCACTAATGCAGATTACTTTTCACCATTACTCCTGCAGCTCGCATCGAGGAGCTGAGATAATTCTTTGAGAATGCCCACACCCCGACTATACGTGGAAACTAAACTGGAATGACTTCTTTCAATATTTCAACATCGACAGAAATTTAAGTAGCACCAAAAGAAGGAAAAAGGAAAGTCGAGTTAATAAGTTATTTCTACAGAAGGGCAGTTATGAGAACTTTTTCGGCAACCGTCTATAGATGTGAGTTGTAGATTTCATGGGTTAGCATCTTCCCTTAACAACTTCAGAGTAAAAGTGGTACTTCACGGTGGCATTGCCTTGCTATGTTCGCGACGCACTCTTCATGAGGGAATGAGAATTTTTCAGACTTTCTGTAAGAAAAGTTCTGAGAATATTTGTGTTCACTTAACCGAACCGTATGCTTACTTCCTCTCTTCCTTTTGTGCTCTACACGATGCATTCTACACTACTGCAGGAAGATTCGGTTCCTTCTAGGCACTGTCTGAAAATATATTCTACGGTATCGGCCTGACGGGGTAAACCTTTCCATGTCGGGTTCAGATTTACAAACGTATAATGTACCAAACTACTTATAATATCAGATGTTAATGCAATTCTTTTGTAAACAGTAACCTCTTGAATACGCTGGACATGATATTTGTCAGCTCTTCCGCCCTGTGCTTGACAAGCTGTGGATATGGTCGTCAGTATTAAGTATTTATGGAGACGACTCAAGGAAGTGACTTCGGTAAAATTCATTTGTAGTAAGGTTGTTTACTTCATAGTTGCCTACAGCGCTGCGAGTGCGTTGTAGTCGGTTTGGAAGATGTGGTTGTTAGGGGCGATTGAAAGTCCTAAATTTAAAAAAAAGTGTCTGCGTGTATTGCAGTTTAGTCTTTACAAAGAGACAATTCAACATGCATGCCAGTCACATGGACAACAAGGGCAAAAATTAAAAGATATTGAAAAAGGAAGAGTGAAATTTCAGAGCGCAAATGCTGATTAGTAGGAGGGTGGTGGACTCACAATAGAGGCAGAGGAAGACGCAAGAGCTGAAGCGCGACTAAGACAGGGGCTGATGGACTAACCCATCTGCCCTGGAGTAAATATAAAATGCCAGGGAGCCAGAGGCACACGGCTTAAAGCTGATTAGAACAAATTGGTACTGAACGTAAGGTCTTAAGGTGAAAGGAAAAAATAGTAAAAAAAATTAATCTGTGTGCGTCTGTGTTGCGACTGACAACTGGGGCTGTAGTGTGATGTGCAGAATGATGCTCTTCCTGCAGGTAGTCTAAATGGAAAAATGATTAAGACTAACTGAATAAAATATATATGAAGATGGTATCTGTTGTTTCGGATATGTCCGAAAGAACAGATACCATCTTCATACATATACAGGGTGTTACAAAAAGGTACGGCAAAACTTTCAGGAAACATTTCTCACACACAAATAAAGAAAAGATGTTATGTGGACAGGTGTCCGGAAACGCTTAATTTCCATGTTAGAGCTGATTTTAGTTTCGTCAGTATGTACTGTACTTTCTCGATTCACCGCCAATTGGCCCAATTGAAGGAAGGTAATGTTGGCTTCGGTGCTTGTGTTGACATGCGACTCATTGCTCTACAGTACTTGCATCAAGCACATCAGTTTGGGCAGGCTTGTTGGTGGTGTCTCGATTGGGCCCATGTTCTTCCACCAACGCTCAATGGAGCACGTTATCATGATTTCACACGGGATACTCTACCTGTGCTTTTAGAACATGCGCCTTTACAAGTACGACACAACATGTGGTTCATGCACGATGGAGCTCCTGCACATTTCAGTCGAAGCGTTCGTACGCTTCTCAATAACAGATTCGGTGACCGATGGATTGGTAGAGGCGGACCAATTGCATGGCCTCCACGCTCTCCTAACCTCAACCCTCTTGACTTTGATTTATGGGGGCATTTGAAAGCTCTTGTCTACGCAACCCCGGTACCAAATGTAGAGACTCTTCGTGCTCGTATTGTGAACGGCTGTGATACAATACGCCATTCTCCAGGGCTGCATCAGCGCATCAGGGATTCGATGCGACGAAGGGTGGATGCATGTATCCTCGCTAACGGAGGACATTTTGAACATTTCCTGTAACAAAGTGTTTGAAGTCACGCTGGTACGTTCTGTTGTTGTGTGTTTCCATTCCATGATTAATGTGATTTGAAGAGAAGTAATAAAATGAGCTCTAACATGGAAAGTAAGCGTTTCCGGACATTTGTCCACATAACATATTTTCTTTCTTTGTGTGTGAGGAATATTTCCTGAAAGTTTGGCCGTACCTTTTTGTAACACCCTGTATATAGCTAAGGCCCACCGGCCATTTGACGATCTTCTGTGCGGATGCACAGTGCCCGAACTCTTACGGGAATCGGCAAGAAGTCGCAAGTAATGAGTATAATGGACAGGGGCACTATGAATATAGTGCGGGACAATAAGTTGGGAATGTGGGTCTCACGGGAGCCGTGCCAGAGATAATTCCCTGCAGTCGCAGTATCCTCTGTGTCCTCTGTAGCTCGGATGGATTCCGGCGCGGTAGCTCAGCGTGTTCGGTCAGAGGGCTTAGCTACCCTCTAAAATAAAAAAAAAAAAACTGAGTGAGCGGATAGACGAAAAACCTGAACGGGTGTCATCGGACATCCGCCACAAACAAATTCAATGAACAATAAAGAACAAAATGAGATTTTAAAAAATGGATAGAGCGTCTGCCATGTAAGCAGGAGATCCCGGGTTCTAGTCCCGGTCGGGGCACACATTTTCAACTGTCCCCGTTGACTTATATCAATGCCTGTATGTATTTCATTGTAATAAATAACTGAGTAAAATATTTTTGGATGCAGCGTCACTGTCCCACTGTAAAGTGAAATGTAGAATACCTGCCGATGTTTCAACCGCGTAGGATCGTTCTTCTTCCGAGCTTTTGGTCCGTTGGTTCCTGAGGCGAGTCACTGTTCCAAGACGTTAACGCACCATCTGTTATTAAGAAATGTTGTAGGGATGCCTTGTTAGTTATTTTCATTATGGAAATGTAGCTTATAAGGTTCAAAGTAAATTAAGATCTCTCTCTTCACACAGCAAACGCGATAGTATAGAACTTTTTTATGCATTCGCTTCTACGCTACGGAAATTGTTTCCCGTCATTCACTACTGGACATCCTCTGTCTGCCCTAGGAAGTGATATAGAACATTTGGAAACACATTATATTTCGTAAAAGATGAAGCCATTTTCTTGCCTAGGTCACTAACTTCTCTACCGGATGCCATTTTCTGTATGTTTTAGTGCTTAGTTTAACAGTTAGGGCGAATGTGCAGTCAAGGGAAGGGGACTACTAAATCTTCCCTAGGTTCTGAGTATTTTTGGTACAAGGAACCCATGGTCTCCGACGGCTTGTTACAGAGTAATAACATAATCATTATTTTTTCGGTTTGTTAGACCACTTACCTTCGTTTCTGAGAAATTACCTTCACGAAAGGAGAAAGTCTGTAATATACAAACACGAAAGTACTTTGGCGTGGTTGCTGCCGCTGCGGGAGCAGCCCAGCTTAGCGGCCGACCAACTCTTCATCATTGAACTTATTCGCACTGCTGTGTACCTCTTTTAAACAAACAAAAATATGAGATCCAAAGTAGAAGAAAGAGAAATACATTCGCTGGCATCTCTCAAAATCTTGGAGAATTTTAGCGAAAATTAGGGTAACAAACTAAAAAAAAAATGGTTCAAATGGCTCTGAGCACTATGGGACTTAGCTTCTGTGGTCATCAGTCCCCTAGAACTTCGAACTACTTAAACCTAACTAACCTAAGGACATCACACACATCCATGCCCGAGGCAGGATTCGAACCTGCGACCGTAGCAGTCGCGCGGTTCCGGACTGAGCGCCTTAACCGCGAGACCACCGCGGCCGGCCACGAACTAAATAAATCATAATTATATTACTACTCGTCAACGTGCCACTGGTCTCTTACACCTTCATACTCGGAAAATGTCCCTTAAGAAACTCTGTAGCTTTGTCGGTAGAGGTCGGGCTTATCCTTCATAGTTACTAACCAAGATCTGATTCTTGAAGTTACACTAGTACTTTGAAAACTGCTTCGTCCTGAAAGTATGGTCCGAATGAATCCACAAATGGCGACTGTGTAGCAGAGTTAACCAGCAACAAGTGATTGAGCTCACACAGAGAAGGCGTCTACGTGGAGAGAAACGTCTGTGGGGAACAACAGCTACCCCTGCTTTCCTGTCCCGCACTTACGTCACATTATCGCACAGCACTTGTCTGAACATTAGGGGTCTATAGGTCAGCATCTTGCTGGACGTGGTATCCCTACAGCCAGTGCTTCGAGGAGTAACAAGCTTGTAATGTAGCGTTAAAACTGTAGATGGCCTGATTCGTGCGACACCGGGCATAACAGTTACAGTCTATGCTTGTTAATTCTAACCTCGATAAATCGAATTTCTCGATGAATCGAAATTATCGATGAATCTAATTTTCTGTCAAGTCCCTTGGAAAAAACCTCAATAAATCAAAGAAATTATGTGTTTCATTATTAATCTCTCGAGGCAATTCTTGGGTCTCCCATCAGTGCATAACTTTCCACAATATATTAATCCAGTGGTAAAAATGAGTTTAAAGAAACACAAGTGTTCGACTTTCGCAGAAAAGAAGCGGGTTGTTGAACCCATCGAAAGTGAAGTGAAAAAAAAAGAAAAACAAAATAGAATATAACGGAGTGCTTCGGGATTTCGCCACCCATCCTCTCGACAGTCTTGAAGCTGAGAGATAAGTCTGCTGAAAACGTATCACAAAGAAGCGAAAGCTTTGAAGTAAGTTCCCGTGTCTTGAAAAATGATTATTGAATTGACTTTTGAAAACAGATTATTGAACTGACTTAGTTTATGTAAAGGATAAAACATATCTGTCGCAGGTTATATGCTTGAGTGTTTGTGTGCCGATATCATAAGTCAAAGATGTCAAACTGCTACGCTTTACGGAATATGACGAGCACTTACAAAAAGCCTATGTCATTCGCTGTTAATCTGGGAAATAAACTTTTCGCCGCGAGTGATAATTGGGCAACTAACTTAAAAAAAGGGCACAAGTTCGTTTTAAAGATCTGATCGTTGATAAATCCGATCGTGATGACAAAATTTACCCAGCATGCAAAAATGAATGAAACCGACATTTTCGTATGTATTCGTGGAAATTTGAGTGTGCCTTTCGTTTCAGACATAAAAATAAAAATTAATGAAACTGGCAAAAAGATAAACTTAATTTTAGCTCTAGTTGTTACTTTCTGCATACCTTTATAAAGAAATGCGTGTGTTATCCAAATTAGTGTACTATTTTTTCATTGGCACTCTTGTGACGAATTTTTCCTGATTCCATCTTGGTCTGTCGAACTTACGTTAAATCGCATTACCAGTTATTCGAACTTTCTACTAGATCACTTTAACTTCGAATTCTCTGTTGTCAACTATATATAAAACGCTATTTTGACTTGTTTTGTTCGTTAAACAAGATGACTGTATTGTTTTGCATTTTTTGCGAGATCCGCATATCCCTCCTGTGTGTAGAGTGATTTTCCTCCTTAGTCTTGAGGGCGGTGGAGTCGCCATGTTGTGCTGTTGAGTGACAGGGCCAGGGTCCCTTGCAGACAGAGACGAGCAGACATGTGAGCCGGCCTTAACGACTGGCACCCGCTGCGCGCTGGCCTTGTTGCCTGGGAACGTAGGCCACCCGCGCGGCTCGGCTGCGGCGCCGTGGTATATAGCTGGCAGCTAGCCGGGGCTAATCACCGCGCCCGCCACGCCCGCTGCACTACTACACGTTCGACCACGCTATACACTACGCAGCCGCCAAGTCCCTAAACGCTTGCTTTCTCGCCTAAATGGTTTCTTTAGTGAGTTGTAATGCATCGGCTTACAGGCTTCGTGGTGAATACTAAGTTTAAATGTTAATAAAAATGTACATTTATTACTCCACAACCAGTTTCGATACAAATGAGCATCTTCAGCTGACAGGCGGTTGGCAAAGTGTTTCAGTGTCCTCGTCGTGATCCAGAACATGTGTTTTAGCACTGTGTGCAGCAATTTGACTTTTTAGAATCATGGGACTGTCATATTTCCACCACTTTGTGAAAGTTACAAAGAATGTTAGTGAATTTTCGGTGTCACCTGAAGAAATTTAGTGCGAAACCGTTCGAGGCTTAATAAAAATGTCTGAAATGCAACTGTAGTGGCTTTTATTAAAATTTACGTTAATCAGCTGTGGAAAGAATATAATAATAATGATAATAATAATAAAAACTTAACCTATAGCAAAAGGTCTATGAGAATAGGGGCCAAGTTCCGACATTATAATACAGTTGTAAAACCTGAGGGCTTGAACGCGACCGAAACTTTGAACCTGAATAGACAAGGTCAAGCTGAGCGGCTAGAAAAGCGAAAGCGTAAGATATTAATGAAAATCCTAGGTAATAGATGTGTTGATGGACAATGGCATGAGAGCAAATGAGGATTTGTACAGCAAGACAGAACCTATCATAGCATCCATTAAGAAGAAACGATTGTTATTTTACGGTCATCTCATGAGGATGGACGATGACCGATCTACAAAAAGAAAATGGAAAGAAAGAATAAGAAAACAAGGCCAAGATGGTTCGAAGAATGTGAAAAAGATCTTAGGCAGATTGGTATCGCAGAGAGAGAAATTCCTGACAGGAACAAATTTAGAAGATTGGTGAACAACTAACTACCAAGGTTTTAAAATGGAATCAACGTCCAAAAGACGGAGAGGACCATTATCCGAAGAGCATAAACAGGCACTTCTTGGTGGGCTCAGAAGATACTGGAAGGAAGTCAAAGCTGGAACAAGAACAAGACCTAGACACTAAAATTAAATTGGTTGTTACCACGCAGTCCATAGAGTCTCAACTCGATAATGAAGGGAAAAAAAAAAACTTAGTGAAGGGAGCAATGATGAGCTGTAACAGATGTCATATGACGCCCGCCCCGCCCAAACTCAACGAACAATAACAGACAAAATGGAATAAAAGAAAAAAAATTAAGAGAAAGGGGATTAGAGTCTTTGATTAGTAATCATAACATCCTCGGTTCCGGGTTATAACCCCGCCACCGCTTGTACTTCGAACACAAATAATCAGCAATGGTGGCCGAAGACTTCCGGCATAAGAAGTCACCCTCATTCAGCCAACGGCTTTCTTATAGAGGGCGGAGGAGCGGGCAGAGACTCAGGGCACGCACTTGCTCTTGGGATGGGAAACTGCCCCTAAAGTAGGAAGAATCATCAATGACCTACGGCATAAAGATGCAGAAGGCAATGGAAACCACTGTATGAGAGACACATAATGTGTATCCACAGGATATATGGTCTGTAACTGAAAAAAAGTCGTCATGATATCTCCATTGGCAAAAGATTCCGGACTGGTTCTCCAGTTGGCCATTTGTATCTCCAGGAGGAGACTACCAAGGGGGAGATGGCCATGAGAAAAAGATGGAATAACCAACAAAAGGATAACGTTCTACGAGTCGGGACGTAGAACGTCAGAAGTTTGAATGTGTTAGGGAAGATAGAAAATCTGAAAAGGGAAATTCAAATTCATAATCTAGATATAGTGAGATTAGTGAAGTGAAATGGAAAGAAGACAAGTATTTCTGGTCAGATGAGTACATGGTAATATCAAAAGCAGCAGAAAATGGTATAACGGGTTCAGGATTCGTTATGCCAGGAAGTTAGGACAGAGAGTGAGTTACTGTGAACTGTTTAGTGATAGGGTTGTTCTTATCAGAATCGACGACAAATCAACACCGACAATATTAGTTCAGGTATGCATGCCGACGTCGCAAGTTGATGACGTAGAGACAGAGAATGTATATGAGGATATTGAAGGATAATTCAGTACATAAAGCAGCATGAAAATCTAATAGTCATGAGGAGTTGGAATGCGGTTCTAGGTGAAGGAGTAGAGGAAAGAGTTGCAGGAGAATACAGGCTTCGTGACAGGAATGATAGAGGAGAAAGACTAATTGACTTCTGCAATAAATTTCAGATAGCAATAGCGAATTTTCTGTTCAAGAATCACAAGAGGAGGAAGTATCTTAAGGGAAATTCAGGAATACAGAAATACAAGTCGCTGAGGAATGAATTAAAAAGGAAGTTCAAGGAGCTGAGACGAAATGGCTGCATGAAAAATTTGAAGAAATCGAAAAAGAAATGATTGTCGGAATAACTGATTTCTGATTTAGCACATAGGAAAGTCAAATAACCTTCGGTGAAATTAAAAGCAAGTGTGGTAACATTAAGAGTTCAATCGGAATTCCACTGTTAAATGCAGAGGAGAGACCAGATAGGTAGAAAGAGTACATTGAAGGCTTGTATGCGGGGGAAGACTTATCTAATGTCGTGACAGAAGAAGAAACAGGAGTGGATGTGGAAGAGATAGGGGATTCAGTATTACAATCAGAATTTAAAAGAGCTTTCGAAGATTTAAGGTCAAATAAGGCAGAAGGGATAAATGACATTCCATAGGAATTTCTAAAATTTTTTAGGTAAATGGCAACAAATCGAATGTTCACTTTGATGTGTAGAATCTATGAGACTGGCGACATACTGTCAGACCTTCGGGGAAATCTCATCCAAACAATTCCGAATATAGCAAGAGCTGACAAATGCGAGAATTATCGCACAATCATTTTAACAGCTCAGGCTTCCACGTTGCTGGCAAGAATAATATACAGAAGAATGGAAAAGAAAATTGAAAATATTTTAGATGAAGTTCACTCTGACCTTAGGAAAGGTAAAGGCACCAGAGAGGCAATTCTGGCGTTGTGGTTGATAACGGAAGCAAGACTAAAGAAAAATCAAGATACGTTCACTGGATTTGTCGACCTATAAAAAGCGTTAGGCAACATAATATGGTATAAGATGTTCGAAATTCTGAAAAAATTGAAGTAAGCTATAGGAAAAAACGGGTGATATACAATATGTGCAAGAGCCAAGAAGGAATAATAAGAGTGGAAGACGAAGAACTGAGTGCTAAGATTAAAAAGCAATTATGGCGAGGATGTAGATTTTCGTCCCTACTCTTCAGTCTATTCATCGAAGAAGCAGTGATGGAAATAAAAGAAAGTTTCCAGAGGGGAATTAAAATTCAAACTGAAAGGATATCAATGATAAGATTTGCTGACGACATTGTTATGCTCAGGGAAGGTGAAGAAGAATTATAGGACATGCTGAATGGAATGAACAGTCTAATGAGTACAGAATATGGATTGAGAGTAAAACGAAGAAAGACGCAGAAGTAGCAGAAACGAGAACAGCGATAAACTTATCAGGATTGGTGATCACAAAATAGATGAAGTTAAGGAATTCTGCTACCTAGGCAGCAAAATACCCAGTGACGGACGGAGCAAGGAGGACATAAAAAGCAGACTAGCTTTGGTAAAAACGACATTGCTGGCCAAGAGAGCTTTGCTAATATCAAATATAGGCCTTAATGTAAGGAAGAAATTTCTGAGAACGTACATTTTTAGCACTGCGTTGTATGGTAGTGAAACATAGACTGTGGGAAAACCGGAAAAGAAGAGAATCCCAACATTTGAGTTGTGGTGCTACAGATGAATGTTGAAAATTAGATGGACTGATAAGGTAAGGAATGAGGAGTTTCTACACAGAATCGGCGGGAAAGGAATATATGGAAAATACCGACAAGAAGAAGGGACAAGATGACAGGACATCTGTTGAGACATCGGGGAATAACTTCCATGGTAATAGAGCGAGCTGTAAAAACTGTAGAGGAAGACAGAGATTTATGTACATCCAGCCAATAACTGAGAACGTAGGTTGCAAGCTCTACTCTAAGATGAAGAGATCAGAACAGGAGAGTAATTCGTGGGTGGCAACATCAACAGTCAGAAGACTGATCAATAAAAAATAAAAAAGACCTTAATCTGCACCATTATCTTTCTGCCACTTTTGAAATGTGTCTTGCAAGCCTGTCTTTGTTATGTGATTTAGCATCTTCTGTGATCGGGCATCAGTGTTATCCACCGTGTCAGATTTTTCCCCCTTCAGCTTCAGTGCATCTGAGTGAAGATGAAGAAGTCACGAGAAGCTAAGCCTCGCAAGTACGAGGTGTGAGGAACAACTGTCCTCTGAATGAAATGTTCTCCGACTTCCATCTGCGTCAAGTGATTAAAATTCCAAGAGCACACGACCAAGAACACCTTTTTTTTAAATCTTTATTTTGAACAACAATGATGATAGAATGATAACCTACAACCTAAGTGATTAGTGGGTCCAATGTTGTACAATTATCACTAACATGCAGTTGTTTCAAGTAGTGATATTACACTTAAATCTAATGGGCAAGCTATTTCTAACTTTGATATTGACTCTACTGAAACTACTTTTGTTTTGCTAGTTAGATCTACTGTACTACAATACCTGCAGCGTTACAGGTATGCCAGAAAACTATAAACCTACTATTCTGACCATGCCCACCGAGCTAATCCCAGAGGTAGTGTTCCTGTAACTGGGCTGCCCCAACAGACTTTAAATTTCGATGAAGTTTACTTCACCATCAACTCCAGTTAACTTTTCCTACTTTTAATTAACATGTTTCTAACTTAAACTGGTGACCACTTACAATCTTAACTGATACTTCGTTTGCCAGGTTGCTAAGTATTTTGAAGATATTTTGATGTCTTATCAGTTGGTAAATGTAATGACTGGATAACTGTTGTCGTAGTTCGGCTGCCATGTCGTTATGTATAGGGAACTCATATATCACATGGTCAGGGTGCCCTCCAACTCCCCGTAGTCTCACGAGGGTGTAGCCTGCTTCCCAAACCATGTCGGATATGGTCCATGTCTCGTGAGAAAGTGCAACAGGCCTCTGCTGGACTGAAAGTACTTTAATTGCAAACGTTCCCTTATAATTGGCAGCAGTTGATATGTCCTTTGACCCGTTTCATCAGTCTCCCACGGCTTCTGTCCTACCTCCTCTCCCCACCTTTTAATCATAATTTTATCCACCGCCTGAACGCCCAGCATCTCATCTCAGCTGTCCTCCCAAATCTTCCCTTTTTCACCCAATACCAAGCTGTATTATTTTGATGTCAAGCGGACAATGCCCCATTAACATCAGTAAGGTCCGCCCGAACTCGTCCTATATGTCCCTATAGAACGTAATAGCACTCTTCTCCCGGTCACGGCAGGCACGACCCTCGTGAGCTCCTGATCCGCAACCCATGATGGAAGTGAGAATACTAGTATGATATAATTTTATTAAATTTGCTGGCAGGGGCAATCAGTTTTACCCTGTTCCGATAAGGTTATTCAGCACCTCCAGCGATAAGCGTGGCGAAGTTCCTCTCGTCTATGACAACTGTCAGGTATAGGGCCTCACTACGCTGAAGAACTGGTGAGCCATCGATCCTAACAGTCAGATCCTGATTGATTGTCCTTTTAATAGCAGGTAGGTCGATCTGCGGCTGCCAAACAGCAGGAGGAGATCGTCTGCGTAGCCTTTCACCTTTAGCACATCGTCACTGCATTGTAAACTATTCAACAGTGGCTCCATATCGATGTCCCAAAAGAGTGGCCGGCCCCAAGACAGAGCCCTGGACTATGCCGACTATGTACATGTGTGGAGCTGGGCCACAGAGCTTGACCGCTAGGGCAACACCGTCAGACACCGATCGCCCTGTTGGGTCTTTGTTGAGACCTTTCTTCATTATAACAACATTAGACTTTTTTCAGATGGCGGAAATATTTGCAGCTTCGTGAGTGGCGCAACTGTCCGGGGGCGATGAAGTGCGCCACCTCAGCTACAATGCCCTGGTGCTCTCTTCAAGGATTTTGTATGGGTCATCACTTCCTCCTCTGGAAACGGGTATGCAGTATTCAACTCAATCCTCTGCCCTTATACAGCGCAGCTCATCTGTATCCATCTTTCATCATTGTCAGGCAGTAAGGACTGGAGAAGGAACTTGGCAGTTTCCCACCAAGACCCCATCATCCGATCCCTGTCCCTGACTGTGGATAACACCATAGGTGCTCTTATTTTTTCTCTTACGAACTCATATGGAACGCCCAAGGGGTCAGTTGCCAGCTGGTACAGCACATACAGCTCCCAGATGCGGAGTCTGACGGCTCTTATCTCCTTCTGAAAGGGGCCCTTGGCTTCCTGATATTGTTGGAGCCAATATTGTTTATCCTTTCATACGACACTTGGCTGGTAGTACCTCATCGCCCTTTTGAGAGACTGACGTATTTGTCCAAGTTCGGCAGACCACGGCAATTGAAGAGGCCACTACAGGTCGCCTCCTGGTTGGAACAGCTGTCTTCACTGCCGTGGTAAGAGCCCTTACCAGGTCTTTCGCATACTTCTCCACTTGTCATCACCTTCTGACAATGTTGGAATGTCACACTCCCTTACGAAACATTCCCAATCAGCTCTGTTGTAGTTGAGCTGGACTTCCTATCCCAACTCCCAATGCCACTCTCTATCATTTACCATAAATGTGATCAGATTATGGTCGCTTATGGTGACCCTGTCATGTACCACCCAGTTCTTTATGTTGTCTGCGGCACCTGGCGTCGCCAGATTGACATCTATGTTTGTAACCTCATCCCCTGTCCGTGTACGTGGGGTTTACCCAGCCTATTGGCCACCTCAAGTTGCAAGGCCATAGTCGCCTCTTCTATTATGCCACCATTCGCATCACAAGTGGCACTGAACCAGAGGGGGGATTCCGCGTTGATGTCTTCCATCATGACGACTTTTTGCCCTCACAACGCCGTGATCACACCAATAGGGTGATTCAAGTGTTCTTCAGTGTTTCCACCGCTCTGAAAGTGTTAATTATGTGAGTACTCCGAGAGGTGTCTGAAGCTCTATAATGTTGCAGTGGCTGTTTGATAATTGTGATACAATCGTGACTCTCAGCGCTCTGTTGATCACAATTAGTGCTACCTTTGGCTGTTCGCCAATACTAATTATCTGGTATGTGGCGGCCATGAAAGCCATTCATCTGGCTAGGGAGTATGGCTCCTGCAGATAGAGCACGTCCAGTCTCCTCCTCTTCTCAAATTTATGCAGCTCCTGCATTCCTAACCTGCTATTGTGTGTATTTAATTGTCCGACACTTACGTCCATTGTTATGGAAAGTAAGTGTGGACGTTACATTCAGACTACGTCTCTTACCAATCCAGCGCAATGTGCCCGCTGGCTAAGACGACTGGGCATAAATTTCACCTAAATCGAAGTGTTCGTTCCACCTTTCAAAAACTTTTTTTACGACATACCTCAGGCCTCCAAAGTCGGTGGGGAGATTCATTGACTTCAGCCTCCACTGCCGAGAAGGTTACTTTCCTACCGTATTTATGTCCTAACCAAACCACATGCCACAAAGCAGTGGTTAGCACAGCAGTCTGCTCCAGCCGTGCAAGCTGCATAGCGAATTCTAAATTGGGGTATAGCCTTACAGTGCGTGTTCCCTGCCCTCTACCACGGCGAGGATCTTGTACAGGAGTTGTTACATTAGTACAGGTCACGGTTCTGTCCCGCAGTTGACCACTTTGCACATTTCGTTCCATCACCCCAGGTCAGATCACCACCACAGGACGTCCTAATTGCTGTCGTCTGTCGGCCCGTAGCGCCAATTGGAATTTGGGGCTCTGTTTGAATACCAATGTCCACCGTAACTACTCTATGATCTCTGGTGTCTCAGGTTATCGTCAACGGCTCTCCCCCTTTTGCTTGGGGACTTTCTTTTGCGCATCCCAGGCTCAAATATATTTTCAGCCATAATGTATTCAGTGTGGGTCAGGTCCTGCCTGTGGTGCCACAGGATTTTTCGCCTCTTCTTATGCAAGGTATGCATATTCCTGTTGTTCTTGCTCGTGTGGTCTTCTGCTATGCTCTTTGAGCAACCCAGCTTCTTGCCACATTGCTTGTGGATGTGGTCTATGTCCCAGCAATTCGGCAGCGAAGTACCGCATGGTAATCTCTCACGTCGAGTGCGTGGCAACCAACATATAGGTTGCCCATAGACGTTAATTTCCTCCACATTTTTCCTGAAACCTCAGCAACGTGGTGTACAAGGTCATACTCCCAAGACATAGTCTTAAATCGAAGCCTGAATTAATTCTTTTTGAACGTCTCCAAGTCTGTATCATCAAAATTTTGTTGAAGTATCATGTAATAAATATCCTCCTCCTTCATTCCGACTGGAATGTTGTACATTATGATCAATAGAATCCTCTTTTTCGGCCGTTCGCACTTCACCGCCTTAAACAGTTCCTGACTACCTAAGAGTTTATTTTTATCGTCTTCCGTAGTTACATCTACAACAACTACATTTTTGGTGGTCTCTGCTTTATTTATCTTAAACTTTTTCTTCGTGGGGTTCACCACTATGGTGACAAATTTCCTGCACTTTTTTGACATGTTGACTGGGCAAATGTCTTAGAAAGACTGCTGCTCTGGTCGCTGTGAGACTTTAACAATACTTCCTCTCGCCTTTTTTGCCTTCAGTGCTGTTTGTGCAGCCACGCCAGCCCATGTCTTTACAGACTGCTTTTGCAGTCTTTCATTTTCTTTCTCTTATTCCTCAACTCTGCCTTCCAGCTTAGCGTTTGCTATAGCTCACGTAGCCAACTCGTTTTTGACAGATTGCACGACTGCCAGGCTTATCTTACCGTTCTTGGCACTCTGATCCATGATATGAGCGATCATGGCGTGTCTCTCCATCACTCTGTTCGACAGCTTGTCCACAGTCCTCTTGTGAGAAGGGATCAGATAGCATCGAATAAGCCCTTGCAGGTGGTGCATTCGAATCACTTGTCTCAGTGTCAGCCATTATAAAATTACACAAGAGAAGAAGGTTTGCAGCACGCCCACTGACCTCTCTCCTACACGAAGGGCATCACCAAGCTACAGGGTTCAGCACGCAGTTGCCAGTACACTGGTCCCCTTCAATGACCCGGTCACCGACGATTTCTTCCAGCAAGTACACCTCGCACTCTGGAGAGATGGATGCATCCTTCGCACTTCGTCCTCGCTCTGCTAGCCCGAGCTTCCACCTTTCGGCCATTTACCCAGGTGACAGCCGGTCACCCAGTCGTCCAGCGATGTGGACGCAACTAACCTGCCCAGGCGATGCCTCCACCCTCTGGATTTGGCAAATCACGCCCCAGATATCCAGAGGCTTGGCAAAGCGTCCTTGCCGACTTGAGCCAGGATCCCATGCTGGCAAATAGGGTCTCCGACAAGTGGAGCACTGGTGTTATGTTGTTGCTGTGCTCTTTAGGCCAGAGACTGATATGATGCAGCTCTCCATGCTACTCTATCCTGTGCAAGCTTCTTCATCTCCCAGTACCTACTGCAACCTACATCCTTCTGAATCTGTTTAGTGTATTCATCTCCTGGTCTCCCTCTACGATTTTTACCCTCCACGCTGCCCTCCAATACTAAATTGGTGGTCCCTTGATGCTTCAGAATATGTCCTACCAACCGATCCCTTTTTCTAGTCAAGTTGTGCCACAAATTTCTCTTCTCCTCAATTCTGTTCAATACCTCCTCATTAGTTATGTGATCTACCCATCTAATCTATAGCATTCATCTATAGCAAAACATTTCGAAAGCTATTATTCTCTTCTTGTCTAAACTATTTATCGTCCACGTTTCTCTTCCATACATGGCTACACTCCATACAAATACTTTCAGAAAAGACTTCCTGACACTTAAATCTATACTCGATGTTAACAAATTTCTCTTCTTCAAAACGCTTTCCTTGCCATTGCCAGTCTACATTGTATATCCTCTCTACTCCCTACTTCGACTATTGTGAGTTATTTTTCTCCCCAAATAGCAAAACTCATTTACTATTTTAAGCGTCTCATTTCCTAATCTAATTCCCGCAGCATCACCCGTTTTAATTCGACTACATTCCATTATCCTCGTTTTGCTTTTGTTGATGTTCATCTTTTATCCTCCTTTCAAGACACTATCCATTCCGTTCAACTGCTCTTCTAGGTCCTTTGGTGTCCCCGACAGAATTACAATGTCATCGGCGAACCTCAAAGTTTTTATTTCTTCTCCATGGATTTTAATTCCTACGTTGAATTTTTCTTTTGTTTCCTTTACTGCTTGCTCAATATACAGATTGAATAACATTGGGGATAGGCTACAATCGTGTCTCACTCCCTTCCCAACCACTGCTTCCCTTTCATGCCCCTCGACTCTTACAACTGCCATCTGGTTTCTGTACAAATTGTAAGTAGCCTTTCGCTCCCTGTATTTTACCCCTGCCACCTTCAGAATATGAAAGAGAGTATTCCAATCAACATTGTCAAAAGATTTCTCCAAGTCTACAAATGCTAGAAACGTAGGCTTGGCCTTCCTTAATCTATCTTCTGAGATAATTCGTAGTGTCAGTATTGCCTCATCACGCGTTCCAACATTTCTACGGAATCCAAACTGATCTTCCCCGAGGTCGGCTTCTACCAGTTCTTCCATTCGTCTGCAAAGAAAATGGCAGCGGAGTGTGCGCTGATATGAAACTTCCTGGCAGATTAAAACTTTGTGCCCGACCGAGACTCGAACTCGGGACCTTTGCCTTTCGCGGGCAAGTGCTCTACCAACTGAGCTCGGTACTCACAGCTCTACTTCTGCCAGTACCTCGTCTCCTACCTTCCAAACTTTACAGAAGCTCTCCTGCGAACCTGTTCGCAGGAGAGCTTCTGTAAAGTTTGGAAGGTAGGAGCACTTGCCCGCGAAAGGCAAAGGTCCCGAGTTCGAGTCTCGGTCGGGCACACAGTTTTAATCTGCCAGGAAGATTCATACTTAAACCTAACTAACCTAAAAGACATCACACACATCCATGCCCAAGGGAGGATTCGAACCTGCGACTGTAGCAGTCGCACGGTTCCAGACTGAAGCGCCTAGAACCGCTCGACCACACAGGCCGGCCGTCTGTAAAGAATTCGTGTTAGTATTTTGCAGCCGTGGCTTATTAAACTGATAGTTCGGTGATTTTCACATCTATCAGCACCTGCTTTCTTTGGGATTGAAACACTGGTGTTATATGCTAAGGGAGCGTCACACACCGAAGTGAGGCGACCTTCCCTGGCCTGGTAGCCGCTGTTCGACCCCTCCCAGGAGGCACAGATGGTCGTGACCCTCATGACGCAACTCCGCCTACGTCACGCACCCTTTGCTTTCTCCTTAGGATGGAGGACATTATCGTCGTGCGAGACGCAGGAGCAATCGGCCTCGGGCGGCGCTGCGCACCACAGGCGGTGTTTGATGACGCACTGCACCTTCCCTAAGCCGCGCTCGACCTTGGGGGCAGTTTTTTGGTGCCCCCACACAGTTCCCCCGGTGCCACCCACCCTTCGCTTTCTTCTCGGATGAGGTTGCAGGTCTCGCTTCTGTCCGGGCGGGCCTGGGAAATGAAAAGCTTAACGTCCGGCAATGCTACATGGTGGAAAGAGCCACTTGAGAAGGTCCGTCGCTTGGCATGTGCTAGTTCCCAAAGCGTTAAGCCGTCGGCACACGGACCGTGCATCCGGACGTTGAGCGTTGAGCGTTGAGCGTGCCGAGTTTCTGACGTCATAGCGTGGAATAGCACGATCGGGAGTCTTTCCGAACGTGCAGAGCAATATCTCGCATGTAAGATATTCTGAACGTGCGTCTGAGCGTTGACCAATGAGATGGCACAACGCCACCCACGTCACACTCAGGTTCTGTCAGATCTGATCCGGTGACAGTTTTCTGGGGGATGCTCAGCTAAAACTGATTTTTCGGGGAAGCATAGGCGATAAAAATCTCGTTTTCGTTGTTGAATAATTCTATGGTGCACAGCGTTTGTCCAACACAGAAATAGTCTCACTCATAGAAAGGGTTAAAGTGAATTGAGACATCCAAGAAAGGTCAGCTTGTAACTAGAAGTGGCAGTAGTGGAAGTAAATTGTAAGGGCAGATGAAGATCAGAATTCACAATGAATCAAGAGATTTTTTTTTTGTTTATTGTTGATTTCACACCTGATACAGGTAGGCCAGCAGCGGCATATTATGCCGCTCTTCGGTCACAGATAAAACTAATGATACAAAAGAAGACAATCGCAGAACAGACATGGTGGGTACACAAACATAGATAGACAAAATAAAACAGATGGAGCCGTTCACGGCGCAGAGTACAAAATAAAAATGTTCAGACACGTGGACACGCAGAGAGATGACAGATGACACACGCAAACGTTGGAGCACAAACGATTAAACACTGGAACACTTGAGCACAAACACGATGGCACACACAAACACTAGGCGATGATATCCGGTGCGCGAAAGTTCACTATACGTGTATGAGTCCAGGGACCTGCCAAAAGGGGAAAAAGGGGGGAGGAGGGAGAGGGGAGTGTGTAGATGCCATTGGCAGAGGAGATGGGAGGGGGAGGAAGCAAGGTAGGGGGATAGGGGAAGCCCAGGAGGAGGAGGGAGGGAGGAAGGGAGGAGGGAGAGAAGGGAGGGAGGGTGCCCTTGGGGAAAAAACACAGGGTGCGGTAGAGGAGGATCAAAGTTGGTAGGAGGGGTAGATGGAGAGGATGAGGGCATCATCAGGGAGGGGAAGTCGGTGGAAGCCACCTTGAGCGAAGGTGTGGAGAGATGGAGAGCAGGTGGGATGTGGGAATGCAGGTGAGGCAGCAGATGGGGATGGGAGAGGATGGGAGAGCCAAGTGGGTGAGGGGGATCAAGTTTTGCTGGAGGTGTAGAGGATCCGTATGCGTTCGAGGAAAAGAAGGAGGTGTGGGAACGGAATAAGGTCATAGAGGATGCGTGTGGGGAAGGGCAGACGGATGCGATGGGCGAGGCAGAGAGCATGGCGTTCTAGGATTTGAAGGGATTTGTAAAAGGTAGGAGGGGCGGAGATCCAGGCGGGATGAGCGTAGCAGAGGATAGGGCGGATAAGGGAAATTAAGAGAGACGACGTCTGTAGTAAATACGACTGACAGGAAACACTAGCATACGAGAACACGAGATTGGAAAGCCACAAACTGCCGCTCCTAATAGTGCATTTTGCAGTGATGCTCCAACAGCACACAAGCTGCAGTTTTTCGTATGTAAGTACAATCTGAGGAACGGCTCTTCTGTTTTTCTCCTGATGTCGTTTTCAATTAAGATACTCAAAACGTTAAAACTCATAATATTTTCAGATGGAGAGGACACTTCAGATACGAAATGTTCCTTCATTATCATGTACCATGAATTCTTCAGTTCAATATTATAAGGGCATAATTTGTTTCTATAAAATTTAATTTATATATGTATATGAAACAAGTAACGGCAGCTCGCAACTGTCTGTACCTATCTAGGAGACCTAAACTTTATTCCAGTTTCAACTAAACTATAGAGAAATGAAATTTTTAGCTAGGAAAATATTCTAAAAACTAAAATATAAGATATACTAATATTTTATGGTTAATATATAAGGGGCGTTCAAAAAGAAAGGAGCCGGAGTCTGGAATGCGCAAACCGGTGACAGGAGGGTAATATAGTGGCGTGGGTAACGAGGTGTTGTTTCGACCAGAGCCTGGAAGTTCGCAGCCCGTCGCTAGAGGGCACGCGTGCATGTCACGTGACTATATAGAGCTAGCAGCAGCATGCATCAATCGTCCAACACTGCCAGTAGCATTGCAAGCAGTGACATGGAGGCGTCAACACAAGGCCAAAGAGGTGTTGTTCGTTTTCTGACAGCGGAAGGAGTAGGAGTAACAGACATTGTTCAAATGTGTGTGAAATCTTATGGGACTTAACTGCTAAGGTCATCAGTCCCTAAGCTTACACACTACTTAACCTAAATTATCAATAGGACAAACACACACACTCATGCCCGAGGGAGGACTCGAACCTCCACCGGGACCAGCCGCACAGTCCATGACTGCAGCGCCTAAGACCACTCGGCTAATCCCGCGCGGCTAACAGACATTCATCGACGAATGTCACAAGTGTACAGCGAACACTGCACGTCCCTTGCAAGGATCAAATCGTGGCACAAGCGCTTGGAGGAAGGATGATTGTCGTTAGCCGATGATGCACGGTGTGGAGCATCACTCTGCATTACCGATGACATCTTCCAGCTGGTGGATGCACTCATTACCCAGGTGCGCCGAGTGACAGCGAAAGCCATAGCCACTGTGGTCGGTTTGAGCGTCGGACGTATTCATACCATCACGAAGGAACGACTGCACATGCGCAAAGCGTGTGTCCAATGGGTGCACAACAGTCTTCAACCACACCTGGAAGAATGTTGAGTGGCCCACTGTCTTGCTCGTCTCCAGCGCTTTGCTCGGGAAGGGAATGCGTTCGTGGCACAAGTTTTTTATTATTTCGTTTGGCATCAAGGATACATTACTTGAATTGAGCAGCAATGATGTTACTGGTAACACAATACGCATATACTACAAATAAAATAGATTACATTCATTTATGGTAATAAAAGTCTTAGATTAGATCGATAAATCAATAATATACATATGGATAAAAACACTAGGATGAGTTACATGTAAAAGAGAAAATGTGGTTTTTATAAACAGTTATATTGACAAACAGAGCTTCAAGTTGTAATAAAAACTGTAGGTTAATATCCAAAGTATCCAGCCGGGAGATTGCTTCCTCAGAGACCTCATGTATGCTGGTCAGAGTTCCAGCATATTTCCGTAGGGGACACTCTGTGACTATGTGGTGTATTGTTTGTCGTTGGTGTCCGCAGTCACACTTGGCACTTTCAGCGATTCCCCACTTATGCTTCAAGTCCTGGCATCTTCCGTACTTGATGCGTATGCGATTTAGGGTGGTCCACGACCTCCTAGGTAAATAGAATCCAGGAGGGACTCGTGTAGGATCAGCAATGAGACCTGCAGAATCGGGATTGGCTGCGAACCATTCTTCCCGCCATGCTGTTTCTGGTTGGAATCCTTCAGAAGTAAGCCTTTTTCAAAGTTTCCAGGAGGATTTCCTGGACTTAAGACGTTGCCTTTGAGTGGCATCACAGCCCTGGTGTAGCGGTAACCCGGGATTCTTGGAGCATTTCTCCCATTCCCTTTTCAACGCTGCTTCACGTCGTAACTTCGGTGGTGCAATATTAGACAGAACAGGTAGCCAGTCTGTGGGTGTGGATTTTACTGTCCCGGATACGTTTCTCATGGCTACATTCAGCTGCGTGTCTACCATGGCTGTATGAGCGCTGTTCAGCCATACTGGGCTGCAGTATTCAAATGGTTCAAATGGGTCAGCACTATGGACTTAACATCTGTGGTCATCAGTCCCCTAGAACTTAGAAACTACTTAACCTAGCTAACCTAAGGACATCACACACATCCATGCCCGAGGCAGGATTCGAACCTGCGACCGCAGCATCGCGCGGTTCCGGACTGAGCGCCTTAACCGCGAGACCACCGCGGCCGGCCTGCAATATTCCCCAACAGAGTACACAAGTGAGAGGGCAGTTGTTTTGAGTACTGATGCCTTAGCTCCCCAGCTTGTTCCAGAGAGTTTGTGTAATATATTGTTTCTGGTTCTCATTTTTAAAGCTGTTTCAGCTAGGTGTTTTCTATATGTTAGCGAACGATCCAAGGTCACGCCGAAATATTTTGGGAATGGGTTATATAACAGCAACTGATTTCTAAAGGAAATTTGCGGTTTATAGCGAGCGTGCCTATTACTCAGAAGAAAGGTAGAGGATTCAGTTTTATTTCTGTTTACTTTGAGTCGCCATCCATTAAAAAATTCATCTAGAATTCGCAGATCCTGAGTGAGAGTCATTTCTGAAGATGTAAAATCGTTAGCCTGCGTCACCAAGGCTATGTCATCAGCATAGATAAATGTTCTTGCTTTCGTTTCTGGTAAGTCAGCGACACATAAATTGAAAAGTAGGGGGTCCAATACTGATCCTTGTGGTAGTCCGTCATTTAAATTGTATACCTTGCTTACTTGACCTTTTAGGTGAACTTGGAATTTCCTGTTGGACAGCATGTTATTGAGTAGTTGTGCAATTCTTTTACATGGAATTATTCTTAAGAACTTAAGAAGCATGCCTTTCCGCCACACTGTATCATATGCTGATGTTAGGTCAATAAACACGGCTATTGTTTTCTTCAGATCTTCGAAGCCCTTCTCTATGTATGTTGCCAACGCAAGCACTTGATCGCTACAACTGCGGTCTCGTTTGAAGCCAGCCTGTTCAACAGGAATGTGTTTCAGGATAGTTGGTGCAATTCTATTATAGAGTACTCTCTCCAGCAGTTTATAGCAGACACTTAGAAGTGCAATGGGTCTATAGTCTTCAGGATTGTTACCAGATTTTGACGGTTTCAGGATGGCAATTATTTTAGTTTTCTTAAAAAGATTTGGCAGTCTTCCTGTTGCGAGAATTTCATTAAACAGTGCAGTTAGCCACTGCACTGCACCTTGGCCAGCATGTTTAAGGAACTCCGGGTATATACCATCACAACCAGCCGCTTTACCAGATTTCAGAGTATCTAGGGCTGAAACAACTTCGACCGCAGAGATTTTCTGTGCAAATTCGGAAGGCTGTGCTTGAGACATATTAGACTTTAGCTCATGTTTTATTTCTTTGGCTTTCTGTTTGTTGTTGTTGGTTGGTGTTCTTGTTATATTAACAATCCTGGCTGCTATTTTGTTAGGGTTTATTTTGTCTGATAAGATATTAACTTTTGTGGCACTGCCGAGCTTTCTTAATAAATTCCAAGCTTTCTTACTTGAGTGTTGGAAAGACATGTTTTCAGTTAGTTCCATCCATTTCTTTTGCCTAGCTGAATCAAGGGCCGAAATCAATTCATCTGCTACCTTGGTGTCTCAAGTCGTTTTAAATTCGTCATACAATTCTTGACATCTAGGGCTCCATCCAGGAATGTAGTTCTCTCTGTAGCCTCTTGGAATATGTTATCTGGCAATGGAATGAATTAGTCTAACAAAGCGGTCATAGTGCCTAACTTTAGGTGGAATAAACTGAATAATATGATCAACCTCTTCAGAGAATTTTTCCCATTTGGCTTTTTGGAAGTTCCATCGTGGCTTCTGGCACAAGTGGTGGCTGGAGATGAGGCATGGTGTCATCACTTAGAACCAAAATGAAAACGACAAAGTCTCCAGTGGAAGCATCCAGGGTCGCCACCACTAAAAAAAGCAATGGCCATCCATACGACTGCAGGAAAAGCTATACTGGCGTTCTTCTTTGACCAAGATGGCCCCCTTCTGATTCACTTCCTGCAGCATGGGACAACAGTGAATGCCCAGCTTTACTCGCAAACCTTGACCACCCTTCGCCAAGCGATCAAATAAAAACGACCAGGCAATCTCACCCGTGGGGTCATTCTGCTCCACGACAATGCAAAGCCTCATACGGCCAACACAGTCGCGGCACTCCTGCAGAAATATCAAATGGGAGGTTCTCGGCCACCCTCCATACAGTCCAGACCTCTCTCCCTGTGATTACCCCATTTTTCACCTTAATAACGCTTTGAGGGGAAAACGATTCACCTCGGACGACGACGTCCAGCTGTACGTGCGGAACTGGTTAACATCGCAGCCCAGGGAATTTTATGAAACAGCCTTTCACCACCTTGTGTCACAGTGGGACAAGTGTCTCAACAGCCAGGGTCAATACTTCTTACAGGTACTGGTTTCTGTAATGTTGCCCCCGGTTCGTTTCTTTTTGAACGCCCACTATATATAACGTGCGGAGTTAAGCAGGTCAGGAAACTCATTTATCGTTGACATACAAATCCGATAAAAATTTCCTCTCCTTCTCATGTGATTAAAGGGTACCTGAATTTGAGGAAACTCTTTAGAAAATATTGAGCAGCAGTTTTTTGTTATTACTTTTTATAAACATCAATACGTCCTAAATTGTTCAAAATATTTGAAAATTGTTTAGAAAGTATTCTTCATGAAACTCGATTAACTAAGAAACTGTAAAATAAATATAGAAGAAGTAGAGCATGAAAGAAATAGGTGTTAATTTTTACTTAATACGGAGCCCCAGAACTATCCTTTGTCCATATACTGCTTAGCGAAGCCATGGAAAAACTAAATCTTTATGGCAGGAGAGAGATTTGAACCGCTGACTTCCCGAATACGAGTCCAGTACTCTGTCCCTGCACCACCTTGCTCGGTGCGAACTACAGTAAGATGTCAATGCGCACAGAGTCCGCTTGTGGCAAAAATGTGGCCTGCAGTAATCTGACCACCGATCACATACGCCGTGAGACTCTCCTGCCTTGCGTGCTTAAAGAAGAGGTGGAAAGGCAACGCCGACGAACGTTCTATCACTGCAGAAGAACGTAAAAAATTATTTCCTGATGGCGGCATTCCGTGCCAGTGAATTCTTGACTCCCGATTACGCCGGCCGTCGGTGCGAAGGAAGCTTACCTCCCGCGGTACGTTACACGGAGAACCAGGTATTTCACTTTCAAGGACGGGACGCAAAAAAAATCTCCAGGAAATTAGTTGCGTGTCCGAGACTTTCAACATAAAAAACAGAGGTCGTCTGTTAAACACGCAGTTTATGTAGGAACAGCAAATATTTTACTCTGAATTTATTTCGCTAGGTCAATAACAGCAGGTAATGATATACGGGCGCTTTAGAAATAAGCCCTCCTTCAATTCAATTTCAGTATTCCAGCGCTGGTACAGGAAACTGCTTGGCATTAACAACACAATGAAAGTCACTTTAGTTCTCAACGACTTCTGTCACGGCAGGGGCGTGCTTCGAGCCCATTTTATACGCCGCTTAACGTTCCACAAGGCGAGACAACCATTTTACCTACCTTAAACTGCCCGCAAGAGAAAAACTGACGCGCTGTGAAAAAAGCAGGATTTTCCGTCTTATTAATTACATCAGCAGTACGGTGCTCTGTAAGCAATAAAAACACAATTTATTTTATCCAGAATAACGATGTGCAATCAGCGTAGTACTACAGTTGTCAGTTACGTGACGCAAATGATAGCAAATTTGGCATCTACATCTACATAGAAACTCTGCAAATCACATTTAAGTGCCTGGCAGAGGGTTCATTGAACCACCTTCACAATTCTCTATTACTCCAGTCTCGTACAGCGCGTGGAATGAATGAACACCTATATCTTTCCGTACGAGCTCTGATTTCCCTTATTTTATCGTGGTGATTGTTCTTCCCTGTGTAGGTCGGTGTCAACAAAATATTTTCGAATTCGGAGGAGAAAGTTGGTGATTGGAATTTCGTGCGAAGATTCCGTCGCAACGAAAAATGCCTTTCTTTTAATGATTTGCAGCCCAAATCCTGTATCATTTCTGTCTCTCCCATATTTCGCGATAATAAAAAACGTGCTGCCTTTCTTTGAAGTTTTCCGATGTACTCTGTCAGTCCACCAAAAAGGTGAGAATTTAAGGAGATGGGACCTGGATAAACTGACTAAACCAGAGGTTGTACAGAGTTTCAGGGAGAGCATAAGGGAACAATTGACAGGAATGGGGGAAAGAAGTACAGTAGATGAAGAATGGGTAGCTTTGAGAGATGAAGTAGTGAAGGCAGCAGAGGACCTAGTAGGTAAAAAGACGAGGGCTAGTAGAAATCCTTGGGTAACAGAAGAAATGCTGAATTTAATTGATGAAAAGATTAAATATAAAAATACAGTAAATGAAGCAGGCAAAAAGGAATACAAACGTCTCAAAAACGAGATCGACAGGAAGTGCAAAATGGCTAAGCAGGGATGGCTAGAGGACAAATGTAAGGATGTAGAGGCTTATCTCACTAGGGGTAAAATAGATACTGCCTACAGGAAAATTAAAGAGACCTTTGGAGAAAGGAGAACCACTTGCATGAATATCAAGATCTCAGATGGAAACCCAGTTCTAAGCAAAGAAGGGAAAGCAGGAAGGTGGAAGGAGAATATAGAGGGTCAATACAAGGGCGATGTACTTGAAGACAATATTATGGAAGTGGAAGAGGATGTAGATGAAGATGAAATGGAAGATATGATGCTGCGTGAAGAGTTTCACAGAACACTGAAAGACCTGAGCCCAAACAAGGCTCCGGGCGTAGACAACATTCCATTAGAACTACTGACGGCCTTGGGAGAGCCAGTCCTGACAAAACTCTATCATCTGGCGAGCAAGATGTATGAGACAGGCGAAATACCCTCAGACTTCAAGAAGAATATAATAATTCCAATCCCAAAGAAAGCAGGTGTTGACAGATGTGAAAATTACCGAACTACCAGTTTAATAAGTCACAGCTGCAAAATACTAACGCAAATTCTTTACAGACGAATGGAAAAACTGATAGAAGCCGACCTCGGGGAAGATCAGTTTGGATTCCGTAGAAATGTTGGAACACGTGAGGCAATACTGACCGTACGATTTATCTTAGAAGAAAGATTAAGGAAAGGCAAACCTACGTGTCTAGCATTTGTAGACTTAGAGAAGGCTTTTGACAATGTTGATTGGAATACTCTCTTTCAAATTCTGAAGGTGGCAGGGGTAAAACACAGGGATCGAAAGGCTATTTACAATTTGTACAGAAACCAGATGGCAGTCAAACGAGTCGAGGGGTATGAAAGGGAAGCAATGGTTGGGAAGGGAGTGAGACAGGGTTGTAGCCTCTCCCCGACGTTATTCAATCTATATATTGAGCAAGCAATAAAGGAAACAAAAGAAAAGTTCGGAGTAGGTAAGAAATCCATGGAGAAGAAATAAAAACTTTGAGGTTCGCCGATGACATTGTAATTCTGTCAGAGACAGCAAAGGACTTGGAAGAGCAGTTGAACGGAATGGACTGTGTCTTGAAAGGATGATATAAGATGAACATCAACAAAAGCAAAACGAGGATAATGGAATGTAGTCGAATTAAGTCGGGTGATGCTCAGGGAATGAGGCACTTAAAGTAGTAAATGAGTTTTGCTATTTGGGGAGCAAACAAAAAACTGATGATGGTCGAAGTAGAGAGGATATAAAGTGTAGACTGGCAATGGCAAGGAAAGCGTTTCTGAACAAGAGAAATTTGTTAATATCGAGTATAGATTTAAATGTCAGGAAGTCGTTTCAGAAAGTATTTGTGTGGAGTGTAGCCATGTATGGAAGTGAAACGTGGACGATAAATAGCTTAGACAAGAAGAGAATAGAAGCTTTCGAAATGTGGTGCTACAGAATAATGCTGAAGATTAGATGGGTAGATCACGTAACTAATGAGGAGGTATTGAATAGAATTGGGGAGAAGAGGAGCTTGTGGCACAACTTGACTGGAAGAAGGGATCGGTTGGTAGGATATGTTCTGAGACATCGAGGGATCACCAATTTAGTATTGGAGGGCAGCGTGGAGGGTAAACATCGTAGAGGGAGACCAAGAGATGCATACACTAAACAGATTCAGAAGTATGTAGGCTGCAGTAGGTACTGGGAGATGAAGAAGCTTGCACAGGATAGAGTAGCATGGAGAGCTGCATCAAACCTCTCAGGACTGAAGATCACAACAACAACAACACTGTCAGTCCTATCTGGTAAGGATTCCACACCGTGAAGCAGTATTCTAAAAGAGGACGGGCAAGCCTAGTGTAGGCAGTCTCCTTAGTAGGTATGTTACATTTTCTAAGTGTCCTGCCAATAAAACGCAGTCTTTGGTTAGCCTTACCGACAACGTTTTCCATGTGTTCCTTCCAATTTAAGTTGTTCGTAATTGCACATCCAGTTGTTTGTTCGTCTGTATTAGATGCCACTGATGATGAGTTATAAAACCGAAAACTAACGTGTGTTGTCATTTTAGAAATCTCAACGTTTTGATACTCAAATATGAGATTTATGATTGTTTCTGTGTAATTAAACAGGATGTCATTGAGTTGAAAATAAATTACATTTCTTTCTTGTTCAAAAAATGTTCAAATGTGCATGAATTCCTAAGGGACCAAACTGCTGAGGTAATCGGCCCCTAGACTTACACAGTACTTAAACTAACTTATGCTAAGAACAACACACGCCCATGCCCGCGGGAGGACTCGAACCTCCGACGGGAGAGGCCGCGCAGTCAGTGACATGGCGCCTCTAACCGCTCGGTCACTCCGCGCGGCTTTCTTTCTTGCCTGGAGTTTCCTTTTTCATATCTCCTACAATCAGGACTACATGAACGCTGAAAACGAAAGAATAAACTATATTACCAAAAGGATATGAAATGAAAGGCGGCGTTCTATGTATGAATCTCGAAGCTTGGTGGTCCGCAGCTTTCAGAAACTTATGAAGAGACTTCTTCTACACACTATGAGTTGCACTAGAAATGTTTTGTTTGCCAAAATTGATTTTCGGTTTTATAACTCATCATCAATGGCATCTAATACAGAAGAACAAACAACTGGATGTGCATAGATTTCTACAAAATGATAACCGTACGTATGTAGCAGTAATATAAGTCTACTTACATAATACACTTCTACAGCAATGACATGCTTGTCAGTTAATACGACAGGATCTGAAATACGTACTGTAACATACACTCCTGGAAATGGAAAAAAGAACACATTGACACCGGTGTGTCAGACCCACCATACTTGCTCCGGACACTGCGAGAGGGCTGTACAAGCAATGATCACACGCACGCCACAGCGGACACACCAGGAACCGCGGTGTTGGCCGTCGAATGGCGCTAGCTGCGCAGCATTTGTGCACCGCCGCCGTCAGTGTCAGCCAGTTTGCCGTGGCATACGGAGCTCCATCGCAGTCTTTAACACTGGTAGCATGCCGCGACAGCGTGGACGTGAACCGTATGTGCAGTTGACGGACTTTGAGCGAGGGCGTATAGTGGGCATGCGGGAGGCCGGGTGGACGTACCGCCGAATTGCTCAACACGTGGGGCGTGAGGTCTCCACAGTACATCGATGTTGTCGCCAGTGGTCGGCGGAAGGTGCACGTGCCCGTCGACCTGGGACCGGACCGCAGCGACGCACGGATGCACGCCAAGACCGTAGGATCCTACGCAGTGCCGTAGGGGACCGCACCGCCACTTCCCAGCAAATTAGGGACACTGTTGCTCCTGGGGCATCGGCGAGGACCATTCGCAACCGTCTCCATGAAGCTGGGCTACGGTCCCGCACACCGTTAGGCCGTCTTCCGCTCACGCCCCAACATCGTGCAGCCCGCCTCCAGTGGTGTCGCGACAGGTGTGAATGGAGGGGCGAATGGAGACGTGTCGTCTTCAGCGATGAGAGTCGCTTCTGCCTTGGTGCCAATGATGGTCGTATGCGTGTTTGGCGCCGTGCAGGTGAGCGCCACAATCAGGACTGCATACGACCGAGGCACACAGGGCCAACACCCGGCATCATGGTGTGGGGAGCGATCTCCTACACTGGCCGTACACCACTGGTGATCGTCGAGGGGACACTGAATAGTGCACAGTACATCCAAACCGTCATCGAACCCATCGTTCTACCATTCCTAGACCGGCAAGGGAACTTGCTGTTCCAACAGGACAATGCACGTCCACATGTATCCCGTGCCACCCAACGTGCTCTAGAAGGTGTAAGTCAACTACCCTGGCCAGCAAGATCTCCGGATCTGTCCCCCATTGAGCATGTTTGGGACTGGATGAAGCGTCGTCTCACGCGGTCTGCACGTCCAGCACGAACGCTGGTCCAACTGAGGCGCCAGGTGGAAATGGCATGGCAAGCCGTTCCACAGGACTACATCCAGCATCTCTACGATCGTCTCCATGGGAGAATAGCAGCCTGCATTGCTGCGAAAGGTGGATATACACTGTACTAGTGCTGACATTGTGCATGCTCTGTTGCCTGTGTCTATGTGCCTGTGGTTCTGTCAGTGTGATCATGTGATGTATCTGACCCCAGGAATGTGTCAATAAAGTTTCCCCTTCCTGGGACAATGAATTCACGGTGTTCTTATTTCAATTTCCAGGAGTGTATTATTACACAGTTTCTCATGTATTTCACTGCTGTCAAATTTGATAATGTGTGACATAACTGTCTTACAGTGCAAGCAGAGAATTAACAGGTCAAGGAGTCTACATAAACTGTCTTTTCTAAGATCATATTTATATATTAAAACTTTTTATAATTGGCAAGTGAAGACAGAATATAAAAAAGGTATAAGATTGCAGAAAAATCCAACATACTACATCAGATTAGACAATTTTACATGCAGGATATAGACTCCAGACCAAATTTATTCGGTTAAAACACAGTTGAAATTTTATGTATACATCTTATTCCGTAACTCTGTTTTTTCGTTAAGTATGTCTGGTTATTTTGTCATATTGGTTTATATTTCAGTTTCCTTTAGAATGTTTAATAATCCGACTTTTTCTGATTTGTAGGGAATGGTGACGTTTTCGTTAATGTCATAGCAGAATGCTTGTATTCTCTTAAATGATGTTGAAAGATTGGCTTCGCTAATATTTTATGTCCTCTAAATCCCTTTTTGAAGGTTCTCCCTGTTTGCCCAACGTAAAAGTTATCAAATTCACTAAATGTTATGTGATACACCACTGACATGTGATATATTTGGCTCTTATCGATATTGTGTACAAGAAGTGATCTTACGTTGTTCTCTGTCCTGAAGCCGATTTGCAGTCTACTTCTTCGATGAAAAATTACATATTTTGTCGGAAATCTTACCCCAGTACTCTAAGGTTATAAACTTTTTTTTTCTGCTTGCGTACTCTTTTCTAATGTAATCTGATTTCTACTCCTACAACGTTCTTTCTGTTTTTTGTGTATAATTTCATAACTAGTTTTGGGTCATAGCCATTGTGATACGATATTATCTCCAGTGTATATAATTCGGCATTAATACTAGAGTCATTTGAAGGGTATTTGATTAATCAGTCAATCGCTGAGCGGAAATATGCCTCTTCATGGGATCTGAGCGGAAATGTGCCTCTTCGTGGAATCGTGGATGGTAAGAATTGCTGTGAATTATGTAGTTAGATGTTGTGGGTTTCCGGAATGTGTTCAAAAGAGAGTTATCTCCTATTTTAACCGTCTGGTCCAAGCAGTTAATACTCCCATTTTTTCATGAGCTATGGTGAACGTGATGTTTTTATGTATCCGATTAAATCGTTGGTAACTCGTATTAGCTGCATCAAGAGCGCCATGGAGCAAAATTGTTGTGTCACCTTTATGACGGCGACCTGTATAACTTTCTTAGTTAGGTCATCAAAGTTTTCAAAAAATTTCTTTTCTCTCTGATCTAAAAATATATTTGCAACTGTTCCTTACAGCTGATTCTCCGTAGCTAAGCCTTCTTTTTGTTCATATTCTTGATCACAGAAGGTGCAACAGTTGTGTGGTAGAACTAATTCAATAAGGTCACATAATTCATCGATCTCTATTTGACTAATTTTACTGGATTTGAATAAGTTCGTTTGATAATGGATATAGTGTCAGCTATGGGGATGTTCGTGTACATGTTAGTGACATTTAAGGAGGAAAATCTGCCAGTAGTTGGGATGTGAATGTATTTCATCTGGTTTACCAGATCTACCGAGTTTTTGACTGTGAACATGTTCTCAAACGTATAATTTTGGTAAATGATAGAATTTAGCTTTTTGCTTAATAAATATGTTTGACTGCTTATACAATTTAAATCGGCCTGACAGAGACATGTTCTTTGAGAATCTTGGGTTGGGATCACAGTTTGGGAGACTGATGGTTATAATCAGACACTGGTCTTTTTCTATATTAGTAGGCATAAATCTACACTTGGTTAGAGGTTTCTTTATTCGAGCTTGACATTTATTAGTGGTAGCCCTGTCAATGTGTATAATATTATCTGTATTGAAGAAGTATATGTTTATAGGACATATTCCTCTTTTTTTCATCAGAAGAACGGTATTCTCCTTATTTAATGCCAGAGAATATGGATAACTAATTTTCTGTTAATATTATGTAAACACATTGGTTCATAACATTTCCTTCGTGTTTTGCCTATATTGTTTTTGCTGTATCTATCATTAATCTTGGCTGCTTTTCTTGTAATACTATTCTGTTCGACATTGGGAATTTTTGGAACGTCTAATACTACTTTAATATGGCCAATTTATGTTCGTATATTCAAGACCATTCGGCATATCAGAAATGAGAACTTATAGGATAATGTGGTAGGTTATTGGTTTCCTTGATTTTGATATCTGTCTTACCTTTTCCCTAGAGGTATAAAACCGTGAAGAGTCACCAAAACACAAAGAAACTTGAAAGGACTTCATTTCAGAGTTTAAGTAAATTTGTTTGGATGATTGCAAAGCAATAAGTCACATTTTCTTTATTCTACGCCAGTTTTAACTGTATCATGCGTAATACTTTTATTTCGTACGTTTTGTTAAAGCTTGACCGAGACAAAGTTTCTAATACGTTACGGTGTAAATGCTTTGAGTAGACTTATAAGCGAATGGTCTCTTTAGGAAATGTATTTAATTAATATCTGGAAGGATATAAAGCAAAAATTTGAAAATGACATACAATTTTAAACGGTGTATGTATAATTTGTTTTATATTGTCTACAAGAATTAAAGAAATGTTAGAGAATAAAAGCAGTGCTGAAGAAGCATAAATGACAACACCAGAGAAAGATGCCATTGATAGGAGAATTAAAGAAACCTTTGGAGAGAAGAGGAGCAAGAGCAAGAACATTAAGACCTCAGATGTAAGCCACTTTCAAGCGAAGAAGGATAGAACAAAGAAGTAATAACAGCTTTAGGAGGGAACTTGAAGACATTGTTATGCTAGGGAGGTACATGAAGGTGAAATAAGATGGAATAAGGGATGCAGTGCTGTAAGAGGAATTAGACAGAGCAATGAAAGACTAAAGCGGAGTAAGGTTCCTCGAGTAGACGACATGATCTAAGAATCATTAAGAACGTTTAGAGAACCAAATCAGTATCCAGAACAACCACCTCTGGCCGTAATAACAGCCTTGATACGCCTGGGCATTGAGTGAAACAGAGCTTGGATGGCGTGTACAGGGACAGCTGCACATGCAGCTTCAACATGATACCACAGTTCATCAAGAGTAGTGACTGGCGTATTGCGACGAGCCAGTTGCTCGGCCACCACTGACCAGACGTTTTCAATTGGTGAGAGATCTGGAGAATGTGCTGGCCAGGGCAGCAGTCGAACATTTTCTGTATCCAGAAAGGCCCGTACAGGACCTGCAACATGCGGTCGTGCATTATCCTGCTGAAATGTAGCGTTTCGCAGGGATCAAATGAAGGGTAGAGCCACTGGTCGTAACACATCTGAAATGTAACGTCAACTGTTCAAAGTGCCATCAATGCGAACAAGAGGTGACCGAGACGTGTAACCAATGGCATCCCATACCATCACGCCGGGTGATACGCCAGTATGGCGATGACGAATACACGTTCCTATGTGCGTTCACCGCGATGTCGCCAAACACGGATGCGACCATCATGATGCTGTAAAAAGAACCTGGATTCATCCGAAAAAATGACGTTTTGCCATTCGTGCACCCAGGTTCGTCGTTGATTACACCATCGCAGGCGCTCCTGTCTGTGATGAAGCGTCAAGGGTAACCGCAGCCATGGTCTCCGAACTGATAGTCCATGCTGCTGCAAACGTCGTCGAACTGTTCCTGTTCGTGCAGACGGTTTTTGTCTTGCAAACGTCCCCATCTGTTGACTCAGGGATCGAGACGTGGCTGCACGATCCGTTACAACCATGCGGATTAGATGCCTGTCATCTCGACTGCTAGTGATACGAGGCCGTTGGGATCCAGCACGACGTTCCGTATTACCATCCAGAAACCACCGATTCCATATTCTGCTGACAGTAACTGGAACTCGACTAACGCGAGCAGCAATGTCGCGATACGATAAACCGCAATCGCGATAGTCTACAATCCGACCTTTATCAAAATCGGAAACGTGATGGTACGCATTTCTCCTCCTTACACGAGGCATCACAACAACGTTTCACCAGGCAACGCCGGTCTACTGCTGTTTATGTATGAGAAATCGGTTGGAAACTTTCCTCATGTCAGCACGTTGTAGGTGTCGCCACCAGCGCCTACCTTGTGTGAATGCTCTGAAAATCTAATCAGTTGCATATCACAGCATCTTATTCCTGTCGGTTAAAATTCGCGTCTGTAGCACGTCATCTTCGTGGTGTATCTATTTTAAAGGCCAGTAGTGTAACATAACATTACGTCGATAGGAGTTGGTAGCACTCGAAAATGACACAGCACTGAAATCAGTTTGATGCAAATGACATTGTCTGGAACTGTTTTTTAATATATTTGGAGCTGTGGCACTCGATATGAAAAAGGTTGCAACGTGTCGTAGCAAGAATCGTCCTCGCGCACTGGCCGAACTCGGAGGGTCGTCGTCGACGAGTGGACCAAGTGCGAGTAACGCAGCCTCGACCACCACCTACACACAGAACGGAGGCATGTTAAATATAAAAGACGAAACATCACAATACTGAATGTTATGCAGCAACAGATTTTGGTTTCACACATGTGCAAATATACATATACCTTTGCGAGTGGACGTCATTTAATCTGATTATGTACTTCCCTTCACTTTGCAGCAGATTTATTTTGTTGATTCTGTGCTTATTCTTACATTACCTACTGTCATTCAATTAACCCGCAGGTTTTTCGAGACATGTAGAAGGTGTACAACTTTGCTTCCACCGTTTTTTCCCCAACATTTGAGGCTTTAATGAAACAAATTGGTTATACATGAATCATTCAAAGTATTTTCCATCGCTGGCCAATACTTTCTCCCATCTTTCTGGCAGTGTACGAATCCCGCGTCGAAAAAATTATTCATCTTTTGAAGCGATCCACGAATCGATCCAATTTGTGACTTCTTAATGAGATCGGAAGTGTTGGTCAGCCAGGCCATGCGACATTGATCTAAGTAAGTGATAGTCAGAGGGAGCAAAGCCTGGAGAATACGGCCGGTGGGGTAGGACTTCCCATTTTAGCGTTTCCAAGTGCGTTTTGACATCTTTTGCAACGTGGGGTCGAGCGTTGTCGTGGTGCAAAATCACTTTATCGTGCCTCTCGCTGTATTGTGGCCGTTTGGCTTTTAATGCTCTGGTCAAACGCAATAATTGCGTTCTATAACGAGCACTTGTGATTGTTTCACTTGGTTTAACACCTCATAGTACACGTCGCCGAGCTTGCCCCACCAAATGCAGAGCATGATATTGGAGCCGTGAGTATTCGATCTGGCTGTCGACGTGGAAGCATGGTCGGGATATCACCATATTTCTTTGCGTTTAGGGTTATCGTAATGAACGCATTTTTCATCCCCGGTCACAATGCGATGCAGAAGTCCCATCCGTTTTTGCCTCTGAAGCAACTGTTCACAAACACACAAATGTCGTTCAACATCTCTTGGTTTCAGCTCACACGCTCCGCCCACGGTAGCTGAGTGGTCAGCTCCCGGCTGGGTTGTTGTGTTGCCCTAATCATCATTATTTCATCCCCATCGACGCGCAAGAGCCCGAAGTTGCGTCAAATCGAAAGACTTGCACCCAGCGAACGGTCTACCCGACGGGAGGCCCTAGTCCCAGGACCTTTATTTAGCTCACACACGATACAAGTTCGTTCTTTCTGAATCATGCCCATAGCCTTGAAATTTTTTGAAATGGCTTGCTATGTCAGTGCCACTAATTGTGGCAATTCTAATAGAGTTTGACGCGAGTCTTCACTCAGCAATGTCTCCAATTCAAAATGGTTCAAATGGCTCTGAGCACTATGGGACTTAACTTCTGAGATCATCAGCCACCTAGAACTTAGAACTACGTAAACCTAACTAACCTAAGGATATCACACACATCCATGCCCGAGGCAGGATTCGAACCTGCGACGTAGCGGTCACGCGGTTCCAGACTGTAGCGCCTAGAACCGCACGGCCACACAGGCTGGCTGTCTCCAATTCGGCATCTTCGAAAACATTCTCTCTTCCATCACTATGCCGGTCTACGACATTAAAATCATCGTTCCTGAAGCGCTGAAAGCACTCACGACACGTTCTTTCACTAATAGCGTCCTTACCAAACGTACTTGAGAGCATTCGATGAGACTCAGCCGCTGTTTTATTCATATTGAAACAAAACAGTAACACCTCCCGCAAATGACGAGAATTAGGCTCGTAAACTGATATTTTCAATCAAGAATAACTTTATGATGCAGACACAAATCGACTAGTGTTTGAATGAGATTATGTTGACGTCTGCGATCTGTTTCTTTCGGCCGCTACTTACCGTTGTCACCACCTATCGGCAAACGGTGGAAGCAAAGTTGTACACCTTGTACATGGCGCAAAACCTTTTGCCCAGATTAATTCATGCAGTGTACACCCTGCGTACTTAAAGAAAAGAAACGGAGCAGATGCAGTACACAGCAGTACAACGGGCAGAAGTTCCGCCCTGTGGAGGAGGACCGGTGTCTGTGGCCGCAGTGCTCGCGGGCGAAGTGGTTGCGGAGAGCCGGCTGCCCTGAGGGCGTGGGCGGGGCGCCGCGGCGCGGCTCGTATCCGCTCGCGGATCGCTTGGCGCGGCCCGCACGCAACGCCCGACTGCCCGCCAAACGTTTACCCGCCGAAGGTCGATATTCGCCAATCATGACCCACTTCGACAGCTGACCCTGGGTGGAGATCGCTTCGCGGTTACCTCTGTATGTCCGCCGTGACAGCCGGCCGCACGCCTTCAACCAACACCGACTCAAAGGAAGGCCTCGGCGCTTGTTGGTGACGTCCCGTCAGCTAGGCACGGCGAACGCCAGGTCTGTTGCAGGCAGAAACGCCTGGGGCTGCTTATCACTATAAATCTCTTATTTTTGGACAAAATGTTTGGTATTGTTTTGGATTCTGCAGTTTTATTTAGATGAAAGATTTTCTTCCTATCGTAAAGTTACAAATAAAGATCATAGTTCTGTATTACTGAATCCTGTCGAAACAAACGTAGATCAATATGAGAAGATGCTTTGCCCCATTGGAAGCTTCGGAAATTTTACATTCAAGTAACTATATTTACTTGATCCATTTTGTTATCGAAACTTACCCCAACCCCCTTACAATGAACTCGATTCTTTTATTTATTTATTTATTTATTTTCGTTTGACATCGTCACTGGAAATGTGAACTAATTTACATCTGTAAATGTCCAACTGTTGCCAGTCATTAGATTACAGTCGTTTTCAACGAAAGAAAGCTATTTTAGCTTCGTACATCGAAAATACTGCTGAGCTTAAACTTTTTTTAAACCTGCACATTAGAAAAGATAAATATTCCCTTCTTGCTACTGAAAGGAGAAACTTTATAAGATAAAAAATTTTATTTGATAAAACAAGTATCTCTCTTTTGCCTCTTCTTCTGTCCCCCACCCCCACCCCCTCCCCCAACGTGTACAATCGCAAGACATTTCATTAACATTCAGTGCTCCTCACCCCATAGACAACCAAGATACCTACAGAAGAGCACCAATATGTTCACAGTTTCATGTAAAGGCAACCCAGTACAAACGTAACTTCCTCAGATTTACAAATAAGGTAAAGAAGCACGAATTCTGTTGCTGCTGGACCATGAAGTTGTTTTTGTATGTCACTCCTGAAAACAGGTGGAAATTTAAGTTCAGGAGTACACTATTTGTTAAGAAGGGTAATGAATTGCACAATTAATTGATTGCAGAAATCTCTCAGAACAATGTGTGTTGGTCAACTACTGCCAATAGTTTCACATTTTCCTGTGTCAGAGAGGGAGACACCACCATTATGAGTACGCCCGCAACAGACCTGGCGTTCGCCATGCCTAGCTGACGTGACGTCACGAACAAGCGCAGAGGCCTTCCTTTGAGTCGGTGTTGCTTCAACACGGTGCTGCATTTGTTCAGCACGATTTAGGATGGGGAGTCACGAAGTTTTAATCATCACTCCGAAAAAAATGTAGTTACGGAACTAATTTTTTGTTTGTTTACACTTACGTGCCTGCGGTGATGGTACATACTGAAATCATCTCACCACACCACTATAACAGCCAAAGCAAAACGAGTCAGCTCACTGATAAAGGTGGAGATCTGCTCCCCTGTTAATGTTTGCAAATAACAATAAAAACCCTTAATAACAGTTTAAATTATCAAAAAAAATTATAAAACTAATATGTCAAGAACGATGAGGGGTTTCCAAAATCCGCATACACTTAAGAGCCAAACAAACTGGTATGGCATGCGTATTCAAGTACAGAGATATGTTAACAGGCAGAATAAGGCGCTGCCGGCCCGTGTGGCCGAGCGGTTCTAGGCGCTGCAGTCTGGAACAGCGCGGCCGCTACGGTAGCAGGTTCGAATCCTGCCTCGGGAATGGATGTGTGTGATGTCCTTAGGTTAGTTAGGTTTAAGTAGTTCTAAGTTCTAGGGGACTGATGACCTCAGAAGTTACGTCCCCTAGTGCTCAGTGCCATTTGAACCATTTTGAATAAATGCGATTAAGACTGTTTTTAATAATTGGCTCTGTAATGGTGTGGGGCGTGTGCTGTTGGAGTGATCTTGGACCCCTGATATGTATAGATACGACTCTGACAGGTGACACGTACGTAAGAATCTTGTCTGATCACCTGCATCGATTTATGTCCATTGTCCATTCCGACGGACTTGGGCAATTCCAGCAGAACAATGCGACACACCACACGCCCAGAATTGCTACAGAGTGGCTCTCGGAATACTCCTCTGAGTTTAAACACTTTCGCTGGCCACCAAACTCCCCATTCATGAACATTATTGAGCATACCTGGGATGCCTTGCAACGTGTGTTCAGAAGAGATCTCCATCCCTCTACTTTTACGGATTTATGGACAGGCCTGCAGGATTCATGGTGTCATTTTCCACCAACACTACTTCAGACATTAGTCGAGTCCATGCAACGACGTGTTGCGGCATTTCTGCGTGCTCCCGAGGGGCACTACACGATGTTAGGCAGGTGTACCAGTTTCTTTGGCTCTTCATTCGGGCTGTAAGAAGATTCTTAACTCTCTATATGGATAACTTCCCGAAACCTGGGATTCCTTAACTGTGGACCGAGGGAGGTGGCGCAGTGGTTAGACACTGGACTCGCATTCGGAAGGACGACGGTTCAATCCCGCGTCCGGCCATCCTGATTTAGGTTTTTCGTGATTTCCCTAAATCACTCCAGGCAAATGCCGGGATGGTTCCTCTGAAAGGGCACGGCCGACTTCCTTCCCCATCCTTCCCTATTCCGATGAGACCGATGACCACGCTGTCTGGTCTCCTTCCCCAGAACCAACCAACCAACCTTAACTGTGCACCTACGTTATGAAAATATAGCCATTGTAGACCTGAAGCAGCGTCTATACTGACGTGAAACCATTAGTATCGAATAAAATATAGCACGTGGCTTTCGGAAACACATCATCATTCTTGACTTTTTAGTTGTTATAATTTTTATGATAATTTAAAGTGTTACTGCGTGTTGAGTGTTTTTTATTGTTTAGACCGTCCGTGAGCTACGGTTGCCCTCCCCAGAAAGTTGTTTAAGGTCTGACTTTTCTAGCTGCGTGTTACGATACTGTGGCGCGGGGATTATGTTGTATACGAACGTAAGGATACACATCTGTAAACAAACGAAGTATTAATTAGTAACATCATTTTTAAGGTGATGATTAGAACTTAATAACTATATCATAAGTTCCTTCTTGCACCTTACAAGATTACACGAAAGAAAAAGATAACCCAGGTCAACATCCTTTTAATGGATCTCGGTTTCTAACTTTTCTGTAGTGAACTGAGATCGCCTTTTGTTATTCTTGTTGTGTTATAAAATTTGTATACGCTTGTTCAACTGTCTGTGCACCTGACTGTTTTTTTTTTCTGTCGTAATTTAAAGTCTTTCAACGAGGTGTATATCGTTTTCTAAAAAAAAAAAAAATGGTTCGAATGGCTCTGAGCACTATGGGACTTAACATCTGTGGTCATCAGTCCCCTAGAACTTAGAACTACTTAAACCTAACTAACCTAAGGACATGACACACATCCATGCCCGAGGCAGGATTCGAACCTGCGACCGTAGCGGTCGCGCGGCTCCGGACTGAGCGCCTAGAACCGCTAGACCACCGCGTCCGGCTATCGATTTGTACTTTATTGGTATACACAAGACGAAGTAGGAAGTTCGGTAGCTGTATCTAGAGCTCCCTCGCCTAAAGTCATAAATGCATCATATTTCACTGCAAAACACCATCAGTTAATCACTAGAGTGGAAAATATCTCAACTTGTTGATGGAGACAGGAAGGCGTTAAAATGTGTTGTTGGCTCTAAGAAAACCAGAATCACGAAAAGTGTTAATATACATCTTACAGAAAAAGGTGTCAACAAAAATGGTTCAAATGGCTCTGAGCACTATGGGACTTAACTTCTGTGGTCATCAGTCCCCTAGAACTTAGAACTACTTAAACCTAACTAACCTAAGGACATCACACACATCCATGCCCGAGGCAGGATACGAACCTGCGACCGTAGCAGTCCCGCGGTTCCGGACTGCGCGCCTAGAACCACTAGACCACCGCGGCCGGCCGTGTCAACAAAATCAGCGTGGCCAAACAACATACGTCTACGTATTGATCGCATGGAGATGGCCAGAGGGGGAATTTGGCTAAATCTGTGAGACTTATACACATTTATGCAGAACTTAAAACCAAATAATAGAAAAGTGACGTCACTTAATAAATCACGAATGCTAGCTGCGAAATCGTACGTGAAACTGTTGGTTTACAAAACTTGCCCACCGACTAATGAAAAACATCCATCTATCCAACGAGTCTACATCTACGCTTCCCGTGGAACATATTCCCTTGCGGAAACCCTGAAGGGAAGTATAAGATCCAAACAGTCTACTTTCTGCTGTGAAGCCAGGTGTGTATTCTGTAATGGTTTGGGTTATCACATCGTGGTTTTCAGTGGGTGCAATTTCCAAAATGAGAATAAATATTGCTGGTATGCTACATGAATTCGTTTTAAGTGACTACGTCCATTAGGTAACGCAGGCATTGTTCCCGGCAAGGCAATTTTCTTCGAAGATGAAACGTGCTCACTTACTAAGTTTCATACGTCTGGCAGCTGTCCGACGCGTACGAGGATGAAACAACCCGACATTTCAATCAGCCACGGGGGATTGTGGTCCTTATTTGTGGAACAATTAAAAGTCCTTTACCGTTATTCAGCATATCCCAATGAATAGAAAGATTTTCTTTATGGGAAACGGTATAGAATTCCACTGCTACCGTGCAGGATTGCTACACATCAAGCTACCGAAGAGCACTTCCTTATGGGGCTAAAAGGCAGGCAAGTTGAGCGGGTGGTAATGTATGAGATTAGAAGAGAGTGAATGTGATTTTATTTCAGTCCGTCTTTTATTTCTATTATCGCATTTTCTATGTTTTAACCACATTTGTTTCTGACCGCCGTACGGGCGCTGATAATGTTGGCGTTGAGTATCGCTAACCCACAAACTTGTACACACAAAAGAGGCAAGTATTGATATTATTGCATTATTTCATTATAAGAGGCCTGGGTCATAGAAAAACTCATTCTCATTAACTGAATATGGACGCCATATCATACTGCCCTTTTTTAGTTTCCGTACTTTAATCGGTAAAATGAAACCTCGGCAACTGCCAGAACGCTGTCCAGGTCCTGACCGCGGAAGATGATTCGCCAAAAATTTTTGGAAAGTATAAATTACACAAGTAAATTATTTAAAAATATTTTTCTGTAGCTAACAACACGATTGAACGCCACCTTTATCATTTCTATAGTATTTTATAAGTAACTGCATGACTGAGTTCGAGTTCTTAATGGTTAGCAAGTAGATTAAATACGTAGCTGCTGTGCCTTGTAGCACAGGAGAGTGCGCTGGGTGGAAGGGAACAGGCTTGCCTGCCAGAACAGCGTGTTCTGTCGATCCACATAAAAGCTCTCTAGCCTACGCCCAAAGACAACACAAGAATTATGAAATAGGAGATTTTATGAATCGATCTATGACTTTCGCACCTTATGAAGCCTTTTTTAATCGAGCAGGCAACGAAAGCTGTTGCCATTTCAGGAAAATTTGATGTGAAAAGACAATTTCAAATTTCGGGTGAGTGTACACGGCAGGCGCAACTTGGGACATTGAAGCGACTTTTTTTTGCGATCCTTCGGCATGCACCTTGACGCGGAGGCAACTCCTTTGCGGTGCGTCAGTACGCGTTTTGTGCCGGGTGGCGGTATTTTTGTAAAGAACGAATCTAAATAAAATGGACTATTTTTATCGTAACTACACCAGTAGTTGTAGCGACTTCGTACGGAGCTGTTCCTAATTTGTTTTGTTACTGTCGAATCTTTTACGTGATTTTTTTCCCTTTATGTGGATCCTTAAAAGCGTGAAGTTGATAGCGAAAATAGGAAATTTTTGAGTGAGTAGACTAAACAGTATTGCTTTAGGCTGCCTGATATGCTTACAGCTTTTCCATTTTGCCTCATATGTAACAAAACTGTCACTCTTAGTAAATGTGCCAATAAAAACGACATTACGAAACAACTGATCAGGAGTAGCTTAAAAATTTTCCTCTGGGTGGTAAAGCTCGTCAAGAAAATCTCCAGACATATCTAGCTGCCTACACACATACACACACACACTCGAAAAAGAGCACGGCGTTACTAAATCGCTCTACGAGCGCGCAATGTTGCGTGTTTGTTGGACGTTTAATAAACAACTGAAACCATTTTCAGATTCTGAGGTAGTTGGAAGTGGCAGCGGCTCTTTTTGAAGCGTTGCTGCAGTTCCAAGCATTCCGTTGTCAGCAAGGAGCAGTACAAGAAGAGCAGAAATTTTCGCTACTGACAATAAAAATAAAGTAGTTTGCTCGAACGTCTACAGGAGACGCCTTGCTACGCCATAGCACTTGATGGATCATGTGATATTGTTGATGAAAAGGAAATGTCTTAGTTATGATAAAAAAGTGTCTGTTTCAATCGACGGGACCCCTGAAAAGAAAAGGGACTAGTATAGAGAACCGAAGATAAGAAAGCTGAACTGCTGACTTATCAGCGCATAATGCAGCAGAAAGTCCTTTATGGGAAATTTAGTGTCGCTCTGAAACAAGTAATGGACAGCTTGAGCACGTTGATTAATTTGATGAGGTCTTGTTCTACTCTTCAGCACAGACAGTGCAACGAGTTTGTTAGTGTGACTGGGCGCAGCACAGAAATGTTCGTTGACTACGTAAACGTCAAGTGACTGAACGTTTTTGGCAAATAAAATAATATGTAACCCCCTTCTTAGAAAACTTGGACAGACAAGAAGTAAGGAAGCATGTGGAGTTCCTAGAAAACGAACGCAGTATGCTAGCTGCGGCGTTCCTCAAAGACATTCTGAAACATTTAAATGCGCTCAGTACCAAGCTACAAGGAAACGGGTAAACACTATCTGATGTGATATAAAGTGTGTCTCTCTACCGACGCAAGCTAGACAACTATGAAAAAGACATTGCAAGTCAAGTATTTATTCGCTTTCCAGCAATTTTTGAATATAAAAATAGTTCTGAAATAACATTTACTCCAAATGGAGATAACAGACTTGCAGGAAGACATTTCCTTGTAAACGTATAAAATAACATCCGCCGAAGAATTTTGGAGTAAACATGTTCCAGCAAAATATTAAAATTGTGAAAAATTAGCCATTTACCTGGATGCTATGTTTGACTCCACATAGGTTTGTGAAATTTCATTTTCAAAAATGAAGTTTTTGAAGAATCAGTATCAGTTAAGATTAACAATCGCCCACCATGAAGACACTATTCGCATTGGCTGCATTCCCCGTGAACCTAACCCTAAAAAACCGGCTCTAGATCACAAGTGTAATTTCTCCCATTGATTTTTCAATACAATTATGCCTATGTATTGTATTTCATATTATTTTGTGAGTTAAAATAATAAAAATTACTAAGGAACATGACTTTTTTTTCTTTTTGACGTGGATATAAACTTTCTTAAGTCTTCCGAACCCCACTAAAAATCACTTGCTGACCGTTGCCACATTGGTGTCTATCTGTCTGCCACTCAGTGTATCTGTTTGCCCCTCTGTTAAGACTTTTCTTCTCAGGAACATGTAAATGTAATTTTTGAGAACATTACTCGTGGAGAAGAGCGATCTGGCTAAACGTACTTTAAAAATAGACACAAACAATCTCGACCGTAAAAACTTCTACATTGGTGGTAATCGCTTTCGTTCAGGTTTTGACCATCCTCAGATCGTGATGGTAAGTGGTGGCGGTGAATGAAGCGACTACTCATTTTCGTGGAGTTAAAACACTCGATCCTTTCACCGTCACGACCTACAACACGGTGTGAGGGTTTGAGCATGGTTAAAAACACTCCGATAACGGTGACATCAAAAGAAATGTTTTTGCAGTCTAAAATGTTTGTGTCCATTTTTAAAGTACACGCAAATGTATCGACTTGAAATTTACGTCAAATATTAAGGTCTATGATCTCTCGGCAGTGTAAAAAATTTAAGCTTGAAAATCAATGAAATCGAAAGATCCGGCCAGTTATGTCATATTTTGATACTCACAGACACATACAACAAAACCCATTGACTCACAATCAAGAAATTTGGCAATAAGCAAGGTTTCACAATACAATTAAAGGAAGACAATACTAAAATTGTTAATTTGTAATTATATTAGAAAAAAAATATTTATGTCGTACGTTGTCCGTCTGTCTGCTGTTAAGACTCCTTTTTCTCAGGAGCAGGTTGAAGTATCAAGTTTAAATTTATGTCAAATACTAAGGTCTACGATTCTATGGCGGTGTAAATAATTTAAGCTTCTAAGTCAATGCCATCAAAGATAGGGCCATACAAGTCACATACTTTGATACTAGCAAACTCATTCCAAAACCTATGGACGAACGGTGTATCTACATGTCGAGCCCCGTGGTGTGGTGGTAAAGCGTGTATCTGCATATAGAGAAGTCGCGGGTTCGAATATCGGTTGAAGCACAATTTTTTTCTGTATTCGTTTTAATCAAGCCTTCACCTTTCAACGATGTGAGGAGTGCACTTTAAACTATAGGTCCCCTTTCCCGAGTTGGGTAACTGGGATAGGTTAGGACATGCAAGTCGCCGAAGTGGCGTCCAATAGAAAGACTTGTACCACGCCACTAAGCCGCATATAATGATTGTTATTATCTAGATACATAATTAAGTGCGTGAAGAACCTGAGAGAGCGAGTACCACACTCAACTGTCTGGTCGTTTAGGAGACATATTAGTGTAAATAGTTTAGATTGCCTCACTCTGAACTCGTGTGATGTGACAGATTCGTTGGTGAGGTGGCGGCGCTCCGCGTCGTCACTTACAATGGTCAGGGATAAGATGGTTGTGAGAGTAGGGGGCTACCGAAGTCAGTAGAATTCCTTTACTGAAAGTGAGGTGATGGTAGTGCGGGCTCTCTTTATGCGCCCTATGACTCGTACACACCGTTTGTATTAGTTGACCAAGTGTTATCTAAGGGAAACATCAGTTACTTCAGAGTTGTTATTCTCCTTGGCACTACTTCAAGTGTTGTAGAGTTTGCTGATTTTACGGAGCATAACATCAACTTTCTAACATAAAGTGTTTGCGATTTCCTGGCAGATTAAAACCGTTTGCCAGACCGAGACTCAGGCCTAAGACCTTTGCCTTTCACAGAAAAGTGCCCATGTTCGAGTACCCGTCCGGCACACAGTTTTAATCTGGCAGCAAATTCCATGTCAGCGCCCACTGGGGTGTAGAGTGAAAATTCATTTGGAATCAAATGTTTGTGAAAAATTATTACGGTCGATTAAACGAAGCCTAATGGCTTTCACTTTTAAACCATGCAAAAGCTGAATCAGTAGGAAATTGCTTGATCACGACGGAGAAAGAAACAAAACAGGCGAATAAACTGTTCTCTGGTTTCCAGCCGTGTCAAGTGGTTAACATACCACGAGCTTTCGACTAAGCATTCCTTGGACATTGTCAAGTGGAATAAGTGCTGATGGCTGCATGTAAGCCCTTGTCCTGTCGGCTATGACGTCACTGCCGCTCACGTCGTCGTCGTATACGATGGCTTCTTTAGTTACACTGTGCCAGAAGCTGTTAGTACGAGCCTTGACAGGCTCGTGCCCCCGGTAACGGCTTCTAGGACTATCGAAATAAAAATCACCGATAGCGCCTTTAACAGAGACGGTGGCCTGCAGCTCAGCGCGGATGGGATCCAGCGATCGCGAAATTGAAGCGGGCGCAGCAGACACGAGTGTACGGCCACAAACAGATTGTCCCCGGAGGAATGGTTAGTATTCAGCTATGACAGAAACTATCATACGAAGAAAAAAGTGCAGTACAGATGGGCTCTAAAACGCATACCTTAAGAGCTATGAGCACTTCTTCATCTTCTATACTGTGAAACAGATCTCTGTTACCGTAAACTCTTAGTTATACAGCCGGCCGCTGAGGCCGAGCGGTTCTAGGCGCCTCAGTCCGGAACCGCGCTGCTCCTACGGTCGCAGGTTCGAATCCTGCCTCGGGCATGGATGTGTGTAATGTACTTAGGTTAGTTAGGTTTAAGTATTTCTTAGTCTATGGGACTGATGACCTCAGATGTTACGTTTTACATATTTTGGGAGGAAGTAGTGTGGACCAAACCAAGAAAAAATCAAGTAAACATGGGCTCTAAAACGCATATCTTAAAAATTGGAAGCATTCGTTCAGCAGAAGAGATCTGTTTCGTAGTATCGAAGATGAAGTGCTCATACGTCCAAACGTACGCATTTTAAGCCCATGTGCACTAGATCATTCCTGTCGTACCCTGAATATTGACCGTTTCTCCTGGGACACCCTCTGTGGGTGCCATGAGCAAAAGTTAGGTTGTAAAGTGGCTATAATTCCGCACCTTACAAGCACTCATCCACATACTTTGCCGTGAACTACAACCGCAATTAGATATCATTTGATAGGTTGCACATCGTATATATGAATATTTAAAGGAGACTGCCATTGTCACGTACGCCTTGTAAATAATTGTTAACACTTGTTGCATGAGAGGTGACGGAGTGTCTTTACTATAAAAAGGGCATAATGAATGATTGCCTATACTAGTAGAGGTTGGAACGCAAGTGGAGATGAAACGGCAGGCAGAACTCAAGCACTGGGTGGAAGGCCCGCACAGACGTTGGTCCTGCTTAAACACAGGAAGTAGCTAGACGAACGTCATGGCACCTGAGCTCTGGAGCACAATAGGGTGACGAACGGCCACTATTGTAATGTTGGTCCGGAAGGATAACCGGGTAATACTTCCGAACTCTGCAAATCTTGGACGCAGGTGAGAGGAACGAAGAAGCGGCACCTCAGAAGCGTACCATTGTACGAGATTAGGTTTTTCCTCGCAAACTTTCCTCGCTGGACGACAAAAGACTAAAATATGGTTGGTCGGCGTTCGGAATAATCTGCAGAGAGGGAGAATATTCCGTGGTTTCGGGAATATGATTCGTTTTCGGAATTATGAGGGTGGAGAGCCGAGCCATGCTGGAAAGTCAGCGGTGGAGAGACGAGGTCTTCCGTTGTGAGCGCCCGTGTGTGACGGTAGGCTCGATATCAGCTTTGTTGATACGGACGGACTTGCTGTCTTTGCTCTCAGGAGAGTTTATAGTTAGAACAGTTAGGCACTGTACTGCAGCTTTCAGTAATTGAGAGCTCTTCCTCTGTCTATACTTAAGTTTAGACGATATCTGAACTCCGTCCTTGTGGCTGGGAGTTCGCGTTTCTCGTCTGTAGAAGACAGAGAGTAGAAGACAGTATCAGAGTATATTAGTCAGAGGACGTCCTTCTGCCGTCCTAGTGTTTCAAAGAGTTCATTTGTGGCTGGAGTTCTTCCATCATCGCAGACGAGTACGAGAACCATCACTTCGACCCACCGGACGCAGTACATACGGTGATATCGCAAATTGCTTCGGCTTATTAGGGCTATCAAAGCTAAGCAGCTGTGATCACGTTACTTTATTTCCACTGAGGTTCCACACCACCGTAGATCATCTTTGAAAGTAGTGTCTTCTAGTGTTTGGTATGTAGATGATGTCAGTCATTTCGTGTTATTGAAATTCGATCGCGCAGTCATAATAAGGGGCGGAGTTGCGCAATTTATTAGTAATTTTACTTAGGAACTGTAAACTTTGCAATATAAAGTTTTTTTTAATCCACAATAAATATATAAGCAGGAATAACGTTTATCATTTAGTAGTATTAGTTGAATTAATCATTCATTTATGCTTAGGTTGTAATTTATATGTTAAAGTCCATTAAGAGATCCTAAGATCTGCTTTAGGGGGTAGTCAGACAGGGCCAAATCTTCATTTTAGCGTTTATTATTTTCCGTTGCGCACATTCATTTTACACATGCCTCGAGTAGCATCATGGAACGTCAGAGCCGGCAACTAAGGTATACAGGCTGAATCACCTAAAACTTACACTGTATAAATTGCGGAAACGAAAAATGCTGTTGACGTGCGGTTTCCACAGAGTAAATTGGTAGACAGGGGCTCGTATTGTTAGCCAGTCAACAGACTGTAATAACACTTAGAAAGTGTACATTGTGTGCAAACATCACTTTTTAAGTGGAACGATGTCTACTGACATTAGCAGATTAAAAGCAGAGTAAATTATAATGTCAATAGTGTTTGTTGCAGGATTCTAGTGCGAGTCGTTTACGAGATATCGCATTTTGAAAAGTTTCCACACCGACATAATAGACTACTTGTGGTTGCACACACTAAAGAACAAAACAACGGCATACATAGTTATGTAGATTCTGACCATCACAGGTTGTGTTCAAAATGATCACCGGCAGCAGCAGTACTCGTTTCCAGTCTACATCTACATTTACATCTACGTGATTACTCTGCAATTCATAATAAAGTGCCTGGCAGAGGGTTCAATGAACCACCTTCAAGCTCTCTACCCTGATTTCTCTTATTTTACTGCGACGATCATTTCTCTCTATTTAGATGGATGCCAACAGAATGTTTTCGCAGTCAGAGGAGAAAAGTGGTGATTGAAATTTCATGACAAGATCCCGTCGCAACGAAAAGAGCCTTTATTTTTATGATTGCCACTCCAATTCACGTATCATGTCTGTCGATGTCATCAGTCAGTCCCACCTGATGCGGATCCTACACCGCTTAGCAGTACCCCAGACCAGTGCAGATAAACGTGGTGTAAGCAGTCTCTTTAGTAGACCTGTTGCACATTCTAAGTGTTCTGCCAATGAATCTCAGTCTTTGGTTTGCTCTACCCACAACATTATCAATGTGATCGTTCCAATTTAAGTTATTTGTAATCGTAATCCCCAAGTATTTAGTTGAATTTGCAGCCTTCAGATTTGTGTGACTTATTCCGTAATGGAAATTAAACGGATTTATTTTAGTATTCATGTGAATAACTTCACACTTCTTTATTCAGGGTCAGTGGTTCAGATGGCTCTAAGCACTATGGGACTTAACATCTGAGATCATCAGTCCCCTAGACTTAGAACTACTTAAACCTAACTATCCTAAGAGCATCACACACATCCATGCCCGAGGCAGGATTCGAACCTGCGAGCGTATCAGCAGCGCGGTTCCGGACAGAAGCGCATAGAACCGCTCGGCCACAGCGGCCGCCTACTCAGCGTCAATTGCCACTTTTCGCACCATACAGATATCTTATCTATATCGTTTTGCAATTCGTTTTAGTCATCTGATGACTTTACAAGACGGTAAATGACAGGAATCTAAGACGGCTACTCAGATTGTCTCCTATGACGTTAATATAGATCAGGAATAATAGAGAGCCTATACCACCTCCATGGGGAACGCCGGACATTACTTCTATTACGTCTATTACCACGAACTGGACCTTCCTGACAGGAAATCACGAATCCAGTCGCACAACTGAGGCGATATTCGATAGGCACGCAGTTTGGTTAGAAGTCGCGGTGTCTAAAACTTTCTGGAAAACTAAAAATATGGATCAATTTGACTTCCCCTGTCGATAGCACTCATTACTTCATGAGTATAAAGAGCTAGTTGCGTTTCGCAAGAACGACATTTTCTGAATTCGTGCTGACTGTGTGCCAATAAATCGTTTTCTTCGAGGTACTTCATAATGTTCGAATACAGTATATGTTCCAAAACCCTACTGCAAATCGTCGTTAGTGATATGGGCCTGTAATTCCCTTTTTGGGTATTGGTGTGATTTGAGCAATTTTCCAGTCTTTGGGTACGGATCTTTCTGTGAGCGAGCGGTTGTATATAATTGTTAAATATGGAGCTATTGTGTCAGCATACTCTGAGAGGAACCTGACCGGTATACATCTGGGCTGGAGGCCTTCCATTTATTAAGTGATTTAATCTGCTTTGTTACACCGAGGATATCTACCGTTTCTCATCTTGGCAGTTGTTCTTCATTGGAATTCAGTTATATTCGCTTCGTCTTCTTTGGTGAAGGAGTTTCGTAAAACCGTGTTTAATAACTCTGCTTTAGTGGCACTGTCATCAGTGACTTCACCGTTGTTATCGGTAGTGAAGGTATTGATTGCGTCTTGCCACTGGTGTGCGTTATGTATGACAAGAATCTTGTTGGGTTTCTGACAGATTTCGAGACAGAATACGCGCTATATTTCGAACTTCTGCAAAAGTTTGTCCGTCTGGGTGATTTTGCGTTCTTTTAAATTTGCCATGTTTTTTTCGCTGCATCTGCAACAGAGATCTGACCCGTTCTGTGTACCATAGGGGATCAGCACCATCACTTATTAATTTACGTGGTATGTACGAGTATCTCTCAATTGCTGTTGATACTATCTCTTTGATCATTCCACAATTTTTCTACGCTTACGTGATCCGATCGGAAGAAGTGAAGACTGTCTCTTAAAACGGCTTCTTTAAAGAGATGTACTTTGCGTTTCTTCTTGTAGGTTTTAGATGTTACGGTATTCAGCCTAGTAGCAACTGCATTGTAGTCGCTAATCCCTGTATTCTTCACGATGCTGACTATTCGTCCAGGATTATTTGTTGCTAAGAGGTCAAGTATGCTTTCACAACCATTTACGCTTCGAGTGGGCTCATGAACTAATCGTTCAAAACAATTTTCTGAGAAAGCATTCAGTAAAATTTCTGATGACGTTTTATGCCTGCCGCCGGCTTTAAGCGTATAATTTTTCCAGCATATCGAGAGTAGACTGAAGTCACCACCGCCTATAATTGTATGAGTGAGGTGTGTATTTGAAATGTGACTCAAGTTTTCTGCGAACTGTTCAGCAAATACATCTTCTGAGTCGGGGGGTCTGTAAGACGATCCAATTAATAGTTTGATTGTCAGGTATAACCTCTACCCATACTATTTCGCAGGAACTATCTACTTCAATTTCACTACAAAGCAAACTACTTCTGACAACAATAAATACTCCACCACCAATTGTATTTAATCTATCCTTTCTGAACACTGTTTGAAAAAATTTCGGCTGAACTTATTTCCGGCTTTACCAGCTTTCTGTACCTATAACTATTTGAGCTTCATTGCTTTCCATTAGGGCTTGGAGCTCTGGTTCTTACCCAACACAGCTACCACAATTTACAGCTACTATACCGATCGTTTCTACAACTACCTTACTGTGTTTTACCTACCCCCTTTTAGACGGACGCCCTTTCTGTGGTTTCCTGAGATCCTCTAACCTAAAAAATCGCCCAGTCCCTTCCACACAGCCCCCGCTTCCCGTGTAGCCGCCTCATGTGTGTAGTGGACTCCTGACCTATTAAGCGGAACCCGGAAACCCATCACCCGATGGCGCAAATCAAGGAATTTGCGGGCTACACGGTCACAGAATCGCCTGAGCCTCTGATTCAGACCCTCCACTCGGCTCTGCACCAAAGGACCACAGCCGGTTCTATCGACGATGCTGCAGATGGTGAGCTCCGCCTTAATCTCGGAAGCAAGACTGGCAGTCTTTACCATTTCCGCTAGCCGCCCGAAACTAGAGAGGATCTCCTCCGATCCAAAGCGACACACGTCATTGGTACCGACATGAGTCACCACTTGCAGTTGGCTGCACCCTGTACTCTTCATGGCGTGTGGAAGCACCCTTCTGGAAGCACCATTTCGACATCTGGAATTACTCCCCCCGGTATGCACACGGAGTACACACTGGCTTCCTTCCCCTCCTTGGGAGCCATATTCCTGAGGGACCCCATTACATGCCTAACTTCGGAGCTCCCAACTACCAGGAAACCCACCCTCTGTGAATGCCCAGTCCTTGCGGCCCGAGAAGCTTCCTCTGGAACAGGGTGGATGACTGCATCCGGCTTACAGACTTCGTCAGCCACAGATAACGCCAGAAACCTGTTCGTCAAACGAACAAGGGAGGCCCTACGATCGGCCCTTCGGAAAGTTTTCCGCTGCCTGCCGCACTTTGGAATGATCTCCCACTCGACCACGGCTGAGGGGTCAACCTCAGTGCAGGCAGTACCTGGGGTGACCACAGCAGCGGACCGATCGGGGGACACGTGGGACGTGCTCGACGTCCCTCGCATCACCGCGTCCGAACCCCAACAGTGACGCCCCTTGGCAGCAGCTTCAAGCTGTGTGACGGATGCCAACACAGGCTGCAGCTGTGAGCAAAGGGTCGCCAACTCAGCCAACTCAGCTCGCGTCTGTACACGGCAATCACAATTCTTCCCATTACTGCAGTCGCTCTTGTTTGCAGCTTGTTAAAATATGTAACAAACGAACGGTGTACTCGGCTTATTAGCAGCAGGAATTCGAAGTGCTCTCTCAGACACTAAGCTACACTAACCAAAACAAACAAAAGTCTGTACGATATGAGAGTCAATAACAACGGCGGTACTGCACGCTATTCTGTTATTAAAATAAAAATAAAAGGTTGTGCCTAGTAAGCGCTCGAACACGTAAGAAATTACAAAAATAATCTAGTAAATACGCAGGTATCTGTAAATAAGTCGCTCCTGTTGGAAGCTCGTAAAAATATATAACAAACGAACGGTGAACTCACCTAATTCGCAGCAGGAACATGAGGTGCTCTGTCTCTGACGGTCTATCCAAACTGAGCTACACTAACCAAAAATGATATGCAAATAGTATTTCAGTCGAGATGTCCGAGCAGGAATACGTTGTTGCATATTATCGGGTGTTATTGGTATGTCGTTGTAGACAGCATCTTTCAGCTTTCGCCACAGAGAAAAGTCTACAGGCGTCAAAGCCAGTGAATTGGCCAGCCAAGGTACAGGTCCTCAGTGTCAGATAAAACGATTTGGAAAAAATTCCTGAAGACATGCTGTAGTACTTATTGCACTAAGGGCTGGACAGCCATCGTGTTAGAACCACAGCTTTCTCCTAGTCTACAGAGGAACTTTCTCTAGCATCCTTGGAAGATGGCCTGTTAGGAGGCTGCGGTACTTGTGGGCGTTCTGTGTTCCGTCTATGAAATACTTGCCTACGAACTGGTGAACCACACATTTATATCCATGAACGCTGACATTCCAGCTGACGAAGCCAATGGGGACCAACGGTGCATGGCGTGTTTCGCCGGTTTACCTGGCCGTGATTGCTAAATGGGGCTTTACCACTAAACAAGATACATGATACATCTGGAATTTCTTTTCAAAATGCCCATGTACGGAAGTTAACACGATTCTCATAATCGATTCCATGCAGCTCTTGATGAAGAGAGTTGTGATGGGAATGAAGCCTATGTTGATGGAGAATGCGTAGGTCACTTGCCTGACTCATGCCAATTCCGCGTGCGATAGCGCAGGATCTAACGAGCTGACTGATTGCAATAGGAGCAAGAACATTAATTTCCCCCTATTCTGTCGCCACTTGTTTCTGTTTTCTGTTACGTAACTAGTTGAAGAGGTTGATAAATAATTGCCGAGATGGTTGACATCTATTGGGATATCTTACCGTAAACTCTGTACGAGAACGAACTGCATTCTCCATACACCATCAGCATGTCAACTTTCTCTGCATTGGTAAATCCCACCGTTCGTTTACGACCTACTGCTTGGACTGCCACACACTAATTGAGCAGCAAACGCAGTGGACTTATGGGTCACACAAGTAAATTCTATGCAACGAGCCGGCCACTGTGACCGAGCGGTTCTAGGCGCTTCAGTACGGAACCGCGCTGCTGCTACGGTCGCAGATTCGAATCCTGCCTCGGGCATGGATGTGTGTGATGTCCTTAGGTTAGTTAGGTATAAGTAGCTCTAAGTCTAGGGGACCGATGACCTCAATGTTGTCCCATAGTGTTTAGAGCCATTTGAACCATTTTGAGTTTTGTAAGCAATGATAACAACTCCGTACCTAGCGCTAAGCAGACTGAAAGGCAAAAACAAGTGTCGATGTGGAAAGTTTTCAATGTACGATATCTCGTAAACGACCCACACGAGAACCGTGCAACAAACACCACTGACATTATCATTTACCCTACTTTTAGTTTGTTAATGTCAGTAGGCATTGTTCCATTAAAAAAAGTGTATGTTTGCACAAAAAATACACTTTCTAAGTATTATTACAATCTTTTCATATGCTAACAATACGAGCCTCTGACTACCAATCCATTCTGTGAAAACTGCACATCAACAGAACTTTCAAATAGTTCGAATGGCTCTGAGCACTACAGGACTTAACTTCTGAGGTCATCAGTCCCCTAGAACTTAGAACTACTTAAACTTAACTAACCTAAAGACATCACTTACATCCATGCCCGAGGCAGGATTCGAACCTGCGACCGGAGCGGTCGCGCGGTTCCAGACTGAAGTGCATAGAACCGTTCGGCCATAATTGCCGGCCCCAAAAAAATCTTCATTGTAATGAAACGCATGTATCATTTCAAATTTGTAAGTTACAGATTTCTTTTTTGCTGAGGCCTCTTCATTTTCTCATTTCCATATGTTGTCTTCCTACGTTTTAATTGTCCTCACGCAAACGACGTTTGCTTGCCGCTTCAAGGAACACCTGGTTAAATAAAAGTCCGAGGGAGCCGATAGTTGGACTACGCCATCAAAAAATGTTCAAATATGTGTGAAATCTTATGGGACTTAACTGCTAAGGTCATCAGTCCCTAAGCCTACACACTACTTAACCTAAATTATTCTAAGGACCAACACACACCCTTGCCCGGGCGAGGACTCGAACCTCCGCCGGGACTTGCCGCACAGTCCATGACTGCAGCACCTGAGACCGCTCGGCTAATCCCGACGACATCAATATTTGGTATATTTGGAAGTTTGGTATGTGACAAAATTAATTACGAGAAGAGAGGATATGTGCTTCAAAGATGCTTATTTGTAGTCCGGCGGAACTGGATTGGACACGAATGCGCGGAGAGTTCTGTGGACTGGAACTTGACAGAGGTTCTTGTCGAAGCAGTGCAGTGTAATATAAGAGCGACGCATGCGCAGTAGCGAGCTTGCACTTCGGCCTACTCGTCCAGGCGGCTGAGAGAAGTCTATGCTGACTCTATGTGACAGAATTTTACTCTCGCTGTTGTTACACTGAAATGTAAGTTCTCACATCCTAAGGATCTGGGGTCAAGGTACAGCCTGGAACTGCTCTTCGGCTTTATTATTAATACACATAAAAGTAGTAGTTATGAACTTAAAAAGGATATTACAATAGATAAAAAAAACAAGCGACTGTGTACGTGATTTTGAAAGAGCGAATCTACATTCGTTTGATTGTGCTTCTGTAGTCAAGCCTTGGTCATCCTCTAAAATGAAATGAAATGGTCTCATGGCATTGATGGCCAGGAGTCCCCACAAGGGGAATTCCAGATGCCGAGTTGCAAGTCTTTCCAGTTGACATGCCATTGGACAACTCGCGTTTCCATGCCAGCAAGCTGATCATGAAGATAACGCAACACCCGTACTCTAAGCGGAGAAAATTTCCGATCCGGCCGGGAATCGAACCCCCTGCATGGCAGTCGGACGCGCTGACCACTCGAGACGGACACCTGCTAAATTTTTAACTGTCCATACCTCTCTCCATTACTAAACTGATGATCCTTGGTGCGTCATGATGTGTTCTGTGATCCGATCCGTTATTATATTCATCTTTTTAAACAAGTTTCTTTTCTCCTCAATTCGATTCAGTACTTTCTCATTAATTTCTCTATATTGTCTTCGATATTCTTCTGTAAGACCTACAGACCGTAATAAATGAGGACGGATTCCTTTGTTATTGTAGATGGATGCAGCATGCATCTGTTAGTGTTGTTACTATAAACCATATCCACTATTTTGGTTAAGTGCAGTGCATACATTAGTTCGTCTGTAATGGAACTAGTTTGCATGTTTATAATTCTGTGAAACGATTTTGCATTGAAACTTGCTGGCAGATTAAAACTGTGTGCCGGACCGAGACTCGAACTCGGGACCTTTGCCACTCGCGGGTAAGTGCTCTACCATCTGAGCTACCCAAGCACAGCTTCAATTCTGCCAGTATCTCGTCTCCTACCTTCCAAATTTCATAGAAGCTCTCCCGCGAACCTTGCAGACGAGGTACTGGCAGAAGTGAAGCTGTGAGGACGGGGTGTGAGTCGTTCTTGGGTAGCTCAGATGGTAGAGCACTTGCCCGCGAAAGGCAAAGTTCCCGAGTTCGAGTCTCGGTCCGGCACACAGTTTTAAACTGTCAGGAAGTTCCATAGCAGCACACACTCCGCTGCAGAATGAAAACCTCATTCTGCTTTTATATTGTAGCTTTATCTACGATGATGCTCTGCGTTCTAGATATTTTTCGGTATAGTATCTTTCAGCATACAGGACGAGGGCTTGACAGTTGCCTCCATCTGTTATTCCATAACGGAAGATAATGTTTGCTAGTTTCCGTGTCAAGTAATAGGCTTCCATTATGCTGGTAAGTGCAGAGATAAAACTACAATGTGAAAGCATTTCATAAACTTTTCAGGACGCATTCTTGTTCCATTAGAACTAATGTATGCGCTGCAGTGAATACGTTTTGGAGTAACAAAATTAACAGATGTAGACTCCATGCTGTATCCATCGAGAATAACGGACGAATGTCATTTGTTTACAGCACTCTATAGGTCGTTCACGTTAAGAAAGAGCTTGCAGTAGAAGAGATGCATCACACAGCAACGAACATGAACAAGTACTCACAGCTCTTAACTTACACATTTTAGAGCCTATGTTTGCATGATATTCTTATCTTGTTTTGCTCCATACAACCACCTCTCAAAACATGATTTTTTTTACTCCTTGTATATATTCCTCACACCTTTCAACCTTCCTTCCTTGTTCGATACTAGACTGCCATCTAAACTCGTAATGTTCATACAGCTGTTTCCCTTTCTCCAATGGAATAATTATCCCATAGCCGCCATCTATCTTTCCCACAATCATGCATGTGTCTATAGCCTTTCAGTCGTCCTCTAGCCGTTTCTGCATTGCCACATTCCACTTTCGGACAGTCTCAGGCTAGATGTCACTTCATCAATTAAATATGTTATGAGTTATTCAAGAATTTCTACTGGACGTTGTCTTTTTGCCTATTTGATCACCTGCTGCATTCATTATTTCACCTCTCAACGCTATTCATACGTTTTCCATTGTATTCCTTTTACCTGTTTCAGCCACTTGTTGCTTAATGCTCGCTTTGAAAGTTTCAGCATGCCCTGGGTCTTTCACTTTATACAGGTCCCATCTCCTTAATTTCTTACAATTTCTTCAGTTTTAATTTCCAGTTTGTAACGAATAAATTGCCAACGACCTTGCCGCATCGGTAACACCGGTTCCCGTCAGATCATCGAAGTTAAGCGCTGTCGGGTTGGGCTAGCACTTGGATGGGTGATCATCCAGTTTACCGAGCGCTGTTAGCTAGCGGGGTGCACTCAGTCCTTGTAAGGCCAACTGAGGAGCTACTTGACTGAAAAGTAGCGGCTCTGGTCTCGGAAACACGTACGGCCGGGAGAGCGGTGTGCTGACCACATGCCCCTCCATAACCGCATACAGTGATGCCTGTGGGCTGAGGGTGACACGGCGGCCGTACCGATGGGCCTTCGTGGCCTGTTCGGGGAGAGTTTAGTTTTTAACCAATAGATCGTCATAGTTGACATCCATCCCCGGAAAAGTTTCATAGTTTAAAATTTGGTCTCTAAATCTCTGTACAGCCTTCTTTCATAATTTGTAAGCAACGTGTTAGTTATGCTTTCATCCATCTGCCTCTACATGGATAGTCTGAAAATCACATTTAGGGGCCTGGCGGAGGGTTCATCGAACCACTTTTACAATTCTCTATTATTCCAATCTCGTACAGCGCGCGGAAGGAACGAACACCTATATCTTTCAGTACGAGCTCTGATTTCCCTTATTTTATCATTCCGATCGTTTCTCCCTATGATTAAATAGTGCTCCATGGAAAATTCCACAAGCAGGCTTCTTCTTTCATTCCTTTCCCCAATTTTCAAAGATTTAGCTGTAAAAATGCTTTCGCAATGAAATATCTTCATAATACGTCTAACCCCCTGTTTCACTCCCCTTGGGGGTTGAATTTCCAAAAACAGTGACATGCGTATGTTTTATTTCCAACAGAGAAGCCAAATACAAATTTTCATAGATTTAGCATCAAAAGTATATGCACAATGAAATATTTTCATAAAAACTTTCATTCCCCGTTTCACTACCAAAGGGGTTGAATTTACGAAAACAGTGGAACACGTACTTTTTCATTTATAACTGGGAAGCCAAATTTAAATTGTCATAGATTTAGCTTTAAAAATGCTTCTGTAATAAAATGTTGTCATAAAAATTGTCATCACCTATATCACCCGGTTAGCGTGTATTTCTTTATTTGTAATCGAGAAGTCAAATACCAATGTTCATAGTTGAAGCTTCGAAAAAATTAGTAGTTCTTTAATAATATATTCTTTGATATAATATCAAAAAAGCTTTCACCCACTATTTCACCCCCATAGGGTACATTTCCAAAATGTTGAAACACGTATTTCTTTATTTTTGACCGAGAAACCAAATAACAATTTTCGTATGTCTAGCTTAGATATCGCCTTAATAGCGACAGTTTTCCAAAAAGCCTTTCCTCGCCTATTTCACCCCTCTAGGGTTGGGATTCCGAAAAATCCCTTCTAACGGCGCCTACAGTATATTGTCCACACCTTCTTCAAATTTCAATTTTGTATCCTTAGCGATTTGGGCTGGGCGACGATGAGTGAGTCAGTCAGTCAGGAGATTGCTTGTTATGTATAGAGATTGAGCCGTAAGGACAGGTTGTTATTCCATCGTAACAACCGCTTTACAAAGTTCAAAGGCGCTGGTTAACATGCAGTCCTCTGAACATGTACTTAACCAAAAATATAAGTATAAATTGCTTTACACCATATTACATCAGTACTCCCATAGACAGAACAGGGAGCAGACTTAATCCCCTCGGTTTCACAATGCAAATGTTTGACATGGTCAGTTCACATGCTGCCAGGTGGTTGCTTATGTAAATATACATAACGGATAATACTTCAGAGGGCCACCTACCTTAATTATCACTGCTTCCTTACCAGATATCACACTTTGATAAAATAGAATTCCATAATACAGAAGACACACACTCATTAAACATTTAAGAACCACACTAAACGAAATGTAATAATTTTTAGTACTACATCAGTTACTTAACATAATTTATGATCACCACGACGAGACTGCTTGCAAAATTCCAAAGTGGTGTCTCCGGCTGAGCACGTTACCAGCCTTGCCTTGAAGCCCAGAAGTTGTCAGTCTGCTGATAGACCTTTTATTTCACTCGTAATACAGAACCATCAGTATTCTCGCTTTTCCTAGCCCAGTGGTTTAGAGCGATAGCTAGCATGAGACCTCATCAATAACAGAGAGGCATACCGCACGCCAGCTGACTGCACTTAAGGGCTCCTCAGCCCCAACACCACACAGAGGAACCAGTGCTCCAACTGACGATAACGTTTCTTTCAACAGTCCCATCAACCGAATTTGTGCAAACACTCTACCCATAAACCAGTTGCCAATATGACGGTTCTCGAGAAACGTATATCCACTACGGCAATCTTCTATTATAACTTTAGCCTCGCGGGGTAGCCGCGCGGTCTAGGGCGCCTTGTCACGGTCCGCGCGGCTCCCCCCGTCGGAGGTTCCAGTCCTCCCTCGGACATGGGTGTGTGTGTCGTCCTTAGCGTAAGTTAGTTTATGTTAGATTATGTAGTGTGTAATCTTAGGGACCGATGGCCTCAGCAGTTTGGTCCCATAAGACCTTACCACCTACCTACCTGTTATAACTTGGATTTGAAGCAAGCACACATCTGCTTCCCTGTCTTACTTAACGGAGCTTAAGAGGACCGTGAGTCACACACGTATATACACCACACGACCGTAGCTACCCGAAGCATAGTGACAAGAAGCTGATGATCACACAACCTTGCCCTCACACATGAATACTTCAGAGCCTTTCACGTCACAGTTTTCATTATTAAAGATCCACATAGCATTAAAATCCATGCCTTATTCCCTTAGTTTCCTCGTAGGAACCAGCAGATGAAGAATTCCTCAAGTAGTTCCAAACACTGCAGGCCTTTCACGTGACAAACTGGCCTCCCGTTCACCGTCACAGAGTGATCCCCCATCCAACTATCCGTGCCGTCTGTCGCCTCAGTCTCTCTTGCAATCGACCCTCATAAGTAATCGATCCATACTCGCTATCGATTAGCAATTCATGCCAACTGGCACAACCCCCAGTCTATATTTTCCTGCTATTTCTCCTCCTTTTTCCTATTATCAAATTTGAATCCCCCCGTCACAAAAATATCGAAGTCGTAAAGATTATAGGCTCTAACAAGAAATTTGCTGGAAAAGCGTGAAGTACTACTGTGCCAAAAATGTGATAATTAGTAATAAAGAGTTATGTGATTTTGTGAACTCTTACGTTTTTAGCATCCTGAAGTACCGTTATATATGTAATGGTATTCCACGGTATGGGGCGGGGGTAATAACATCAACTAGGCAACAGTGAGTGAGTTAGGGTATGCTGTGGGCCGATCGTCTGTGGAGTTTTGAGTCTTCCCAAGTCGGCTTATTGTGCAATATATCTGCTTATATTGTTTTGCTTAATATCTTCCTAGACTTTGAACGCTTAACAATTTTTCACTTTTTGTAGATACGACCCAGATGTATGATGCGCTGTGTACAATTGTGATAGCCTCATCAGCAAAGCAGTGGCACTGTAATGTGCCCGGGGAGGACAACGTAGTGAGTGAGTGAGTGAATCAAGAGGCTCCTACTTATGCACCGAGTACGGCCGTCCTCGACACAGGATGAGGTGCCGCGATAAGTAAAACAAACTCACGTCGAGGACACAAAAAGGGCGTGCTTCATATGTATGGAATGCAAAAATAGAAGAGGGAATGGAGTTTTACAAATTTATAAGTAAGTGCGGAAGAATTGCAGGTCCTCCTGAATGGAATATATGAACTGTGCACAGTATAAACCAAAGAAAGACAAATAACAGGAAAGAGATTTGCAACAAAGCTGACATCAAAATTAAGTACCACGCAGTAAACGATATGAGCTAATCCTCCTGCGTTGGAAGCAATATAATACATGACGGACGAGGCAAGAAGGAGGTAAACAACAGATTTGCATTGGCGAAGACAATATTCCTGATCAAAAGAAGTCTCCTATTATCAAGCATAAGCATTTATTTGACGAAGAAATTTCTGAGAGCGTGCGTTTTAAGTGCACTATTGCGTGGGAGTGAATAACTGACTGTGGGAAAAGCAGAGAAGAAGGAAATCGAGGCGTTTTAGATAAGGTTGTGTAGAAGGATGTTGAAATTAGGTGGACCGTTAATATAAGAAACGAGGATTATCTTCACGGAACAGGCGAGAAAAGGAATACGGGAAGAAACTAACAAGAAGAAGGTACACAATAAGACATTTCTTAAGACATCCGCGAATAAGCAGAAGGCGGTCGTAGCGGTGTAAATGCAGTCTGAGATGAAGAGAGCGTCTTGAGAGAGAAATGGTGTTGACCAACATAAACCAGCTAGAAAAACGATAGGATAAATAAAAAAAAAACTTAGCGAATGTATTCTCATGACACTAAGTATTGCTTGGTGAGGTGATGACCCCAGAACTCGCGCCCATTAAGTTAGTACTTTGTTAAACAAGCAAAATGTCGCAAATTTTTGGAATTATCGGTTTCACCAATAGGGCTCCGGCTGGGTATAAACAGATGCAGTGGAAACTTACAGATAAGGCGAATGAAAAACAAAACAGAAAGAGAACGGTTCTGCTGCTAGGTAGTGGTCATGGGAGGGGTGTATGACAACAGCTACGGGAAAAATTATGTTCAGGGTGCCAGAACACAAGTTTTTGGAACCAAGTGTTAGTCTTAACCAGGTAAATTAGGACAAATTTGTAAGGATTTCAGCAAAGAAGATCTGGCGTTGTTAGTTGTGGGACTGGAAACAGACTGGTTAAAAACGAAAAATACAGTGACCTGGACAAAATACATTGCTACGTTACCATGTGCGTGAATAAAACGGCAAAGGGTCCCTCTAAGGCCTTTCCCCACAAGCCCCCCCCCCACACTCACCACCCCTTACCCCTACCCCCACTTCGGCAATACCTTCGGTGCCAGCCACGCACCAATTTATCTCGCGGCTGCTCTGTCATGTGAAGGGAGGCAAACCCCACCCAAATGGGTGGAGATGGGAGAGGGGGGCAAAGGTATTGCCTAAGCATCAGGCGTTAGAGCAGCCGCGAGACTAACTTGGTGTCGAACATTCCGACAGATACATTTCTAAAGTGCTCACCAAAGGTGCGTGGGTGGCACTGAGGGTGTCGCCGACGAGTGGGTGGGTGGGTTGGGGTCTTAACATGGAGCCTTTGCCGTTTTATTCACGTACACGATAATGTAGTAACATAGCGTCTCACCCCCTCTCCCTGTGATCATGCCCCAGGAGGGCGCGAGACAAAGGTGCTAAAAAGCTATAAAACCTCTTTGCTGCTCGCATAACGTTTAGATTCCGTCGAATGGTTTTCGAAGATTCCTAGTGGTCCCACACTGTACATCAGGCCAAAAGTTGCAGTCACACTACGCTCCATAGGGGATGCTGCCCACGATGCCCTTCGAGTAGGGTTGAACAACTCAGGGGGTGGCAAGAAAATTGTCCTGTCAATCATCGCACTGCAAACTGTCGCTTTCCAAGGCGAGGTATGTGGGAATCAACGCCTCAATGGCGACGATAAAAAAACCAGCCTCACAATTTTGTACAACTGAAATGAATAAGACAAGAGTGTGCAGTGTAAGTTCGCAGCACACAGTTCTCGTCCAGCCAGGCGCGGCAGAGCTGCTCTGGCGGCAGCAGTATGGCCAGAGGGCGCGGATGACGGGATTTGAGCTGCAGCTGTTATAGCGCCTCTCCAAGATGAGCTGGTGCGGCACGGTTCGGAGAAAGAGAGTGACCTGCTCCACTAGGGAGCTGGAGACCAGCACCGTGGCAACTGGGGTGCGTCTGCGAAGCATGAGGGGCGAGGCTGAGCCTGAGGTAAGGGCCGAGGTCGATGGTGGGAGCGGGCTGGGACTGGAGGTATTGACCATTGGAGCGAGAGATGCGACAGCGACTTTCTGATCCTACGCCGGAAGCCGTGGTGCGAGCTCCCGACGAGCCTGGGGGCTGTGCCCGACGCAGTATACGGCGCTTTCCAGCTCGTGGCAGGCCTAAGGCATCGCAGTGAACCACATTTAGAACTGCAAGGATGCAGCGATTTTGGGGGAGAGTTAATTCGTGGCCAGCAACCAAGACGGAGTCAGCTGGGACCTGGTGTGCCGTGGAGCTGGACAGTTTGAAGAACCAATGATTTACCCGAGTTGTGGCAGCGCAGTTGTGGACATCATCGACCAGGAGGGCTGTCGGTGTCTTTTCTCAGAGGTGAGGAGACAGCAACCCCAACGAGATAAACAGAACAGTAGTTTTGTTAACAGTGTAGAGACGAAGAGTAAGGAGTGTGCTTTATTGGTCAGTAGTGATTCTTTGTCATTTTACAAGTGGTCAGATTTAGGGTCGTGTTCGGCGAGTATTGTGTACAGTGAAGGAGAGTGTACATATGTTTCGAGTGCGACGGTCCATTACAGTTTGTATATTCTACGGCCTGACGATGAGGTCAGAATATTACCCCGTGTGTGGTGGTTCTTTATACGTCACTGGAGTGCGTTAAAATTTCTCAGAACGAGAGTTCTGCACGCTGTTTGCCATGGTGAGGGCGCAATCCAACAGGTAGTGCATTAATAAAAATTGGTTCATGATACAGCTGTTGCGCAGTTCTTGCTACAAAATGTACTACCACATATGCGGATTCCCGTCTACAAAGTCGTGTGTAATCCATATTGTATATACTCATAATTTATTCAGTTTCGACTGATTATTGTTGCTCATAGCGTAGGCGGATTCGTAATATCAAGCTGTAGTACATTAATCTCTACTGGCTGAAAGCTTTAATATTTTATTGTGTATTTGTTGTTCTTGTTTGGTGCCCGCTTACTGTGTTGCTAATACTTTTTAAGGAGTCTTTAAATTATTCTGTGATTATTTGACGCTCAGACTGTACAAGTACTAGCCCCGGCAATATGCATTTCAGTTGGCTTATTCTTTAACATTATGCTCTTGTAGTTTGTTTGTGGAAGATGTTTATATTTTTAATAAATGTTTTTATAAGTCCATACATGCAAAACCCTCAAACCAAACCCCACTCCATCCAAACCCATCGCTGCATGGTTAAAATACAATAAAAGAGTATTAATTTTGATGGTATTAGCATAAGAAACGCAGATGGCGAGTTTGGTGCTACGATATAGATGACGATGCTGCTCCTGCAAGTCCTTGAAGGTCAGCCCCCAGCAAGCTGAGAGTGTGACGTGGGAAGGAAGTGATCGATCTGTCAGGCTGAGAAGTGTCTAATGAGAAGAGGTGGGTGGTGCATGGAGTAGAGAGACTAGTTTTTTTATGCAGTCTGCTACTACCAGGGAGTTTTGGCAACAGACGTATGGTTACTTCTTCAAGCAATTCAGTAGTCCATATTACAGCATGACAATGCCCAGTCACATGTGGTAACGAATGTTCAAGATACTTTCGGGAAACGCCGGATATCACAGCTATCCAGCCATACATGTTGCCTAACAAGTCAATCAAACATATTCTGATATTTCTTCGCTCTGTAGCTTGTTCACCAGTGTCCTACAGCATCCAGTTTTGATGCTTTGTGAATTACGCATATAGTGTCTGGGTGACAAAGGTGAACTATAGGAAGCGATCTTAATTATGGCTGGTAAGTGTCAGTTTTCATAGTTTTCAATCACACTGAAAATAAAGTCACACCTAATATCTTGTTGTGATGGAGATGCGGTTTGCTCTACAGGCAGACTCGTGTCTATTTATGTAACTGTGATTGGTGTTCGTAGCTGTTCGTACTTAGAGGACAGTCTATTCTTTGTTCAGAGCGCTCTCCAGTTTTCTTCACAACTTTCCATTATATGCTACAACTTCCCAAATTTAACTAGCTTTTCTACAACCTTCAAGTCTTTTACCAAGTTGCGGCAATTTCTGCTTTGTTCATCGCCACGAACCTAACCTTTGCACCAGTGACAACCTATGAATGAACGTTTGGGTCGTCCTGGAGCAGTTGTCTAAATCCCCTGATGGCTACTACGCGATGATATTTCTGAATGTCGTATAGCAGTCGTTGCACAGACCTCACCGCAATCTTTCTCGTGCTCAATTCGTGGGCCAGAGCACGACGTTTACGTATACCATAATTTATTCCCTAGTTGTTTCAAAGATGTTGGATGACAGATTCAGATCCGTCATTTTCTGAACATCTTTTGGTGTGATGCCAGCTGATAGCCGACAGCAAAGTTCTTCATCATTCATCGATCTTTCCTCGTTTTTGAAGCGCTCTTAACAGTGTCAAGGCTGAGTCTGACCTAAAGTGTTGTCTTCAAAACGTGCTTCAACGTTAGGTGAGTTTCTGTACCGGGTTTCGCTGCTTTAGAACAATTCTGTGTTCAGGCTTGCTCCTCTTTCTGGTCAGCCACCGAAAAACCGCAAACTCACGGAAACACGACAGTGGAAGCATGCTGACCAACATATATGATCTCTTCACGGGTTGTCAGCCGAGTAGGCTTCAGGCGAAGAAGATGGAGACGCATTCCATCGAAACGTTGCTACGAGACGACGACGCTACTCGGCTGACAACCCGTGAAGACTTCATATATGAAATTAGCCGAGAAAGCCTGCACTCACATGCTCACCAACAACTACGCAAACCACAGCTGGCAGTCACTTTCGAAACTGATTAAAGACCATATGGGGAGACTACTTGCGATATTTCAGTGTGCTCGTAGCCATTGGGGACAAAATTCAAATTTCTGGAACTTACCGGTACCACGTACATCGGCGTATATACCTCCACCCATTTGTTCGAGTCTTACTGGTCTACGATGCCACGGCAACCTGAAATTCTGAAGCCTCATTTACGCGACGACAGCGAATTTTTACCTGCACACAGTACGGACCTTCCATTCCGAAGACACGAGTTTTCTCTGGCAGTGATTGCAGGGTTCCTGTTCTAAATTGCCGGCTGCCGGCTGCGGGCAGCAGGTATGGCTATTAGTCACGAACATGCAGAGCCCGTCTCGGCCTGACGGGAGTTTTCTGGTGTGCCCACAGAGCCAGAGGACATCCCGGCCCGCGTCAACACCAGCGGCTCCCCACATCGATCTCGCACCTTCTACGGGGAGCGCATCTAATCTTAGCGCCGCGCCGCGCCTCACCTCGCCTCGCCAGCCAGCGGTGCCTACGACGCCGCCATCCATGAGACTGCTCAACGTCGCAGGGATCACTGGATGCCGTGACAGGTGCGAAACTTATTCTCCTCCTGCCCCAACAACTTTAAACTTTCCTCCTCGTCTGTGGCTTCGGAGTTTCCGTAGCGTCGGGTGAAGTCCCTGTCTTTGCCACGGCCACAGTCGACGGACTCTTACGCTGTCCTCACACTGAACGAAGCAGCTGACGTTGACCTGGACACGGACGGGAAGTCCATCCTCACGGGACAAAGCTTCCGCATCAGATGGGACATGCTAGTTAACGTCGTTTGCTACCGTAACGCTATCCAGCGGCAGCTTTCGGCGGTATCCGGCTTGCAAACTACACAGTTTGTTTCCTGCGTTAGCTCAATTGAGACTCACGTTTCCTCCCTCTTTCGTATGCTAGCCATGTTATTCTGACTTTAGTGTGAGTAAATAAAAACTTCATGTTGTAAAACAAAAAGGGAAGTTCCATATTCCGTCTGTAACGACATCAGCTTATAAGACTTCACAAAATCGGACAAACTCACTCCTGAGCGGGAGCGCGATTTTGTTTACACAACATCGAATATTACAGAAATTATTTCGATTAATTTAACCCTCGAGCGGGCGCGCCTGTGTACAAAGTGCGGCAACCAAACATATGATTTTGTGCGGTTCCATTTTTGGTTCACAATTGCAAATCTGTACCTATTCCTTCAGTGCTGCTTCAGGTAACACAATGATAAATTGTGTTGTCGTACGTCAAAGTGATCATCAGTAATATAAAATACAAGGCGAGCTAGGTGAGAAAAAAATTATGATCAGTTGATAAACATTACCCCAGTTACGAACTAGCAACATAATCCCACATTGAGGCAGTAGTCTACGAGATAATTAGTGATCGAAAAAGCAGCTGACTGAGATCTGATGCAACTGCTCTGCTTAATGCTTCGAATGCGTCATTACTGTCTCTCTAACTCCTGTCCTTGGCAAAAGAGAAAGTTATAGTGAAAATTTATTTCATTGTTGTCCAATAAAACAGTAGTCTAGCTCATAATGGTTCAAATGGCTCTGAGCACTATGGGACTCAACTGCTGTGGTCGTTAGTCCCCTAGAACTGAGAACTAGTTAAACCTAAGGACATCACACACATCCATGCCCGAGGCAGGATTCGAACCTGCGACCGTAGCGGCACGCGGTTCCAGACTGCAGCGCCTAGAACCACACGGCCACTGCGGCCGGCTAGTCTAGCTCATATTATGTAAGCTTATCTTCTCCTTGTTTAAATAAACTAAGATTAAACTGTGATTTGGTCATACTTGACTTACCTTGGGAACACAAGGAAACCTATTCTTTTCATGTGTACAAAGTGAGCCGCGCGTCCGCTCGTGTTATGAAAAACGGCGCGCCAGCTCGAGGATTAATAAAAAAATCTCTCAATCCTTTTGACGACACGAAGGTGAAAGAAAATGTGGATACAGAAAGACACTAACAACCGAAGTTCTAAATGAATTGGAAGCAGTCTTGATCGCTTAACTTTTTTAATGGTGACTGGTTTCGATCTTTTTATCAGATCATCACCAGCCACAAAGAAGAGGATTGCCATTCGGCACCGCCTCCGGTAGATATTCATGGTCTGAAGATGATCTGATAAAAAAATCGAAACCGGTCACCATTAAAAAAGTTAAGCGATCAAGACTGCTTCCAATTTATTTATAATAATTACAGATCGCTGTTTTCCTATATAAGAACTATGTTCTTTAAAATGTTAACCGAAGTTCTACCTAATCTCCTACAGGCAAGTTGGCCAATTAAATGTCTCCCCATTTCTGTCTACTAGAGACGGACAAAATAAAATGAATGCCACCCACTTTATAACATCCAAACTGTTAAACCCATATCCTTAAGAGATACTTGATAAGGGTAATAGGGTTTCAGTCTTTGCTCCAATGCAGAACACAATTGATCGATAATGTTGAAATAACTGTAAATTCCAAGAAAGACGTTTTATTTCATTTCTATGGCATAAAACCAATTTCCAGCTATGTAAGTGGCGGCATAATAAACTAAAATGAAAACTGCTACTGAATATACCATCGACTGAACACGAAATATAATGCAAAAACCATACCAGCTGTCTTTCCTTTCAGCAGAGTGATAGAACCCACTGCACGCCAAAAATGATCGTAGAAACACTTACACAACCTTCACAGTTGTAAGCGGGCAAAATGGGTTGTACAATTCTTTTAATAATTCCCACAAGTAAACTCGTTTTCAATCCTAACGTAAACATTCACTTTCGAACGTCACTGGATTTCAGGACTGGTCGGTAGTCTAAGTTTTACCGTCCTTGAAGCACTGACACCTCCACTCTCCAAGCCATCTGTTTTGCAATAGGACGGACAGGGTGAGCAGTAATTTACGGTTGCTTGCTTATGACGCTATGGTGTAAGGGAAGGTGTCGTCGGGCTACTGTAGGAGGATACAAAATAACTTCGACAGAATTTCTTGCCGGCATGGTGAATGACAACTTGCTATAAGTGTAGAAAAATGTAAATGAATACGGATGAGTAGGAAAAACAAACAATGTTCGGATGCAGCGTTAGCAGTGTGCTGTTTGACAGTCACATCGGTGAAATATCTAGGTGTAACACTGCAAAGCAAATGTAATGGAATGAGCACGTCACGTTGGCTGTACGGAAGGTGAATGGTCGACTTAGCTTTATTGGGAGAACGAGTAGTTCAACTATAAAGAAGACGGGGTATGGAACGCTGGTGCAATTCATTCTTGAGTACCGCTCGAGTGTTCGGAATCCTGACCAGGCCAGTTTAAAGGAAGACATCAAAGCAGATCAGAGGCAGGCTGCTAGATTTGTTACTGGAAGGTTCGATCAACACGCAAGTATTACGGGAATGCGTTGTGAACTCAAATGGGAATCCTTGGAGGCAAGACGACGTTGTTTTTGCGAGGCCCTATAGAGGAAATTTAGGGAACCGACATTTGAGGCCGACTGCAGAACGATTCTACTTCTGCCGCTTCGCGTAAAGGCAACGAAGATAAGATGAGAGAAATTAGGGCCTGCGGACAGTCATTGTTCGCTAGCTCTATTCGCGAGTACAAGGTGCGCTCCGTTATGCACCGTAAGGTGGTTTGCGGAGTGTGTATGCAAATGTAGATAATAATCTTCGCACTTTTATACTATTAAATAATGGCAGTATTTGGAATAAGTGTAGTCATTGAGATAAGGGTAGTTGTGCAAATGAAGAAGAAACGCCTAGAAAAATGAACTTAACGACGTGAAATAATGATTATGAATTTATGATGCATCCTTGCATATGCATTTTCATGGATACAATTTTGAACAAAATTCCTTACAGGCCATTACAGTACTTCGGTGTAATCCATATTTGACGTAAGAACGTAACTGTCGTGTAGTTTTTGTTTTCCGTTTTCTTTAAGGGATACAAAAATTTTAGTTGATTTATGATCCTTGAGAAGCTAAATACTGTTGTGTCCGTGAGTAAAGACATTTCTGCTCTCTGAAGCCTTTCCCTTTGTGTATAGTGATCGCAAGCGCAACTTTAACAGTCAGTTGTCTTTTTGTCAATATGAAAAGGCACCCTTGGATCAGATTTTGTCAGATCTATCGGTGATATTACAACAGCCTTCCTGGTGTCAATCAGCAGGGCATTAATAGTAAATTCAATGACTTTTCTTACAACCATGCGTGCTACATTGTCTAAGCACTGTTTAGCGTTCAGGTTTCTTGTCAACATGACAATAGTGTTTCCCTTTAGTATATGTTTATGTGGCGGTATCCTTGACTGATCTAATAAATATAAGAATGCTACATGATGTCTGTCGCCTCGGAAAGTTTATTCGTTTAGAAAAGTCAACTTGTACGACAGGTAGAAATAATGGAACACCGCAGTGGTCACGGCTATTACCTATGACATTGCTGTATACAAATTATTCAGTTAATAAGTAGTTTACAACAAATAAAATGGTATTTACAATAAAATAATATGAAAAGACAGCCTCTTATTCGTCATTAATAACTTAGCTTCGTAAAATATAGATATTAAGCTGGGAATCCATTATGCCCTATTTCCTGTCACAATTAAGTCTCTTTTCACGTTAAAATTTTACGCAGATAGAAAGTTTCAGCGCAATGCAATGTCAGAAGCCGGTTAAAAACCTTTCTACGATACCTCATTAATGCCTGTGCGATTAGTATACGTTAAGAAAAAGGGATGTTGACTTGAGAAATAATACAGGATGTTCAAAAGAAAGTGTCGGTTGCTTTGAGAGGTGGAAGAACTCATCGATACAAGAAAAATAAATCGAATAACTTGGATGCAGAAATGCATATTTTCTGCGATAAACACATGTTTACAGGAGATGACAATGCACCTCTCTGCCCTCCGGGGTAAGGAATGACGCACCCTTTGAAATATACCCTGTTGTTGTACGTGCTGGCACGCATTGAATACGCGACACTGTGGTGTCCGTACATCGTTGATTGGCGTGGCGTAGACCAATTCCTTCGTGTGCCCATAACCAAAAGTGTAATGGATTGAGGTCTGGGGAACCAGCATGAACCCCCCCCCCCCCCCCCCCCCCCCTCCAGACCAATCCAGCAGTTCTGAAATGTCTGCGTAGATGTTCGCGCACATTGCGACGAAAGTGAACTGGTGCGACATCATGCAAGAATTACATTTGTACATTTGTATTCGTTGCTGCAATGGCACAGCCTCGAGCAAGGTAGGTAATACATTAATGAGAAAGTCCAGGTAATGGGCCTCAGTTAACCTTTGTGATGCACGTATGGCCCTATTAATTTACCGCCGTCCGCAGCTCGTGGTCTCGCAGCAGCGTTCTCGCTTCCCGAGGACGGGGTCCCGGATTCGATTCCCGGCGGGGTCAGGGATTTTCACCTGGCTCGAGATGACTGAGTGTTGTTGTGTCGTCTTCATCATCATCATTCATCCCCATTACGGTCGGAGGAAGGCAACGGCAAACCACCTCCATTAGGACCTTGCCTAGTACAGCGGTGCGGGTCTCCATCATCGTTCCCCTACGCTCTGTCAAGGGGAATAGGATATCATCATCATCATTTTACCGCCAAGTACGCCTGCCCATACGTTGATTGAGAATCGGTGTGGATACCCTCTTTCCTGCTTGGGGATTTACATCTGTTCATACATGCCGGTTATAGCAACACGCAACACCACCTCGTATGAGCCCTGTCTCATCGGTAAATAAAGTCTTGGATGTGAACTATGGATTTGCGGCACTCTTCTGGAACAGGCATTGACAGAACCGCCGTCTGCCATGATGATCCTGTGGCCTTAGAGCCTGAACGGGCTTTAGACGATTGAGATACTCCATCTGTTCATGAACTACCCTCCAGATAAGAGAGTGAGACACGCCTTCTGCTGCTGCTAAACATCGTCGCACTCTACAGTCCGATCCATGAACGATGGCAATTCGCTCGTCTCGAGTCACAAATGGAGATTGCATTGTTGACGATTCCAAACGACAGTTGCGGTACGCGTGCTCGTACTTTCCGCTTGAAGAAAGCGTATATCTCGCAAATTACGTCTCTCGCTTGTTGCTGCAGAATTTATCATTAATACCACCACCAGTGATGACAGTTCGCAACAAATGGAATAGAAATTCATTAAACAATTCGCTACGATCACGTTTAATGCTCGAATTAGCTACGGCATTAACAGCAAAGCGCTCAGAATACTACTGAACGTTCACTGGCTTCCGGAGAATGCGTGACGTGGGTGCGCAGAACAAGCCTAAACTCGACTGCCGTAGTACGTGACTCCAACTACAGTCCCAGGGGTTTCTTCCCCCGAAAGCGCGCCGTTTACTCTGCCAGGCGTGCGGGTCGTGCGGACTGTGCGGGGTCGTCCACAGTCAGTCTCCCGAGGTGCACGGGTACCTGTGTCCCTCAGACGCTGGTAAAGTTTGACTAACAGCTTATCAGAGGGAACTCTGCCTTATGAATAGTTTTCAGCGTAGAGGACACGGGCTCGCAGGCTACGTCATTTGCTAAACCACAACAGAATATCATAACCGCCATTTCACTTGTCTAGTAGTAGGCTTCCGTTGCTAACAAGTGGTGGAACCATACTTTTTGTACTCGCCACACATAAGTGAAGCAGCGTTTGCAAGAAAGTAGAACACCAAACGTACCCAGGGTTGAGAGTACTGTCCAATAACGCACACCAACAGAACGAAAACTAACGTAGTCTACAATACGACTCGAACCACTCAGCAGACTGCGGACCACCTAATGGTATGCACAGTACTGTGAATAAGACTACATAATAGCCTGCTGACTCATTTGGTGTGGCGCAAATGCAACGACTGTGCTAATATCCGCAACTAAGCGTCGCGCAGCCCTTTCTGCAAGTACTGGTTTGTCTTGAAAAGTATGCGTTTCCGGACCCATGTTTACTGTTATTCTTTTTTGTTTTGTTTCGATGAGTACTACCACCTCTCGAAGCATTCGACACTTTTTTTAAGCACCCTGTATAAATGATAGGTTTCATTTCTTCGACTTCCATGGCATTTATTTTGTTGACAGTGTGTTCTCTTGACGTATTTTAAATTCAGTAGTCACTTTCGATGCACCGCTCTTCTTAGTAGATAAAATTACCGTCCTCAACATGTTTATATCGCAATGTTTACTTTTCTTCCACCATTGCGTTTAGCAGATGATGAGTGACTGTAAGAGGGTACAAGATGATTCAGATAAAATTTCTATTCGGTGTGATGAATGGCAGTTATTTCTTAATGTAGAGAAATGTGAGTTAATGCCGATGACTAGGAAAAAGAAACCGGTAATCTTCGGATACAGCGTTAGCAGAGTCCTGTTTGACAGTCACGTCGTTTAAATATCGGGGCGTAACACCGCAGAGCGATAGGAAATGGAATGAGCATGTCAGGACTGTGGTAGGCAAGGCGAATAGTCGACTTCGGTTCATTGCGAGAATTTCAGGAAAGCGTGTGGTTCACCTGTAAAGGAGACAGCACATAGGACACTAGTGCGAACTATTCTCGCGTAATGCTCGAGTGTTTGGAATGCGCACTATATCGAATTAAAGGAATTCAGAGGCGGGCTGCTACATTTGTCGCTGGTAGGGTCTAATAACACGCAAGTATTGCGTGAATACAGAAGACTAAGGAATTTCGTTAAAAGAGAAGCTAAGAAAGCAAAAGAAAATTTTCTTGAAGAAATGTGCAGGGAAGTGGAAGAAAACATGCAAAACGGAAGAACTGATTTAGCCTACAGAACAGCAAATCAATGTTTTAACAAACGTAAAACAACACTCTCAGGCACAATAGAAAATAAAGAGGGGAAAATATTGTTTGGTGAAGACATGGTGAAGAGATGGAAAGAACACATAGAGGAGTTGTATGCCGGAGAAAGTAAAAGGAAGAGAAGAGCAAGTTGGCGAAGATGACAAGTGAGATGACATTCTGCAAAAAGAATTTGACAGAGCTGTAAAAGAACTACGGGACGACAAAGAAACGGGTATTGATGACATCCCTGCACAACTAATAAAGAATGCTGGTGACAGCATGAAATTAGGTCCATCTGTAACACAGGAGAGATACCGACAGACTTCCAGAAATGTATCATTGTTCCTATACCAAAGAAAGCAGCAGCTACAAAAAGTGAACAGTACCGAACTCTGAGCCTAATATCACATGCATCAAAAATTCTCATAAAAATAGTTCTGAAGAGAATTGAAGAGAAGGTGAAGGATACGCTGAGTGAAGATCAGTTTGGTTTCAGAAGGGCATTGGGAAATAGAAAGGCGATTCTGGCACTGAGAGTCGTTATCGAAAAGCAATTGCAAAAAAATGAACCAACTTATATTGCCTTTGTAGACATGGAAAAGGCATTTAGTAACGTTATCTGGCAAGAGATGTTCAGAGTGCTGAGGAAGTGTGATACTCAGTTTCTATAAGAATGAAGTGGCAGTGATTAGGAACTGTCACCAAGAACAAGAAGCAAGTATTAGAAAAGGGGTAAGACAAGTATGTGCTCTCTCTCCTCTTATATTCAATCCAGGAAGCTATAGACCAAGTTCGAGAAACTACTTAGGTGGGGATCAAAATTAATGGGCAGAAGATAGACATGTTACGTTATGCAGATGATATTGCTATAGTCACGGAGACAAAAGAAGATCAAGACGAAGTTCTGAGAACAATCGAGAAATTCTATGCAATCAGTATGGAATGAGAATGAACAAAAAAAAGACTAAAGTAATGGTATGCAGTACAGGAGCAGAATATGAACCTCTGAGAATGAGAATTGGAAAAGAGGAGCTGGAAGTGATAGAGGAGTTTTCTTACCTGGGAAGCAAAATCACAAGGGGTGCTAGAAGCCGGAAAGAAATTGCGAGCAGAATACAAAAGGCCAAAATTGCATTTAATCGGAGAAGTAACTTACTCACCAGCGCTAACACCAGTCTGGAAATAAGGAAACGTATCATGAAAGGTTTCGTTTGGAGTGTGGCCCTATACAGATGTGAAACTTGGACAATTGGAAGAGAAGAGAGAAAACGGCTAGAGGCCCTGGATATGTGGTGCTATAGAAGGATGATGAAGATCAGCTGGAGAGACAAATTAACGAATGAAGAGGTGTTTAGAGGCGCGCAGGAAACTAGATCTCTGTGGAGGCACATCCAAACAAGAAGAGGCAAACTTGTAAGGCACACCCTACGACACAACAACATCATTGGAACAATAGCAGAAGGAGCTAGTGAGGGAAGGAATCGGCAGGGGCGACCAAGGATATCATGCATGCAACAGATCATGAATGACGTTGGATGTGACACATACGTGGAAATGAAGAGGAAGGCAGACAGAAGAGAGGAATGGCGCTCTGCTGCAAACCAACCTCAGGATTGAACACTAAAAGATAGAAAGAAAATTGCGGAGATGCTTCGGGAACTCAAATGGGAATACGTGGACTAAGGCGAAGGTTTTTTCGAGAAACACTATTGAGAAAATTTAGATAACATCATTTGCTGACTGCAGAACGATTCTAATGGCGTCAACATACATTTCGTGCAAGGACCACGAAGATAAGATACGAGAAATTAGAGCTCATACGGAGGCGTATATAGATGTTTCCGTAAGAACGTGCAAAAATTTAGCAGGACATAAAGGATGCTCCACTGAACAGTTTGAGATACCTGTGGTCGGAGAAGCCAGCTTTAGGAGGTAACAGGAATAAAATCAAATTACTGTGTACTTTTTTTACATTAGTTACAGTTAACTGCAAATCCATTACTGACACAATGAATGTACAATTTTTAATGTATATTACAATATATGCTAAAACTGACGGCCATCAGCCTCAATGCAAGCATGACATCGGCGAAAAAGATTCTGATGCACCCTGGCAAATATCCCTGGTGTGTTTCGAATCACACCACAGGCAGCTTCAATTCTGGCGACTGATTCCACCTCCATATCCATAGTGGTCTCATACAGATATCCCCATAGGAAATAATCAAGGGGATTCCGGTCACGTGACGTCGCAGGCCATGGAATAGGGCCTTCCCTTCCAATCCAGCGACCAGGCAGTATTAAGATTGCTGCGGACATCCAAACTAAAGTGAGGCGGTGCCCCGTGATGTTGTACCAGCATCCTCTCTCGGATACCAGAGGGTACGTTCTCCAACAACTCAGACAGAACTCTTTGCACGAACCTCAAGTGCAGATGGCCATTCAGACGGTCAAGTAGAAGATACGACCCAATGAGATTGTCGCCTACAATGCCGACCCAGATATTCGCAGCAAAACTCACTTGATGGTGTGACTCTCCTACGGCGTGACGGTTTTCCTCAACCCACACACACAGCTATTCTTGATGTTCGAAATACCGTCACGATCAAATGAGGTCTCCTCAGTAAACACTACGATTTGGAGAAAATCTGGTGGACCAATCCATTGTTAGAGCAATCCTGACACAATTCAACTCTTGGTGCAAAGCCAGTCATAAGTACTTCATGGACTCGTTGTGGGTGATACGGGTGTAAGTGTTGTGCACGGAGTACTCGCCACATTCTAGTATGTGCGGCGCCCATTTCACGCGGAATACTTGTATTCCAGTGGGGTCCGCTGCAACACGTTCCACCGCCTCCTCTTCAAAATCGGGTGTGCGAGAAGTCCTCATGTTGCCAGGTCCCTCGTTTCTTCTTTCGAATGAGCCAGTCTCCCACATTCGTCGCTCGAGAGATGTAAATGTTGAGACGGATGATGCGTGTTAGAAAATCGTTCCTGTATTGTCTTTCACCACTGAGAGCATTGCAACGTGCTTCCCCATACACAAGGCGTATGTCAATGAATTCTGCGAAACTGTACCGGTTCTGCTCCATCGTACTGTACTGCACGTCTCTGAATATCATCGAGTAATGAGTGGGTCTGTCGTTGATTCATAGCACGTTCCGTTATGGGACAATGTAAATACGATACAACAGAGCCTCCTTATGGACAAGTGGAGTAAACAAATCTGCATTATGACTTCCGAGTAATCAGGCACGTCTCCTTTTATCCTTGCAGGAAATAAAGAATGTACAGTACATGTAAATAAACAGCACAATGCGTATAAACCAGTACGCATGTTAGTTGTAAATAAGAAGGAAAACAGTAATGCTAGCCAAAGTAGGATACAAGTTTACTTCCGTATCTCTTTAAGCTGGCTTCTGCAGCCCCAGGTTTCCTACCTCAAATTGTTTGGTGGAGCTTTCTTCATGTTCTGTTACATTTTTGCACGATCTTGCGGAAACACCACGCACCGTTCTGTGGCTTGCGGAGTTTGTGTGCTGATATAGACGTTTTCCCTTGAACTCAAATTGCTGTTATCACGTGTTCGTCAGCTAAGTGGATGCTATCAAACTGCTCACGTAGCAAGTCACTGAGGTTATGAGATAATGGTCGAACTACAAAAAGCTACAAGATCATAGGCGTGCCGGAGGTGTGAGCAGTTAAGTGGCATTATTTTACAACATAAAAACAAAAGTCAGTGTATTGCGTCAGTAAGTCAGACAAGATGTCTATGTCCGACAGCCAATTAGCTATCCTCATTTAACTTTCTTTTAAATCATAGTAATAAGGGTCTTCATGTTCTTACCACTCCACAACAGGGTATTATCCTTTGTAGGCGCATTACTAAGCACAGAACCATCCTTGTAGACGTCAATAGGGAATTCGACTGTTTTCTGGAAATTGTCTTAAATGATTAAGTTTGTCATTCTATACTTCTTGAATTTCAGTGTTATATTATAACTGCTGTTGTTGTTGTGGTCTTCAGTCTTGAGACTGGTTTGATGCAGCTCTCCATGCTACTCTATCCTGTGCAAGCTTCTTCATCTCCCAGTACCTACTGCAACCTACATCCTTCTGAATCTGTTTAGCGTATTCATCTCTTGGCCTCCCTCTACAATTTTTACCCTCCACGCTGCCCTCCAATACCAAATTGGTGATCCCTTGATGCCTCATAACGGGTTCTACCAACCGATCCCTTCTTCTAGTTAAGTTGTGCCACAAATTTCTCTTCTCCCCAATCCTATTCAATACCTCATCATTAGTTATATGATCTACCCATCTAATCTTTAGCATACTTCTGTAGCACCACATTTCGAAAGCTTCTATACTCTTCTTGTCCAAACTAGTTATCGTCCATGTTTCACTTCCATACATGGCTACACTCCATAAAAATACTTTTAGAAACGACTTCCTGACACTTAAATCAATACTCGATGTTAACAAATTTCTCTTCTTCAGAAACGCTCTCCTTGCCATTGCCAGTCTACATTTTATATCCTCTCTACTTTGACCATCATCAGTTATTTTTCTCCCCAAATAGCAAAACTCCTTTATTACTTTAAGTGTCTCATTTCCTAATCTAATTTCCTCAGCATCACACGACTTAATTCGACTACATTCCATTATCCTCGTTTTGCTTTTGTTGATGTTCATCTTATACCCTCCTTTCATGACACTGTCCATTCCGTTCAACTGCTCTTCCAAGTCCTTTGCTGCCTGTGACAGAATTACAATGTCATCGGCAAACCTCAACGTTTTTATTTCTTCTCCGTGGATTTTAATACCTATTCCGAATTTTTCTTTTGTTTCCTTCACTGCTTGCTCAATATACAGAATGAATAACATCGGGGATAGGCTACAACCCTGTCTCATTCCCTTCCCAACTACTGCTTCCCTTTCATGCCCCTCAACTCTTATAACTGCCATCTGGTTTCTGTACAAATTGTAAATATCCTTTCGCTCCCTGTATTTTACCCCTGCCACCCTCAGAATTTGAAAGAGATTATTCCAGTCAACATTGTCAAAAGCTTTTTCTAAGTCTACAAATGCTAGAAACGTAGGTTTGCCTTTCCTTAATCTAGCTTCTAAGATAAGTCGTAGTGTCAGCATTGCCTCACGTGTTCCAACATTTCTACGGAATCCAAACGGACCTTCCCCGAGATCGGCTTCTACCAGTTTTTCCATTCGTCTGTAAAGAATTCGCGTTAATATTTTGCAGCATTGACTTATTAAACTGATAGGTCGGTAATTTTCACACCTGTCAACAACTGCTTTCTTTGGGAGTGGAATTATTATATTCTTCTTGACGTCTGAGGGTATTTCGCCTCTTTCATACATCTTGCTCACCAGATGGTAGTTTTTTGTCAGTACTGGCTCTCCCAAGGCTGTCAGTAGTTCTAATGGAATGTTGTCTACTCCCGGGGCCTTGTTGCGACTCAGGTCTTTCAGTGCTCTGTCAAACTCTTCACGCAGTATTGTATCTCCCATTTCATCTTCATCTACATCCTCTTCCATTTCCATTATATTGTCCTCAAGTAGATTGCCCTTGTATAGGCCCTCTATATACTCCCTCCACCTTTCTGCTTTCCCTTCTTTGCTAAAACTGGGTTTCCATCTGAGCCCTTGATATTCATACAAGTGGCACTCTTTTCTCCAAAGGTCTCTTTAATTTCCTGTAGGCATTATCTATCTTACCCCTAGTGAGATAAGCCTCTACATCCTTACATTTGTCCTCTAGCCATCCCTGCTTAGCCATTTTGCACTTCCTGTCGATCTCGTTTTTGGGACGTTTGTATTCCTTTTTGCCTGCTTCATTTGCTGTATTTTTATATTTTATCCTTTCATCAATTAAATTCAGTATTTCTTCTGTTACCCAAGGATTTCAACTAGCCCTCGTCTTTTTACCTACTAGGTCCTCTGCTGCCTTCACTACTTCATCTCTCAGAGCTACCCATTCTTCTTCTACTGTATTTCTTTCCCCCATTCCTGTCAATTGTTCCCTTATGCTCTCCCTGAAACTCTGTACAATCCCTGGTTTAGTCAGTTTATCCAGGTCCCATCTCCTTAAATTCCCAACTTTTTACAGTTTTTTCAGTTTTAATCTACGGTTCATAACCAATAGATTGTGATCAGAGTCCACATCTGCCCCTGGAAATGTCTTAAAATTTAAAACCTGATTCCTAAATCTCTGTCTTACCATTATGTAATCCATCTGAAACCTGTCAGTATCTCCAGGTTTCTTCCAAGTATACAACCTTCTTTTATGATTCTTGAACCAAGTGTTAGCTATGATTAAGTTGTGCTCTGTGCAAAATTCTAACAGGCGGTTTCCTCTTTCATTTCTTACCCCCAATCCATATTCACCTTCTACGTTTCCTTCTCTCCCTTTTCCTACTACCGAATTCCAGTCACCCATGACTATTAAAGTTTCGTCTCCCTTCACTATCTGAATAATTTCATTTATTTCATCATACTTTTCTTCAATTTCTTCGTCATCTGCAGAGCTAGTTGGCATATAAACTTGTACTACTGTAGTAGACATGGGCTTTGTGTCTATCTTGGCCACATTAATGCGTTCGCTATGCTGTTTGTAGTAGCTTACCCGCACTTCTATTTTTTATTCATTATTAAACCGACTCCTGCATTACCCCTATTTGATTTTGTGTTTATAACCCTGTATTCACCTGACCAGAAGTCTTGTTCCTCCTGCCACCGAACTTCACTAATTCCCACTATATCTAACTTTAACCTATCCATTTCCCTTTTTAAATTTTCTAATCTACCTATCCGATTAAGGGATCTGACATTCCACGATCCATTCCGTAGAACGCCAGTTTTCTTTCTCCTGATAACAACATCCTCCTGAGTAGTCCCCGCCCGGAGATCCGAGTGGGGGACTATTTTACCTCCGGAATATTTTACCCAAGAGGACGCCATCATCATTCTATCATAGAGTAAAGCTGGATGACCCGTGGTCTAGGGGTAGCGTCTTTGATTCATAATCAAAACGTTTTCGGTCCCGGGTTCGATCCCCGCCACTGCTTAAATTTTGATAAATAATCAGCATTGGCGGCCGAAGACTTCCGGCATAAGAAGTCAGCCTCATTCTGCCAACGGCCTTGTCAAAGAGGGCGGAGGAGCGGATAGAGGTTCAGGGCACTCTCTTGTCCTAGGGGTGGGAAATTGCCCCTAAAGGCGGAAGAATCAGCAATGATCAACGACATGAGGATGCAGAAGGCAATCGAAACCACTGCATTAAAGACACGTAACGTGTATCCACAGGACATGTGGCCTGTAATTGAAGAAGTGTCATGATGATCTCTCCATTGGCAAAAGATTCCGGAATAGTCCCCCATTCGGATCTCCGGGACTGCCAAGGGGGAGGTTTCCATGAGAAAAAGATTGAATAATCAACGAAAGGATAACGTTCAACGAGTCGGGGCGTGGAATGTCAGAAGCTTGAACGTGGTAGGGAAACTAGAAAATCTGAAAAGGGAAATGCAAAGGCTCAATCTAGATATAGTAGGGGTCAGTGAAGTGAAGTGGAAGGAAGACAAGGATTTCTGGTCAGATGAGTATCGGGTATAAAATGGTATGGTATAACAGATGTAGGATTCGTTATGAATAGGAAGGTAGGGCAGAGGGTGTGTTACTGTGAACAGTTCAGTGACCGGGTTGTTCTAATCAGAATCGACAGCAGACCAACACCGACAACGATAGTTCAGGTATGCATGCCGACGTCGTAAGCTGAAGGTGAACAGATAGAGAAAGTGTATGAGAATATTGAAAGGGTAATGCAGTATGTAAAGGGGGACGAAAATCTAATAGTCATGGGCGACTGGAATGCAGTTGTAGGGGAAGGAGTAGAAGAAAAGGTTACAGGAGAATATGGGCTTGGGACAAGGACTGAAAGAGGAGAAAGACTAATTGAGTTCTGTAACAAGTTTCAGCTAGTAATAGCGAATACCCTGTTCAAGAATCACAAGAGGAGGAGTTATACTTGGAAAAGGCCGGGAGATACGGGAAGATTTCAATTATATTACATCGTGGTCAGACAGAGATTCCGAAATCAGATACTGGATTGTAAGGCGTACCCAGGAGCAGATATAGACTCAGATCACAATATAGTAGTGATGAAGAGTAGGCTGAAGTTCAAGACATTAGTCAGGAAGAATCAATACGCAAAGAAGTGGGATACGGAAGTACTAAGGAATGACGAGATACGTTTGAAGTTCTCTAACGCTATAGATACAGCAATAAGGAACAGCGCAGTAGGCAGTACAGTTGAAGAGGAATGGACATCTCTAAAAAGGACCATCACAGAAGTTGGGAAGGAAAACGTATTTACGAAGAAGGTAGCTGCGAAGAAACCATGGGTAACAGAAGAAATACTTCAGTTGATTGATGAAAGGAGGAAGTACAAACATGTTCCGGGAAAATCAGGAATACAGAAATAAAAGTCGCTGAGGAATGAAATAAATAGGAAGTGCAGGGAAGCTAAGACGAAATGGCTGCAGGAAAAATGTGAAGACATCGAAAAAGATATGTTTGTCGGAAGGACAGACTCAGCATACAGGAAAGTCAAAACAACCTTTGGTGACATTAAAAGCAACGGTGGTAACATTAAGAGTGCAACGGGAATTCCACTGTTAAATGCAGAGGAGAGAGCAGATAAGTGGAAAGAATACATTGAAAGCCTCTATGAGGGTGAAGATTTGTCTGATGTGATAGAAGAAGAAACAGGAGTTGATTTAGAAGAGATAGGGGATCCAGTATTAGAATCGGAATTTAAAAGAGCTTTGGAGGACTTACGGTCAAATAAGGCAGAAGGGATAGATAACATTCCACCAGAATTGCTAAAATCATTGGGGGAAGTGGCAACAAAACGACTATTCACGTTGGTGTGTAGAATATATGAGTCTGGCGATATACCATCTGACTTTCGGAAAAGCATCATCCACACAATTCCGAAGACGGCAAGAGCTGACAAGTGCGAGAATTATCGCACAATCAGCTTAACAGCTCATGCATCGAAGCTGCTTACAAGAATAATATACAGAAGAATGGAAAAGAAAATTGAGAATGCGCTAGGTGACGATCAGTTTGGCTTTAGGAAAAGTAAAGGGACGAGAGAGTCAATTCTAACGTTACGGCTAATATTGGAAGCAAGGCTAAAGAAGAATCAAGACACTTTCATAGGATTTGTCGACCTGGAAAAAGCGTTCGACAATATAAAATGGTGCAAGCTGTTCGAGATTCTGAAAAAAGTAGGGGTAAGCTATAGGGAGAGACGGGTCATATACAATATGTACAACAACCAAGAGGGAATAATAAGATGGCTCTGAGCACTATGGGACTTAACGTCTGTGGTCATCAGTCCCCTAGAATTTAGAACTACTTAAACCTAACTAACCTAAGGACATCACACAACACCCAGTCATCAAGAGGCAGAGAAAATCCCTGACCCCGCCGGGAATCGAACCCGGGAACCCGGGCGTGGGAAGCGAGAACGCTAACGCACGACCACGAGCTGCGGACGGAATAATAAGAGTGGACGATCAAGAACGAAGTGCTCGTATTAAGAAGGTTGTAAGACAAGGCTGTAGCCTTTCGCCCCTACTCTTCAATCTGTACATCGAGGAAGCAATGATGGATATAAAAGAAAGGTTCAGGAGTGGAATTAAAATACGAGGTGAAAGGATATCAATGATACGATTCGCTGATGACATTGCTATCCTGAGTGAAAGTGAAGAAGAATTAAATGATCTGCTGAACGGAATGAACAGTCTAATGAGTACACAGTATGGTTTGAGAGTAAATCGGAGAAAGACGAAGGTAATGAGAAGTAGTAGAAATGAGAACAGCGAGAAACTTAACATCAGGATTGATGGTCACGAAGTCAATGAAGTTAAGGAATTCTGCTACCTGGGCAGTAAAATAACCAATGACGAACGGAGCAAGGAGGACATCAAAAGCAGACTCGCTATGGCAAAGAGAAGTCTACTAATATCAAATACCGGCCTTAATTTGCGGAAGAAATTTCTGAGGATGTACGTCTGGAGTACAGCATTGTATCGTAGTGAAACATGGACTGTGGGAAAACCGGAACAGAAGAGAATCGAAGCATTTGAGATGTGGTGCTATAGAAGAATGTTGAAAATTCGGTGGACTGATAAGGTAAGGAATGAGGAGGTTCTACGCAGAATGGGAAAGGAAAGGAATATGTGGAAAACACTGATAAGGAGAAGGGACAGGATGATAGGACATCTGCTAAGACATGAGGGAATGACTTCCATGGTACTAGAGGGAGCTGTAGAGGCCAAAAACTGTAGAGGAAGACAGAGATTGGAATACGTCAAGCAAATAATTGAGGACGTAGGTTGCAAGTGCTACTCTGAGATGAAGAGGTAAGCACAGGAAAGGAATTCGTGGCGGGCCGCATCAAACCAGTCAGCTGCAACTACTGAAAAGGCTGCTGCCCCTCTTCAGGAACCACACGTTTGTCTGGCCTCTCAGCAGATACCCCTCCATTGTGGTTGCACCTACGGTACGGCTATCTGTATCGCTGAGGCACGCAAGCCTCCCCACCAACGGGAAGGTCCATGGTTCTTGGGGGTATTTTATAAATACGAAAATGAAATTCAAATAATGTGAAAGATCGCTAAAACGCTCCATTCGAATCATGTGATGCCTGTGACGTCATTGGCTAACTCGCTGTTCCTATTTTCATAACGCTATTTCACAGTGATGTCTTGTTTTGGAATTAACGTTTCGGAAAATGCGTTACACATGGTGTGTAGTACCATACTGTTCAATACATCTATAAACACTCCTGAAAAGTTGTTTTTGAGTGTTCCAGAGAATGAGAAGATGCGTAAAAGGTGGTTGAACTGTAGCGCCAAATTGCTACCATGTCGACGCACAAGTTCGCTAACTTAATTGAAAAATGTATTGCATTGTGAAGTTAACTTACGTCCGAGATATGCTTTCCCACAGTTACAACGAAGGACAGCATCATTCAATGAAATTAAACTCCAAGACTCAATCGTCGTTTTATCCACCTACACGTGAATTATTCGGTAGCAGAGCTGTTATAACGGTAGACCGTCGAATTTTATAGGACGATGTCCATAGATCGCTGGTTCTAATCTAACCCAAAAGAACATTTTAACTTATTTTTAAACCGATTCGAGACTGCTCTCATATAAAAACCAAACGACAATTATAAAACTTCACCACATCAATCAGAAAACAGAATATTATGTGTTTTCCTTGCTGTTTACAAGCGCTTACATATGCGATCGCTACTGACACACGTCACGTTTTAAACGGTATATTCTAGTTTATGTGACCACACACTTTTTACTTTATTAGAAACAATTTTTATATCTTCGAACTGTCCAGCTAGGATTCTTACTGTTTAAACTTTTGAAGTTTCATCATCTTACAAAAAGATGAAGTAAGTCTGCTTCAGACGGTAACGTTAAATTACACTCAGAAATATCGCAGCCCTTTTGTTTATGTCACCTGCATGTTGTACACGTTTTATATCTCTTTGCATAACCTCATCGTCCTACACCTCGTCGTACTGTGGGCGTATGGCGATATTTTCACTGCTAGCAATGCTTTCCAAAAGAGTGAATTGTTTGTTCGCAAAGTAAATCCATTTATCTCTGTTACCCATTCTCAGACTAAGACTAATGTGAAGCTATACATAATACATTCCACAATCAAAGCAACTACTACAATCAGTTCTTGCTAACGCTATGTTCGTATTTCGTGTAAAACTTTTTTAAGAAATTGACCATTCCATGATTTGAACCTGTAACCCTTACTCTGCAATCGGTTGCGCCCTTTTTTTTAAAAAAAAAAATCTCATTTTGTTCGTTACATTTGTGCGGGGCGGATGTCCCCTGATACCCGTTAAAGTTCATTGTTGATCCATTCACTAAGTTTTTTTTTTTCCTTACAGAGGGCAGCTAACCCTCCGACCGAAGACGCTGAGCTACCATGCCGGCGTCAATGACCGCATATTCACAAAATTCCTTCCTATTGTTACTTAGAAGTTGTAGTTCCGTTTTCCATCGCTAAATAGCGAAACTGTTTGGAGAAGAAGTACGTAACAACCTCATAACTTCGGCTAACGTTCCTATAACACGCGTATCGCTTCGTCTTACTCCCGGCCTGTGACGTCACCGGAGCATCTGCCAATAACAGAGCTTTATCGATCACGCGACCAGATCTTGATATTAAATGATTATTTAAGATTTAATTAAATAAGAATAACAGAGATATTTTGAGAATATTGATCGTAAATGCTGTTTAAAAGTTATAATGAATCAGAATAACAGTAATCCGAAACATATTTTTAACACAGGAATACAGCCTATTGTGTTACGCTCACAAACACGCGCGCGCAAAACCCAGTTTCCAGTGACCTACAGAGACAAAAGGTAATACGTTATGTTTTATTTCTAATGACGCTAACTCGCTGTGCCGAGACACCTGTTAGTATGTAGGACGCACGGTTTGTACGAACCGCGAAGTTAGACGACGTGAAACTGACTTAGTCATCTGATGACAGATCTGCATGTGTATCTGAACCCACGCTGAGTGTTTCCGGATGAGCTGAGTGTTTCGGAGACAACTTTAAGGTCTTGACAGTATTCACTCAGATATCTCGTAACACTTAAGTTGTGTAATAAGCTGCGGATCTTTTCTCTAACCGATCCTCTTCTTACCAGTCAGACAATCACAATTTGTGTGTTACAACAATATAAATATGATTTCATACACCAAAACATTCGAATGTGTCATGGACATGAGTGATTCTCAAGCAGTGGCCGTCAAACTGCGAGCCGCGAGCCGCATGCGGCCCCAACCAGGGGATTCATGCGGCCAGCTGTTCTCAGCCGTATTAGCGACAAGGGCTGTCGATAAAATATCGATTTATCTATAGCTTTCCACTAAATATCTATATGTGCAGGCTATATATTTCCATCGATATATCGACGTGTCAGTTCTGAAATGGCAATATCGGGAGCCGATTTATTTTTTTTATATATTACTCTTTTCCCCAATATTTGGTAAATATATCAAGTTGTTCTTTTGAAATACAAATAGAATATAATTTTACTTTCACTGGGTGAAGGCGTTTTACTACTTTTTGAGCTTTCATCACGTCCAGTCTCATAAACTGTGAGGAGGGGGGAAGAGGGGGGGGGGGGTTATGTGAATGGAACAACAAACCCAGTCTGAAGAAATAGTGCACCAGTTGCGTTAAAAAACGATCGCTGTTTCTTCACATCGGCATTCTTCAAAAATAGTTGCTGAAACTGATGAACAAAAATCTAAAAGACAAGATTGGTCTTTGCGTTGGGCGGAGACGTGTAAGAGGCAATGCTGACGTAATCGGCGCTCGGTGCTACCAATAGAAACTGCAACGTTTAACTTTACCACGCAATTTTGACAATAAACTACTAGGTCGCTGGCGTTTGCAGAAATAAAAAAAACTGGGAAGTCGATGTCAAGTGTTCGAGACAAATACTACATGTAACGAAACCGAACGACGGACCCGTCGGACGCCGTTTATTGTGCCACTTACCTGCAGTTACCATTGTTAGCTAAGTGGTTATTGCCAAGCGTGGGCCGGCCGGTGTGGCCGAGCGGTTCTAGGCGCTTCAATCTGGAACCGCGTGACCGCAACGGTCGCAGGCTCGAATCCTGACTCGGCCACGGATGTGTGTGATGTCCTTAGGTTAGTTAGGTTTAAGTAGTTCTAAGTTCTAGGGGACTGATGACCACAGATGTTAAGTCCCATAGTGCTCAGAGCCATTTGAACCATTTTTGAGCCAAGCGTGAACGTGCATCGTTTCCCTTTTAATTCTTGCTCTAAGGGGGATAAGCAGATGTACAGAATATCTAATAAGCCAGTACTTAAATATACAGCTTTAAATCTGGTAGTATATTTACAATGTGCAGCCGATAGGTTTTTGGCCGATAAGTCAATATATATTCCCTCGATATATCGATAATCTTTTCCGACGTATAGAGAGCAACTGACGATACTGTATTAAATATTGTTATATCGGATTCCCGATATTCTTAAAAATATCAACAGTCCTACTAGCAACTCATCCCGGCTTCAGACGGGTAGTTCTAAGTATCTATTACCAGACGAGTTTCCGCAGTAGCGGTAATTATGCTTACAGGGCACTGCGCAGAGTTATGATTAAAAATCGGGGAACAACGTTAGGTAACTGAATATTGTCATTTTCGTATAAATGAAACGATTTAAGCAGCACACGCCCTTGTTGGCGTACTGCTTGGCGAAAGGGCGTGAGTGGACCGACCGATTGCAACCCGCTAATATTGAGAGCCGTGCATCACAGTCGCCGCCCGCCCCTTCGCCGGCTCTCATGGACAGAGCGGTCGCGCCAGTCAGCCTCGAGTATCAACATCCCTACTGTGGCTCCTGAAGCCAGCATATATCTTCTAACAAAAGCGAGCAGGGAACTTCAGTTAATATTTGTAGAGAAGGGAAGAGATGCGTATAGCAACTAGCAGCCGAATCCAAACATGTACAAACAGAAACACAAAGCAGAGATCTTTAGTATATAATGTGTGTAAAAGGAGAATGCGTGAATGCGTTATAGTGGAAGCAGAAGATTGGAGTTTAAATGGTTCAAATGGCTCTAGCACTATGGGACTTAACATCTGAGGTCATCAGTCCCCTAGACTTAGATTTAAACCTAACTAACCTAAGGACATGACACACATTCATGCCCGAGACAGGATTCGAACCTCCGACCGTAGCAGCAGCGCGGCCTTCACAATGAAGCGCCTAGAGCCGCTCGGCCACAGAGGCCGGCGAATATTAGGGAAGGTAAACTTTCCCCAGTTGATGTGCACCATCACTAAAATGATCAGAGAGAGCTTACCATAAACTGAAAAAAAACACATCCACTAGCGAAAGTGAACCATCACTGTGCTCGGCTAGAGAAAATGTACAATAGCGTATTATCCACTAGTGAAGGTATACCATCGCTGCTCCCGGGTTATTAACGGTCCGTCCAACAATGCTACTACGCATCAGCATGAATATAATTGTCGTCAGCTCGTTATTGTTATGTTATACAGCAGTGCAGTTGTGGTTGACAGTAGTGCAGTTACGGTTTACAGTAGTGCAGCTGTGTTTGACAGTAGTGCAGTTACGGTTGATTCAGTGCAGCTATGGTCGAATCAGTGAAGTTCTGCGAACTTCTTAGAGTGGAACAGGGAAATCTCAGTTATAATTCTGTCTTCATGGACAGAGAAAAGTACGAGTCACTTATGAGGAAGGCTACATCACTAAAATCTGGATGAAAGAGGGACGGCAACGACTACAAGTTTTTGAAGAGATATGAAGTGCTGGAGCTCAATCATCATCATCATCATTGGATCGTCTGCCTTACGGCAGGTTTTGACTGCATAGCCCTCCATTCGTCTCTGTCTTCTGCATTCCTCTTCATTCTTTGGTACCCTCCTTGCGGCCTGCTGACATCATCCAGCATCTGGAACCTTCTTCTGCCCTTCCCTTTCTTTCCCGGAATGAAACCTTCGATTCCCTCCACTAGAAGGCAATTTCTTCTTAGATTGTGGCCTATCCAGTTTAGCTTCCTGTTCTTCACCGTCAGCAGCATCAATTCTTCTCCAATTCTCCTCAGTACTTCTTCATTCCTGACTTTATCAGTCCAGCTGGTCTTCTCCATGCTACGACGTATCCACATTTCACAAGCTTCAATTCTCTTTTCATCCTGCTTTCTCAAAGTCCACTTTTCTGCTCCACACAAGGCTATGCTGCCTATTAAGCACTTAACCAGTCGTTTCCTTAATTCCTTGTTTAAACCACTAGTTAGGAATCTTCTCCGCTTTTGAAATGCCTCTTTTGCCAGAGACATTCTCACTTTGATATCTTGTTGGCAATCCATGTCTTCGCCGGCCGGAGTGGCCGTGCGGTTATAGGCGCTACAGTTTGGAACCGCGTGACCGCTACGGTCGCAGGTTTGAATCCTGCCTCGGGCATGGATGTGTGTGATGTCCTTAGGTTGGTTAGGTTTAAGTAGTTCTAAGTTCTAGGGGACTGATGACCACAGTAGTTAAGTCCCATAGTACCCAGAGCCATTTTTATATAAAAAAAAATCCATGTCTTCTTTAATCCAACTTCCCAAATACTTGAATCCTCTTACCTGTGAATGGAGTAAGCAAATTAATACACTCTGTAACTGAAGAAAATAAGATTAAATACTATGTTTATGATGAAGAACTGTATGATATTCTGCATGATGCCCATGTAATGACTGGGCGCGGTGGACAAGACCGAATGATGAAACGCCTGAAGTCAGAGTTCTATAATATAACATACAAAGATGTCCAAATTTGTCTTAGTTTGTGAGCCTTATTTACAAAAGCAACAAGGTCAGAAAAAAGTAATAGTAATGAAGCCAATGCTGTTCAAGGATCTAAATTCCAAATGTCAAGTTGATCTTATCGACTTCCAATCGCAACCAGTTGGAGACTACAAATTCCTGATAGGAGCACCTCACTAAATGCGTTGTTCTCAGACCACTAAAGTCCAAAACAACTGAAGAGGTATGCGATAGCATTATTGACACTTTTACGTCATTAGGCGTTCTCTCAGTATTGCAGTCTGACAATGGTAGAGAGTTCGTCAGCAAAATTATGAGCAGCTTAACTGAACACTGGCCCAATTTGTTCACGCTAAACCTAGAAACAGTCAGAGACACTAATATGTTAAGGGCTTTAAAGGCTGATGTCGGTCAATTCGGCCGTGAGCTAAGTGAAGTTGGCCACTTACCTCAGGATCAGAGAGGTAAGTAGAGCGGCCATTGCTTCACCCTCTTTGACAAGGCCGTTGGCAGAATGAGGGGTGAAATTCTGTACACTGCAGACGTTGACATTGCTCTCATTCAGGAGGTGCGTGTTGCAACCTTTCCTGCTCCTCGTAGCTTTACAACACACGTCTCCCATCATTCACCTACTGGTAGTGGGGTGGCGATCCTCTTACATGACGGAATTCTCGCTGATGCAGTAGCCTATCTCCCAGCTACCAGTAATATGGCTCTCACACATTCGGTGGCGTCAGGATCATCAGCGTTTATGTGCCTTGGGTTCGGGTCGCCACTGTGAACGTTCCACTTTCTTCTCTGAAGAGGTCATGCCTCTCTTCCCGGGTTCAGCAGGAAGCCTTAATCACTGGGGCACCGTCAATTCCACCCAGGCGCCCAAATACCAACTGCCGCGTCACTCTCTGCACTCGGCGCTAGCGGCAGGTGTCCAGCACCTCAACCTGTTCATGATGATCGTCCGGTGTTTCCATATTTCACTAGCCATTCTTCCAGTCGCCTCGATCGTGTTTATATCCCCCGTGGTATTGTCAGTAGAGTGCAGATTACTGAAGTCTGTTACGTTTTCTGACAATGTTGCATACATCTGTGCCATTGATAAATGGTGTGGCGCAGCCTGGGACCATGGAAATTGAACATGATCCATCTTGCTTCACCCAACTGCCAGCAGCTCATCGAGACCACATGGACAGCTTGTCATCGATACCGCGGTTCACATCAGTCTGCCCTGTCATGGTGAATCCCCTGAACAATGCCTGCCCTCTACAAGGCCTTCATTGGTTATGGAAGGGAGATCGTGGCGTGGCGGCGACGAACCTAGGATTTCTACTTCACCATTCCCTGGGAATGAACTGTAATGCCATATTCGCCAAAGCATCTCGCGATGGTGAATCATGCCAAGGCACAGATCACTGTCCTCTCTCGACATCACCTTGAAGGAGATACGGTCAGGGCATACGTACATGACGGGTTAGCCCAGGAGTGCCTGTATGTACCAAGTGAGAGTGTAACTGTGCTACTGTCGAGGGACTTCGATTAATTTTCTTACAACTGATGATGCGCGGTGCTTAGATACTCAACATGATATATGGCATACCCTCCACGCTCACTGTGCTGTACTCTGCACAACGTCATCACCCTGCCAACATTGTTGGGTCTCCTGACTCTCCTTCGGCTCAGTTCCTGGAGATACAACAATGGGTCTGCTTGCTGACGTTATGGAGGACGAAATCCATGATGATATTCAGGCAAGGTCTACAAATAAGTCACCCAACGATGAGGCCTCCCACTAGAGTTTTATTGGACATTTCGTCCCCTACTGGCGCTGGTGTGGAAATTTGTCGGGATGTTATGTCACCTGTCGCGCAAATTCCATACGGTTTCCTTGACAGTCACCTTATTCCCATCCACAGCAGCAAGGTACCTCACGGATATACAGCAGTCGCCACTTGATGTTGCACAACAGCGACGTGAAGATCTTTACCCAGCTGCTGGGTGCAAGGCTTATATGGACTGCCCGGTTCGTATGTGGTTTACTCCGATCAAACCTCTTTGGAGATGCCAATGACATCCACACTGTCCCCTGTCGGTGTCGAGACGTAATCGCTCTTGCTCACGCTCGTCACGTACTTGCACCTTCGGCCACTCTTGACTTCAGCCACGCGTTCGATCTGGTCGATCATGACAACCTGGACAGGGTAATATGGGATATCCTGATACTATCATCGACGTCGCAATGCATCCCTTCACTGCGATGCGTCCTATATACTCTACAATGGCCGGCACCCACCTCTCACCTTGATCCGTTGTTCAGTGCGTCGAGGCTGCCCGCTCTCTGCACTGTTGTTTGCTTTCGGCATGAAACCGTTGCTCTGCGGCTTCCGTCAATGACCGTCTGGTATGTTTCTCAGTGGTCAAGCGAAGCTTCTTGTAGCTGCCTTAATGTTCGCAAACACAGCGCTTTGGCTGTAGGTGCGGGGCTTCCTGCAGACAGCGCAGCTCCATTGCTTGTTGCTGCTACCATCCGATGCTTAGGACTCGAATTCGCAAGTGATCTGCGGCCCACGATTCCCTCAACTGGAGCCGCCTAATGCCCCAATTCCGAGCTAAGCTTCTCATTGTTTACGAGCCCTAGATCTTCTACAACGGACAAAATATGTTATTTCATATTTGGCGTCACGTATCCCCCATGTGACACAGACACTCCCCATCCATGACCCTCCTTCTGCTAGCGGTATCTTTGCCACGGTTTGCTGTTCAAAATACGGTATGAGACACACATGGTGCAGGGGCGGTTAGGCCTACATCATGCTCCTGACAGAGCAACAGCTCTTTTCGTTGGCTATCAAATGGAGCTGTGGCGCCATTGTTCCACGTGCATTACCAGCCAGTTCCTGGAGGCGCTTGCACCATGCTCCCCTATCCAGCTTCCGGACGTCCCGCTGCCCTTCCTTTACTTCCACCACTTTTTCCTCGAAATGAGTTACGTCCGTACTGCTATACTGCCAGTGCGCTTGATGTCCACAGAGGGGATCTATGGCCTGCTTCAGCAAAACAAGTCACCGAGTGTAGTTGAGAGAAAGGATCCCCACGTCAACTGTCATGCCATCTGGCGCTCAGTGGGATAAGGAATCCCATCACTGATGTCCAGTCGTATGGTTCCTTACGGTGAATGGGAAGCAAGTATGCCGGTCACGCCTTCACGGGATTCACCTTGCAGACACTCTGTTGTATGTCACTTGTGATGTTCTAGACACGAATGAGCATCGCCTGGTGTGTGGATCAGCTGTAGGTGTCTGGTTCTTGGTGCGACAGATGCTGACCTCGATTACCCGTACGACGCCTCATCAGATACCTCCTCACCTGCTCCTCTTTCCAAACTTTGTATACTTCCCACAAACAAAGACGAAGCCCGTGAAGTGGATTTGCGGACATGCAACCACTTGTTTGCTGATGGCGAGGAAAATGTCCTTGGTTTTTGGCACTTCCTTAATGAACGGCACTGTGCAGTTATCCGTAATCCTAAAAACAGACAATTTTTCTCTAATTTTATTTGTAAAATCCTTGTTAACCCAGCACAGAGTTGGGGTGTTACTGCAATGAAGAGTTGATCCACACCTTTCCCACTCTTAGTACTGTTCATTCTCTTTCATTCTCTGGTCACAGTAAAATTCTTCTGTGAAAAACCATGCGTTGATAGTCCCACCAAGTGTGAAGAACTGCAGCTTCCTCCTCCTCGATTTCCTGCTACACTCGATGGTACATATAAAAATTCTAAATAAATAAAAAAATCATGAAATGAAATAAAACTCGTTGCGTTGATGTGCTGTGTATCTACTCCACGTTCCCTACGCTTTCCTTGGTTCCTGAGAGAGGGAACGGGACACGGTGGTCAAGTTCTGGTTGCGATCCCTGCCCACTTCGCCACCATCCCTCTCTTTGGGCACCAGGAAGGTTCTTTCCACAATGAAGTAAACTGGAGATCTTAGATTCGAATCCCGATCCCCCCAAAAGAGTCGGTTAAGTTTCAAACGACGGGAACTAAAGGCTTATGGTTCGATCCCTAGTTGGTCCGACAATTTTCTCTGTTACTTGTCGCTTCTTTCACCTATAACAATGACAATAATGCCAATTAAAGTTCCACCGTATTTCAAGGCACATGTTGAAATGTAGATCCTCCTTTAAGTGACTGTACAAGTCTGTTTAGAGAGAGGGAGTCAAGGGCACACCACTACACCTAGTAAAGCACTGCAATGCTGAAACTAAGTTCGAGTTCAGCACATCTTTACTTGATTTACAGCATCACAAATGAAACATTAAAATACTTAAGAGACGGAGGGCCCCATCAGTTTGGACTATAACGCACTAGGCACCTGCAGTATTGAACAGCCAGCTGACGGTCAGTCGTGACCCATCAGCCGAGCTTACTTTACTATAATTTTATAAAACCTGTTGTTCCGCCATTTTACTTGCTTTATGCGCTGTGGATTATAAGTTCACATACATAGATGTTAGAACATAAGAAAAGCATAGTGACTAACTACACTCCTGGAAATGGAAAAAAGAACACATTGACACCGGTGTGTCAGACCCCCATACTTGCTCCATACACTGCGAGAGGGCTGTACAAGCAATGATCACACGCACGGCACAGCGGACACACCAGGAACCGCGGTGTTGGCCGTCGAATGGCGCTAGCTGCGCAGCATTTGTGCACCGCCGCCGTCAGTGTCAGCCAGTTTGCCGTGGCATACGGAGCTCCATCGCAGTCTTTAACACTGGAAGCATGCCGCGACAGCGTGGACGTGAACCGTATGTGCAGTTGACGGACTTTGAGCGAGGGCGTATAGTGGGCATGCGGGAGGCCGGGTGGACGTACCGCCGAATTGCTCAACACGTGGGGCGTGAGGTCTCCACAGTACATCGATGTTGTCGCCAGTGGTCGGCGGAAGGTGCACGTGCCCGTCGACCTGGGACCGGACCGCAGCGACGCACGGATGCACGCCAAGACCGTAGGATCCTACGCAGTGCCGTAGGGGACCGCACCGCCACTTCCCAGCAAATTAGGGACACTGTTGCTCCTGGGGTATCGGCGAGGACCATTCGCAACCGTCTCCATGAAGCTGTGCTACGGTCCCGCACACCGTTAGGCCGTCTTCCGCTCACGCCCCAACATCGTGCAGCCCGCCTCCAGTGGTGTCGCGACAGGCGTGAATGGAGGGACGAATGGAGACGTGTCGTCTTCAGCGATGAGAGTCGCTTCTGCCTTGGTGCCAATGATGGTCGTATGCGTGTTTGGCGCCGTGCAGGTGAGCGCCACAATCAGGACTGCATACGACCGAGGCACACAGGGCCAACACCCGGCATCACGGTGTGGGGAGCGATCTCCTACACTGGCCGTACACCACTGGTGATCGTCGAGGGGACACTGAATAGTGCACGGTACATCCAAACCGTCATCGAACCCATCTTTCTACCATTCCTAGACCGGCAAGGGAACTTGCTGTTCCAACAGGACAATGCACATCCGCATGTATCCCGTGCCACCCAACGTGCTCTAGAAGGTGTAAGTCAACTACCCTGGCCAGCAAGATCTCCGGATCTGTCCCCCATTGAGCATGTTTGGGACTGGATGAAGCGTCGTCTCACGCGGTCTGCACGTCCAGCACGAACGCTGGTCCAACTGAGGCGCCAGGTGGAAATGGCATGGCAAGCCGTTCCACAGGACTACATCCAGCATCTCTACGATCGTCTCCATGGGAGAATGGCAGCCTGCATTGCTGCGAAAGGTGGATATACACTGTACTAGTGCCGACATTGTGCATGCTCTGTTGCCTGTGTCTATGTGCCTGTGGTTCTGTCAGTGTGATCATGTGATGTATCTGACCCCAGGAATGTGTCAATAAAGTTTCTCCTTCCTGGGACAATGAATTCACGGTGTTCTTATTTCAATTTCCAGGAGTGTATTTTTAAGCAGTTAATTTTGCATGAAAAACTTGTTAATAAAAACTTATGAGTAACTGAGAAAAGCACCATATCAAACAATGGAGTACCGTGCGTCATAGTTGGAGCATAGGCGCTTGGTACATTTGAAAACTTAAGTGCGACCTTATGGAGTTTAACAAACAATAAAAGAACTACCGACTGTCTCGGTCTATGCGGTTTATAGAACGCACTTTTGGCACTTTGGCAAATAAATGGAGAATGGAGAATTTTTCATTGATCAGTCGATGTTCGAGAATGATTTGCAATTGCCATAATAAACACGTGCTGTATTTTATAAAATAATGTGGCAGAAAGAGACGGCTATGAATTTGTAAAAATACTGTACATCCCTTCAGAACTGTAAACTTCTCCTGATCCTACAAGTTGCTGAAAGTCATTGTGTGAACTGTTTCAGGATACAAGCCTACGGAGACTGAAGGCAGCTACATACATACGTTCTCTAGAGACAGCCTGCTCACAACTAGCAACGCCGAGCCAGCCGGCTGTCGTAACGGCGCAATGTGCGGGCTACAATGCACGTCATTGTCTTACCGGCTGCCGCATACGGTCTGCCTAGTGCTTTTCGACCTTTACACTACCGACTCGTACCCAGTCAACTATATCTGCATTTGACCATATGTCTCTCCCTGCCACTGCTAACATGCGCAAGAACTCTACGTAAGCAGCCAGCGATGAGAATGCAGCCGACAAAAAGTTGTCAACTCTCTTCTTAAACAGCTAACACTATCGAATACGCTTGTCTCCTTCATATAATTACGCAATTCGTTCGTGTCTGAAGTGCAACAAAATGCATAAACTCATGGTTTCTAATGATTAACATCACCAGATTTTTAACCCAAAGTCCCGTTCAGCATGTGTAGAATGCTACTGGACGTCCAAAGTCATTCAAAGCGTTTTAGGACTAACTCAAAATAAGCTTGCCGTTAGAATATGGAATAGTTTATCGATCCGACATACATCTACGTAATTACATACAGTTTTCAGATAATTAATCACGTAGAGGTTTAAGATTCCAAAATGTCTGAAGGGACACTAGGTTTGAGTATATAAAATATTTCGTCATGTTACAACACATTTGCAACTTTTGTATCGTGAAAGTGTCAACAGACGATTGGAAAACGTCTTTCGTCTTTTTCTACCAACTGCAATTATTGCAGCAAAGTCTTACGATTTAAACAGAAGTAGTTCACCTCCATTACTGTCCATGAACAAGGGAGACTCACAACAAACTTCAGACATATAATAGCCAAAGAAATGTGAAAGAAATCGGGTCAGAAATTTCGAATGATATTATGAAGTAAAAAGAATATTTTATTGGGAATGTCATTTGAAAATAAAGTTAAAGTGGACTCACAACGAATTATTTGCGAAAAATTACGGCAGAATTGATGATTTCTGAATTTTTGCCGAAGAGGGTTATAACCTGAAAGTCATATATCGAATCATGACTGTAGAGGAATTCAGGAGCGCGTTGCATGTAGAATGTATTTTCTTTAGTGTCAGAACGGTAAATCACCGTAAATGAAGTACAGTTTCTGATGAGACTTTTTTTTAAAAAAAATAGTTGTTCAAAAACCTAATTTAAAACAAACAACAATTACATTCATTTAATAAATGACAAAGAATTGGAGAAATAAATGGCACTGGATTTCAAATTTATCTATTATTCTTGTTTGTTGTGGTCTTCAATCCTGAGACTGGTTTGATGCAGCTCCCCATGCTACTCTATCCTGTGCAAGATTTTTCATCTCCCAGTACCTACTGCAACCTACATCCTTCTATATCTGTTTATTGTATTCATCTCTTGGTTTCCCTCTACGATTTTTACCCTCCACGCTGCGCTCCAATACTAAATTGGTGATCCCTCGATGCCTCAGAACATGTCCTACCAACCGATCCCTTCTTCTAGTCGAGTTGTGCCACAAACTTCTCTTCGCCCCAATCCTATTCAATACTTCCTCATTAGTTATATGATCTACCCATCTAATCTCCAGCATTCTTCTGTAGCACCGAGCGAGGTGGCGCAGTGGTTAGCACACTGGACTCGCATTCGGGAGGACGACGGTTCAATCCCGTCTCCGGCCATCCTGATTTAGGTTTTCCGTGATTTCCCTAAATCGTTTCAGGCAAATGCCGGGATGGTTCCTTTGAAAGAGCACGGCCGATTTCCTTCCCAGTCCTTCCGTAACACGAGCTTGCGCTCCGTCTCTAATGACCTCGTTGTCGACGGGACGTTAAACACTAACTACCACCACCTCTTCTGTAGCACCACATTTCGAAAGCTTCTACTCTCTTCTTGTCCAAACTAGTTATCGTCCATGTTTCACTTCTATACATGGCTACACTCCATACAAATACTTTCAGAAACGACTTCCTGACAAAAAACTCCTTTACTACTTTAAGTGTCTCATTTCCTAATCTAATTCCCTCAGCATCACCCGACTGAATTCGATTACATTCCATTATCCTCGTTTTGCTTTTGTTGATGTTCATCTTATATCCTCCTTTTAAGTTAACACTTTTTATTCATTGATGATGAATAAGTATTTTCATTCATGTAAGTGAGCGTTGTTCGATTAACATTTATTATTCACGAATAACGAATAATAGTTTATGCCTGATTTGTTATTCGTCATTCACATAAATTTAGCCCAAGTCTTGTGCTAAGCGAAGCGCATAGTGCATGTACACACCGTAGATTCGCAGCCTCTGTGGAAGTGAGTGCAAGTGCGTGATCTTCGGTAGCTTCCGCCAACATTCGCGAAGCGTATTCGCGCTGCCACTCGCACACTGTTGGTTATGTGGGCCACACTCATATGCCACGCGCTTACAGGGCCATATAATGCTCGACCCGTAGGGATCAGCTGCTGAGGTTTAAATTTTGATGGTTCAAGTGGCTCTGAGCACTATGTGGCTTAACATCTGAGGTCATCAGTCCCCTAGAACTTAGAACTACTTAAACCTAACTAACCTAAGGACATCACACACATCCATGCGCGAGGCAGGATTCGAACCTGCGACCGTAGCGGTCGCGCGGTTCCAGACTGAAGCGTCTAGAACCGCTCGGCCACACCGGCTGGCATTAAATTTTGAAACTGATGTAACATGGATTCGTGAATGCGCATTATAGAGACTGTCAGCTTCAAGTGTGGTCATAGCAACGAATATAAAATAAAATTAAGACTGTTGTAATAGAATACAATGCGTAGAACAAAAATGAGATTCAAACATTTAGTAAATATTTGTGATCGTATCTCACGTTGCATAATGCACTTAAATGTTAGTACACGTACTGTTGTTAATCAGTTAATCATCCGATCACAAAGTCAACACTACAACACTACGTCAGTCATTTACAGTGCCACAATTTTTTGGTTGGTAAGGGAGGCAGTAATCTAAGACAGAGAACGGTTGACAAGATATATTTCGAATGATATCGATATTTACGAGTTAGCACTTGGTCAACGGCAAACCTATGGCTCCCTTACGATAGCTAGTCTATTGGGAGCCCATAGCATACTAATTTATGTAGGTTACCTATTAATAATCGACACATATGCAGCCCGACCTGCCGCCCCATAATGTCAGTGTTATTAGTTCTTGAGCAAAGCCTGCCGCCGTGGCTTAGCGGTTCTAGGCTCTTCCGTCCAGAACCGCACTGCTGCTACGGTCGCAGGTTCGAATCTTGCCTGCGGCATGGATGTGTGTGATGTCCTTCGGCTAGTTAGGTTTAAGTAGCTCTACTTCTAGGGGACTGATTATCTCAGATGTTAAGTCCCATAGTGCTTAGCGCCATTTGAACCATTTTCTTGAGCAAAAACGTTTGACAACCACTGTTATAAAGAATGGCACTAAAATGTTCATCACACCGTCGCTCCATCACCTTCCAATTTTCTATGTGGATGCCGTTTGTCCTCTGACGTTTCTCGTGGGATTCAGCTGTTTCAAAAGAAGAGGTTTGGGTAACCAGAGACAAGCGCTTGTTGCCAGTGAGCAAAGGTCTAGTTTCAGTAGTATCGAACATATTCAGTACTTCCCGTCACCATTTTATTTAGCACCTGTTTCAGACTCTTAATGTAGGCACGAATCTAGTTGAACTTCCTTTCATTTCAGACACCACACTTGCTAGGTGGTAGCCTTTAAATCGGCCGCGGTCCGGTAGTATACGTCGGACCCGCGTGTCGCCACTGTCAGTGATTGCAGATCGAGCGCCACCACACGGCAGGTCTAGACAGACTTACTAGCACTCGCCCCAGTTGTACAGCCGACTTTGCTAGGAAAGGTTCACTGACAAATACGCTCTCATTTGCCGAGACGATAGTTAGCATAGCCTTCAGCTACGTCATTTGCTACGACCTAGCAAGGCGCCATTACCAGTTTATATTGAGGTTATAACATGTACCGTCAAGAGCGATGTACACCTATTGTGGATTAAAGTTAAGTATTCTACCAGTTACCTCCTGTTTTGCTAGTCTTATTTCTCTGACCTTGTTCCAGACCTCACGCCAATCTACGTGAGCTTAAAAGCGTGCATGTCGGCCTCCTCTAGCAATACGGTGTTGGCTCTTCTGCCAACACTTCAGTCATCACAGACGTAGAGGTAGATGATTATGCTTAGGAGCCATGAAACACGAATCACCGCAGTTCCCACAGTGGTTATACTCAATGCTACCATTATTTTATTGCTTTACTTTTGTTGCTTATAAAACACTAATCCGAAGTGTTCTTAAGTAATGTTCGTCTGTCGAAGATCATTATCCAGTACTGCTAGTAGAGGTAATAGGAGAGATCCAAATATGAATACTGCGTTTCGTCACGAGTCTTTTTCGTAATCGCGGGAGCGTTAGAAAGACGCTCATCAGGCTCCAGGCACGGAGAGGTGTATCGTTAAAATTCCGGGAGTGTGCGTTCTAAGATGGAAGAGGCAACATATTACTTATTCCTGCATACATCTCGCAAGATGGCCGCGACGAGTAAATCAGAGCTACCACGTCTGTTTTATCTGACGTCCTTCTACTATTCGCGAATTGAACAGGGAAAATATATTGGTGCCAGAATTAGTACCCTCCGCCACACATTGCAAGGTGGCTCAAGGAGAATAATTGTAGAACTAGAGGCACGAGATCAGTTCACAAACTTTGCCCTCTCAGAAGTATTTTCCCCCTTGGAGGGAAAATCTATTGGCTCATACCTTTTCCCATCTCGAACATATGGCTTCCTTTAGTAAAGCGCATTGAGCAAAATGCTTACCGACAGGTTACCAGTCCATTTATCTACCTAATCTCTTATCACTTTCTTCTATGTCACAACCTTATGACTTAAGTGTCGTTTGACCTAAGAAGTGGTATTAATGATGCCTTATTTCGCATTTTGCAACAAGCGTTTCTATTTCAGGGCTGAAATTTTTTGTTTCGAGTATAATCCCTCTCATATGATTTGGGCTTACAAATGGTACTTTGACATCCACATTTACATTGAAGCTAGCATCCCATCTTTTCTTTAGGAGCTCAATTAATTCAATAACATTTCATACATTTTTCTAGTCACAAACGACCTTCATAGGTGGGAATCTTCTCGTAATGGTTAGCCATTTCTGAGCACTGAACGTGGTGTCGTATCGGCTCTGCCTGCAAGCAACATCATTCCCACTGAGACGTGGGACACACGCTCAAGGATACTTCAACTAAGTAACGACATGGCAATAATTACCAATCAAACACAAACTCTGACCTGTAATTTCCAATAGATTTTATTTAACAATTGAATGACAACAGCAAACTGCTGTTATCCTAGAATAACATACGTAATTGCCCTAGAATTTGGAACATTACTGAACAGACGAAATGTCTACGGGAGTCAAACCGCACCCCAAACAATAAATAATTTTAAAAACCTCTTTACATAAATCTTAAAAACCATCAAACAATAAATGGTTTACTGAGAAAAACTTCCACAGCGGCAGGAGACCTTTTAAGGTATGACAGTAGCAATCATTCACAATTTCTCTTTCTCAGTAGGATATTAAAAACCCAGTACAATGAAAGGCATCTTACAGGTATTACGAAACTTCAGTGACAAGTAATGGAACATCAGAGGTGCGCAGAAACTACAACTCAGATCGAGCCTGAATGAAAGCTGTAAGGAACGGAGAAGAAGGAAAGACGGACACCTCGGCGTCATCAGGAACAAATAATGAAATTATCAATTTAAATTCGCCGAAGAACTGGAGTCTACTGATAAACACAGCGACCGCACTATCGGTTACAATTCAGACTGGCCGCCGCCCAGGGCGTCGTTCCCCAGTTAAACGAGCAGTTGCAACGGACAACGCGCACCGCTGATTACAGGGTGTTACAAAAAGGTACGGCCAAACTTTCAGGAAACATTCCTCACACACAAAGAAAGAAACTATGTTATGTGGACATGTGTCCGGAAACGCTTACTTTCCATCTTAGAGCTCATTTTATTATTTCTCTTCAAATCACATTAATCATGGAATGGAAACACACAGCAACAGAAAGTACCAGCTTGACTTCAAACACTTTGTTACAGGAAATGTCCAAAATGTAGTCCGTTAGCGAGGATACATGCATCCACCCTCCGTCGCATGGAATCCCTGATGCGCTGATGCAGCCCTGGAGAATGGCGTATTGTATCACAGCCGTCCACAATACGAGCACGAAGAGTCTCTACATTTGGTACCGGGGTTGCGTAGACAAGAGCTTTCAAATGCCCCCATAAATGAAAGTCAAGAGGGTTGAGGTCAGGAGAGCGTGGAGGCCATGGAATTGGTCCGCCTCTACCAATCCATCGGTCACCGAATCTGTTGTTGAGAAGCGTACGAACACTTCGACTGAAATGTGCAGGAGCTCCATCGTGCATGATCCACATGTTGTAAAGGCACATGTTCTAGCAGCACAGGTACAGTATCCCGTATGAAATCATGATAACGTGCTCCATTGAGTGTAGGTGGAAGAACATGGGGCCCATTCAAGACATCACCAACAATGCCTGCCCAAACGTTCACAGAAAATCTGTGTTGATGACGTGATTATACAATTCTGTGCGGATTCTCGTAAGCCCACACATGTTGATTGCGAAAATTTACAATTTGATCAAGTTGGAATGAAGCCTCATCCGTAAAGAGAACATTTGCACTGAAATGAGGATTGACACATTGTTGGATGAACCATTCGCAGAAGTGTACCCGTGGAGGCCAATCAGCTGCTGATAGTGCCTGCACACGCTGTACATGCTACGGAAACAACTGGTTCTCCCGTAGCACTCTCCATACAGTGACGTGGTCAACGTTACCTTGTACAGCAGCAACTTCTCTGACGCTGACATTAGGGTTATCGTCAACTGCACGAAGAATTGCCTCGTCCATTGCAGGTGTCCTCGTCGTTCTAGGTCTTCCCCAGTCGCGAGTCATAGGCTGGAATATTCCGTGCTCCCTAAGACGCCGATCAATTGCTTCGAACGTCTTCCTGTCGGGACACCTTCGTTCTGGAAATCTGTCTCGATACAAACGTACCGCGCCACGGCTATTGCCCCGTGCTCATCCATACATCAAATGGGCATCTGCCAACTCCGCATTTGTAAACATTGCACTGACTGCAAAATCACGTTCGTGATGAACACTAACCTGTTGATGCTACGTACCGATGTTCTTGATGCTAGTACTGTTGAGCAATGAGTCGCATGTCAACACAAGCACCGAAGTCAACATTACCTTCCTTCAATTGGGCCAACTGTCGGTGAATCGAGGAAGTAGAGTACATACTGACGAAACTAAAATGAGCTCTAACATGAAAATTAAGCGTTTCCGGACATATGTCCATATAACATCTTTTCTTTATTTGTGTGTGAAGAATGTTTCCTGAAAGTTTGGCCGTACCTTTTTGTAACACTCTGTATATTGCTGAAACAACAACATAAATCCACACAGCAACTGGGCAGTATCCAAAGTAACACAATCCTTAAAATATTAGAAAAATTTAAAAACAGGATTACGGTCACAAGGGACCCATAATCCATTTAGAATTAACCATTTTAAATATCTCCACTACTTTGTCATTAATAATATCTGCACACAGGCTTATTATTGCCAGAGTAGGAAGCGATAGTATGTTCAAATATATAAGAAGATGGTCATAGTGCTGAGTCACGCACTCGTAATTTAACTCATAAAATAACCCCAGAGCCGATTAATTATATATATATATATATATATATATATATATATATATATATATATATATATATATTTTCCATAAACACACACTCAATAATTACAATACGACGGGACTCCAGCACGCAATAAATTTTTCATCATTAAGCCCCTGCTTGTTTATTTCTGAACACATTACGTAAACACCAGCAGTCAGCCAGAAAATCCAACCTGTGGTTATTTCGGAGTGCACAGACACGCAGTTAGATATACACTGTTTGCCCGTATCTGAAGTGTGTCCGAAACAGGCAAAGCTCGATCACATGGGTAACCACTGTTCAATAAGTTGTGCACCAGTGGTCAATACAAAACAGATAACATGGATGTCCAAACAGTAGGAGAGCCGTTAACTGTAAACAGCACGAAATTCCATATGCGTATATACAGCAGGACTTTAAGAACCAGTATAATTCCCACCGTTTGATTCCGTAGCTTATCCGGTTGCAGGCTAATATATTCCAAAGCCACTTTCACACGTTCACATCGTTTAGCTGCACAGACGAGACCATCACCCTCTCACTAGACGCAGTACACACTCGCCGACCCACGCACGTTTCCGTCCGCAGCTCCACGTGACAGAAAGAGGCAGAACATGCGCAAAGAGCGACCGTCAACAACCAGACTGCACTGCACACCTGGGCGCCAACCAACCGACCAAAATGAGCCCTCTACCCACTGCGTCGTGCCCTTAAATGGGCGAAAAGCGACCAAAGAGGAAAACCTCCGCGACGCGATGCATAGTCGATCGCAGGGATCTTAAATAAATACAAAGAAGCGACTAGTGCCAACGGTGCCACGTATCACCCACTTCTATAGCCGATAGTCACTACATAACTCTGTGGTACGGACTTCCCCGCATGTCTGCTTACGACTATGCCTATCACTACCGTTTGCTGACTTATGGCGTCAGCAGATTTCACAATCAGCACATCCTACCAATCCACAACACTCACTTTATAAAACCTAAATGCAGCATCTTTTATACTTGAATTAGACATACAATACCTACCACTGTTCAGATCTTTCACAAAGTCCCAATGTGTGTGACTTGCTCCTAAGTGACAGATCCTACCCACGACTCCCTATTTTCCACCGTTGTGTTAGCCATTATAGCCATTGAGAACTATCTTCATAAACATTCTAGGAATGCGACCTGCCCCATATCCCTAGTCTGTATTATCTCATGAATGCCACTTGCGTGACATACACCATATGAGCACGAATATAACGTACAAGTCATGTCATTCATATAACGGTGATCTAGGTTGTGAGTAAGTGTTGTGGACTGGCAAGACAGCCAATCCACAGTGACGGGTAACCGAAAGGCACGCGCTTAAACTCACGCAGGCTGGCGTGAGGTCTGAAACAGGATACGTAATGAATGCTATAAAGAAAAGGACGTAGCTGCTGGAATACTTAACTTTAATCCACAATTGGTGAACATTGGTCTTGTTACTGTACATGCTTCATTAGATACATAGCAAAGGATAAATGGCGCCTTGCTAGGTCGTAGCAATTGACTTAGCTGAAGGCTATGCTAACTATCGTCTCGGCAAATGAGAACGTAATTCTCAGTGAACATTTCCTTGCAAAGTCGGCTGTACAACTGGGGCGAGTGCTAGTAAGTCTCTCTAGACCTGCCGTGTGGCGGCGCTCGGTCTGCTATCACTGATAGTGGCGACACGCGGGTCCGACGTATACTAGCGGACCGCGGCCGATTTAAAAGGCTACCACCTAGCAAGTGTGGTGTCTGGCGGTGACACCACAGTAAGAATCAATGGCGACTGCTGGTGCCTAGAGGAACAATGACTTTTCGTGCGTATATTAAAGTTGCCAGTGGCTATCGTATGGATACCACCTCCTGATTGCAAATCCTGAGAACGAGGCCGACGGCAAATGGATTTCCAATACATCTTGCGGTCCCAGTAACCCTTAAGTCTCAATCTTTGATAATAAACGCGCCATTCATTTCCTTAGTACAACATCATCAACTTCACTATCTACCATCTACAGATTGCGCTCATCGATTTACGTCCTTGTGCTACACTACGCGTGTTCGCCCTTATTTCTTGTATTATATATGGCATGGCAACGGCCTTGCCGCAATGGATACACAGGTTCCCGTCAGATCACCGAAGTGGCCGGCACTTGGATGGGTGACCATCCGGGCCGCCATGTGCTGTTGCCATTTTTCGGGGTGCACTCAGCCTCGTGATGCCAATTGAGGAGCTACTCGACCGAAGAGTAGCGGCTCCGGTTATGGAAAACCATCATAACAACCGGGAGAGCGGTGTGCTGACCACCCTCCCCTCCTATCCGCATCCTCAGCTGAGGATGACACGGCAGTCGGATGGTGCCGATGGGCCACTTGTGGCCTGAAGACGAAGTGCTGCGTATTATATATGACACAATTTGTGATTTACGCTCACTTATGTTTCGACTTTTGCCTCAAAGATCACTGTGACTCCTTTTTACCAATGGCTTGTCACCCATTTGAGTGGACCCGAAGAGTCCTCTCGTTCTCCTTCTGCACATGCTGCTAATAGCCCCGGAAATTTGAATACTGTGTTTCTTTCCTGTTCCTGCTTTGCATGAGGTTGTTCCTTCTTTCACGTGACTTTTCCACCTCTGAAGCAGAATTATGTAGTTAGTTTTTCTATTTACTGAGCTCGGTGGTGCAGAGATTAAGACATCTCTTCAACGCGACGTTTCTATTCTCTAGGATTCGAGACGAATTCCAAAAATGGAATAGTAAAATAAACAACTTGTTTATTCTGCCAAAGTATAAATTATTACTCTTAATAGAAATATGCTGCAATAGTTTGGGTACTTGATGTATTTGGGTGTTAGTTAGAGTCACTACCATAACTAGTAAACACAAAGGATTTACTAACACAATGTAGCCAGTGTGCAGCACGGTTCCTGAGTTAGGACGTGTCAGCTTTCACTTAATAAAAGAAAGAGAGCGGCTGTTATGTATTTAAAGCGAAACGTTGAACAGCCCGTTTTCAGGTCGTCTTCGCAGGGCTAGAGAACTCATGGCAGAATTCCGCACATTGTCAAGGGTAATAGCAATCAGTCGGCGTTATGCAGGAAACGTTGTCATAGCGAAAGTACCTCCTGCTTTCTGCTCGCCAGTTTCATAGTCCATGGCCAAGTTATCGTATGATGTTACTTACCAGAAGGCCCTCTCTCGAGCGCCGCTTACGTCGTGGACGGGAAACTCTCTCCTTACCTTCCTTTGGCCGCGCGGTATCGTTGATCAGCGCATTCTCGCTGCATACGCTGTAGTCACGCGTCTTCTGTCTGCATGGTGCTACGATCGGAGCGAACAAAGCACTCCCGCTTCCGAAAAAGCAGCTCATATAGCTGGGATCACGTTCTATGCCGTCGGCATCTGATGTGGCCAGCAGGGCCTCGGGGAGAGATGTCTTCAGCGGCTCGCACCCCGAGTTCTTCAATCTCGCCCATTCGGGATACAGGTTTGTCGAGGAAAACCACCGGGGAAAGACCCGGCGCCGAGACCTTGGGGGAAGGGAGATCCATTTCTTCGTCGTTCGATGTTTGCAACATCTGGACATCTTCATCGAGCAAGGTGGCTTGAGTCTGGACTGATTCCTATGCTGCTGGTGGCGGTGTCGCAATAGATACTAGAGCTGAAGCTGGGGCCATCTCACGCTCTCTTGGAGCTTGATATGATACTAAGGTTGGGGCCATCTCCATCTCAGGCTGGCTTGGAGGTTGTTGTTGCGGTACTGGGAGGTTGGTACCTGCGCTGGACCAAGCGCCTCTTTCATAGGCTTCGGTGCAGAGCTGTGGGGTGAAAAGGGTGGCAGCCCTGTAAGCATCGCTGCAGGCAGCCAAAGTGTAGCGGCTGCGGAATTTGCCTCTCGACTTCAGCGTGCATCGGCTGGTCCTTTTGGGCCAACTCGTGGTGGCAGGTTATCTAAAACATGCTGCCGCAGGGCAGTATAGTTATCGTTAGGTGGGGTGCTAGGCAACTGATTGTGCGCAAGAAACATGGGTCTTCCACATTGTCTCAACTCCCCACCTCCCCCCCCCCCAAATCCCACCTGTCTTAGCCCTTGTAGAGTTGAACTGGACTTACTGACCATACTTAAAACGGTCCACAGAGGGGGCCAGATGAAGCTGGAGGGGCAGGAGCAAATTTAGCAAAGTGCAATGAGCCTACAATAGAGTAATATCGCCAGAGACTTACCGTGTATGCCTGGCATTGACCAGTACTACGAGAGAAACGGCAGAGGAGCCTGAGATTCTGGCATGGTTTCAACTGGTTTAGACATATGTGTCTTGAAAGTATGAACCATTCAAAACAGGATGGAAAGGAGTAGACATAATGTCTACATCTACATCTACATAGATACTCCGCAATCCACCTTACCCCATGCAAGTATTAGTCATTTCCTTTCCTGTTCCACTCGCAAATAGAACGGGGGAAAACGGCTGTCTATATGCCTCTGTATGAGCCCTAATTTCTTGTATCTTATCTCGTAGTCCTTACGTGCAATGTTTGTTGGAGGCATTAGAATCGTTCTGCAGTCAGGTTGATGGATGCTGTGCGTACAAGAAAATCGTCAAATTTGTTGAATAACAAATGGAAAGTTAGAGAGAGCATGGATGATAATCAGCCATTGAGCTCAAAGGAAGGGTCCAGCAAAATCTACGTGAACCCCCTGCCAAGAGGCTGCAGGTGTCCAGGAGAAGAATTTTTGCTTGGATGCAGCCTTTATTTCTACACAAGTTTTACAGTTTTTCAGAAATTTCTCGACGTCACCCTGCATCCCTGGCCAGAAACAATGTGTCTGAGCGAGCTGTTTCGTTCGAACGGTTCGATAATGGGTGTGATGATGGAGCTTGAGGATTGTGAGGCACAGAAAGGATGGGATGACTACTGTAGTCCGTTGGTGCAAGTTACATACAAGATCACTCCATCGTACTCTGTGAAGGCAAGATGTACAGAAAAAAAAACTTGAACTGATAGGGGAATGGCATCCTGTTTCTTCTTAGGCCATCAAATAGTTGGCGATCAACGTCAATTCCGGAACTTTGGCGGGTTTTATGGCAATGCATGGTGCATCGAAGGGAAATCGGGTTACTAGTTCCTCGGTAGTGTCGTCGACGAATTGGCACGTGTCTTCTGAGGTTTCAAAGACTGGATCTGGTGGTGGTGGTGGTGGTGGTGGTTTTAGGGGGAAGGAGACCAGACAGCGAGGTCATCGGTCTCATCGGATTAGGGAAGGACGGGGAAGGAAGTCGGCCGTGCCCTTTGAAAGGAACCATCCCGGCATTTGCCTGGAGCGATTTAGGGAAATCACGGAAAACCTAAATCAGGATGGCCGGACGCGGGATTGAACCGTCGTCCTCCCGAATTCGAGTCCAGTGTCTAACCACTGCACCACCTCGCTCGGTAGACTGGATCTGGACCTGCTGATAGTTGACAGACGACATCCGAGTTCTCATGTTATATTGATATCAGGCAAGGTTCAGTGCCCATCATTGAATGTTTAATCCTGTTCAGTCAGGGACGGGCACATTTTGCTCCGTGTAAGGAGAACAATAGTTTGTGGTCCGTAAAAACTGTGAAGCGACGGCCGCAAAGTTATTTCTGGAACCATCTCCCCGAAACAGGACATAAAGAGCCTCTTTTTCTGTTTGTGAATATTTAACTTACATCGTGTTCAATTTTTTGGAGGCGTAACAGTTCGTTCTATACCATAGACGTGCTGAGGGATCGTGGCTCCAAGACCATACGATGAAACGTCTGTGGTTAAAAAAAGACCTATGGAGTTTATAACACTAGCATATATGTCACTCTTCCCTAACAACAGAACCTTTAGTCCTGTCACGGGAAAAGCCACAAATAACACTCACGTATATCACTCTAACGTGAAACACCCTAATGTTACCCTCTGAGAGGATTTCGAAAATTAACCGCGGGTGTGTATAATGGACAAAAGTATCGGACTATAATTTTGAATTTTGTGAAATTAACAGAAAAACCAAAGGGACTTTAACCTTGAGAGTTAATGAAGATGGCAAAATCATAAGTGAATAAAAAATGAACGATCTCCAGCCCAGTTAGGCACATTAATCTGGAAATATATGTTTGAGAAAATTGAATATTGGTTATTGAAGTTACTTTCGTTGATATTTCCCTTTGAATTGCAAACAGGACACAAACTGACACACTGCACTCTGAACTGTGTGTAGCAGCAGTTACCAATAAAGCACACACCAACAAATTATAGGAAGTAATGTTGCATGAAGCTCATACTAATGACAGCTACACTCAAGAGCATTACTTAATCAAATACTGAAACGTTACTGCATGAAGTGCAGAACTAAATTTGGACTTGAAGGGCTTTTATTTTTGCATGACGTGAAAAAAAACACAAATAAAGGTGAATAATATCATAAATACATTGTTTAAGCTCTTCTACATATATCATTTTTCCTTAGCAACATTAATAGTTAATTTTTTTCCTAATTGGTGGAGAATATGATGGGGACCCATAAACTAGTATAGCTTCACTAGTCAACGCTCTTTGATAGTACAATAGAAAAGACTAATTCAAAAAGCTAATCATTCACTTTACTTGGACTAGTTTGTAATTTACTTTTCAAGACAATGAAATACAACACTGGGCTTAATTAACTTAAAAAAGGAGCCATTCATGATAGAAATCAAAACCATGCTATTTTCGAAAATGAGTATAACTTATTTGTCTTTTTATCACCTGTGAAGCGGGCATTCTGGACGATAACGTTTACACAATCTTGCACTGTAATCTACAAAAGGATACTTTAGCAAAAGTCTATCCATCTTCACTTTTGTGGTTTTAGCGTTTAACTTTTACTACTCCTTTTACATTAGACAAAAAATCACTTTTAAACACTTGAATGCAATAATTGTTCATTTAAATCAGGATACTCGGTTTTAGTATAATCTAGGTGAGGACCCTGCATAGGTTCGTGATCAGGATAGAAAATATGGTTCTGGACATGAATTTAGCTTTTGTGATTATTATTGAAACAGCACACAAATTAACTGGTCAATGCCCATATAGATTACAGAATGTATGAAGTTTGTGAAACAGTGGCGAAGATTGGTGACAAGCGACATGGCGGCTAACTGTACACACGGCTCTTGATGTTCGAATTCTCTATAAAACCTCTTCTTGGCATCGGATTTTCAACATATTAGATCCATCCCCTTATGCCAAGAATACCAAATAATAACCAGATCCACATCCGAGGCAAATCCTTTATAAAGCAGCTTCCAATGCCTCTCTTAGCACCGTGGAGGTGTACCGTGCTAAGGCTAGCCGCATACTGCGTACCGTTCACACAAAGGAGCCGCTCAGATTGACCGATAAAACCCACCATTTACATCGCGCCATGCCACTTCCGTTGCGGAGGGACTTCCCTACAGCTTTTACATGTTACAAATACAAGTGCCCTAAGCACGAACCAGCTTTCAATAAACATTTTTTTCTTATGAACATGCTCATATTAAAATAATTTATCATTTTAACATATCCTTTTGCTTTTTTTCATATATACATTACAAAATTCTAATATTCTTGCCATAGATCAAGGAGTTCTACTAACACAGAATACACACTTCATAATAGCTGATACACAGTTACATAATATAAACCTACTTCTAATCGATGTAAGTGTTACAAGTTGTCTTAGTGGATGAAACAACGACGTCTCAGCAGTCCTTGCTAAAGAGAGTGTAAAGTATGTCGGTATTCGTCAGACCATTTGAACTTTTGCCCTTAGCGCCGTTGACGGCTGAGGGGTGCCGCAGAGGTCACGAATCTGTGGCAGAACTGGTTTTCACTAAACCCGCCGAAAGTTCGGAATATTCTGAACTCTGGCAATTTTTGAATCGCTTGGAGGTCTTTTTTTTTTTTTTTTTTTTTTTGGGAAGGACAGACGCTAAGATACCCAAGATACGTCTCCAAAAAGTGACATTCGTCGCTGCTACAACGCAGACCTTGCTACAACGCAGACCTCTTTTCCCGAAAATACAGAAGATTTTCTGGAGAATGTGCAAAATAATCGTTTTCTCAGATGACCCAGAGACCACAGCATCATGGCAGTAGTTCGCATAGCACCGTACCCGGTCTTTAATCTCCTCCCAAAATCTTTGGAAAACCATCCGCACACTTGCTACAACAATCGGCAAGCTTTGGTATTGGAATTGCCCAAAACAGATGCGAATATCTTCGAGTCTTCATCCAGCGGGAGCTGCGAATAGGCATCGGCGAAATCAGTCTTGGAGTAACAAGTTTCCACCGCAAACACTGAAGTCAAATCCTGGGGACGACAAGAATTTGCGGGTTGACAGCTTTCTTAAAATCAGCGCAAATACGAATACTTCCGTCAGATCTCTGGACCGGTGCAATGTGCCAAGCCCAAGCACTATTAGAAATGGGCCTCAAGACGTCTAGTTGTACTGAGGTATCCAGTTCAGATAACGTGGCGTCACGCAATGCGTGTGGAATCTGACTCGCCCGCACAAACTTAAGACGAGCGTAAGACTTCAGCGTAATGTGTGCTTCAAAATTAGTAGCAATACCAAGTGTATCAAAAAATATAACCTTGAATTTCCAACAAAGTGAGTTGACTTTTTTCGAAGTTGACATGGTGCAATGTAGTTGACTAATTATTAGTAGAGAATCCAAAAGTGCGAAAGGAATCAAACACCAATTCTGTCTGCCCACATCTCGTGGTCGTGCGGTAGCGTTCTCGCTTCCCACGCCCGGGTTCCCGGGTTCGATTCTCGGCGGGGTCAGGGATTTTCTCTGCCTCGTGATGGCTGGGTGTTGTGTGCTGTCCTGAGGTTAGTTAGGTTTAAGTAGTTCTAAGTTCTAGGGGACTAATGTCCATAGATGTTAAGTCCCATAGTGCTCAGAGCCATTTGAACCATTTGAACCAATACTGTCTGGTTCATGGCGGAAATATTAACGGTTCGTTCAAACCCGTTGTAACCAGCAGTGATGGCGAAGCACCCCTTCATGGGTATCTCACCCTGATTGTAGACAGCTAGTATCTGTCTCGATTGTGTTAGGCAGTTACCTGTAGATGAATAGGTTAATTAGAGTGGCAGCTGAACCTGTGTCCACGCAAAGGTTATGGGTTTATCGAAGAGGTTTAAGGAAAGCGATATTCCACGCCGTTCGTCCGTAATGTGTCGTACAGCATGTCGTTGGGCAATTGGCTCTGCAGAGTCAAGGTCCATATTGTCCTCTGACAAAAACCCCTTGAGTGCGAGGTCGCAGATGGCCAATATTGTTTACGGCATTCGAGGCCCCACATATTGTCTACCTTGCAAACACAATGTTGTCTGCTAATAGCAAAAGGGGCAGGACAAGAGGTATCCAGTGGTGAGCACAGCATGATCCTGCGGAGCATAGTTGAACTGCTTAGTCGACGAGTAAATCACAACAGTGCTACAGTAATAGTAGCGTCGATACAAAGCAGAGCATTGGCAATCATAAATAAAGCAAACAGGTACGCACTAATGACGTAAGGTTGCCTGGGAGTGAAAGGACAGGGCCAAATAATAATTGAACATCATTCGTATCGACATTTTTATTAACACTTCTCAGCAAAAATAACTTTACCGATTAGGCCAATAGGACCTTAACACATTGAGACTAAATTGTTCAATTAGATAAAATTACGTAAGAAAAATTACTGGTAATCGATCAACAATCTTATCAAATATTTCAGTGAGATCAAATAACAAAAGGCTATAGTGTTAATTCAAATATTTGCTCTCAACTCTCCAAAAGTTATTCATGGGAACATGTAGTATGAATGTTTAAATTTACTACAAATTTTATTCTCTTTCCAAAAATATACAAATCTTTTGTGCCACTGGTTACTATTGTTGCAAAATTTACAGAAAATTTCAATAAGAGAAGGAAGATAATATTTCACCAATTGAAGTTACATAACAATCTCTTCAAAGGTTCTAAGAAAACAGTCTTCAAATAGATAGGCCAAAAACCTCTTTAGAGTGTGTTTGACTAAAATACAACAAATAATTCAAGTTTACCTAAAAAGGAGTTCATTAAAAGGAAACAATAAATAAAGCTCCTTGATATCACCACACTTTGGCCAATGTGATCCTGATGAACGGACCCGAAACTACTTAGGGCAGGTCCGATACGTTGCTCGGCATACTCCGTTTCTAAGAAACCAGTGGGAACATTCCCAAAGGCACAAACATACAATGATAGCTTGATAAACAGAGAAGCAATTTTTAAGTAAAACTAGTAAAACTTAAGTCTCAGATTACACGCTTGCAGCCTAGGCAAAACGTTTTCGAAAAGTCTTTAAAAGGTAATAAGGTAACTGGCCAAGGCAACCGCCCCCACTTACACCTGACAGTAAAGATGTTCAGCGGCCATCCGAGATTCAGCTTCAAATCACGCCACGAGGCGGAAACGATAAATTAACCATCGCACGGAGCGAAAAGCCTATGAGGATGTAAGATACCAACCGATGGCTGCTGAACTTCACCTACGTAAACATAAATACAGGGTGTTACAAAAAGGTACGGCCAAACTTTCAGGAAACATTCCTCACACACGAATAAAGAAAAGATGTTATATGGACATGTGTCCGGAAACGCTTAGTTTCCATGTTAGAGCTCATTTTAGTTTCGTCAGTATGTACTGTACTTCCTCGATACACCGCCAGTTGGCCCAATTGAAGGAAGGTAATGTTGACTTCGGTGCTTGTGTTGACATGCGACTCATTGCTCAACAGTACTAGCATCAAGAACATCGGTACGTAGCATCAACAGGTTAGTGTTCATCACGAACGTGATTTTGCAGTCAGTGCAATGTTTACAAATGCGGAGTTGGCAGATGCCCATTTGATGTATGGATGAGCACGGGGCAATAGCCGTGGCGCGGTACGTTTGTATCGAGACAGATTTCCAGAACGAAGGAGTCCCGACAGGAAGACATTCGAAGCAATTGATCGGCGTCTTAGGGAGCACAGAACATTCCAGCCTATGATTCGCGACTGGGGAAGACGTAGATCGACGAGGACACCTGCAATGGACGAGGCAATTCTTCGTGCAGTTGACGATAACCCTAATGTCAGCGTCAGAGAAGTTGCTGCCATACAAGGTAACGTTGACCACGTCACTGTATGGAGAGTGCTACGGGAGAACCAGTTGTTTCCGTACCATGTACAGCGTGTGGAGGCACTATCAGCAGCTGATTGGCCTCCACGGGTACACTTCTGCGAATGGTTCATCCAACAATGTGTCAGTCCTCATTTCAGTGCAAATGTTCTCTTTACGGATGAGGCTTCATTCCAATGTGATCAAATTGTACATTTTCACAATCAACTTGTGTGGGCTGAAGAGAATCCGCACGAAATTGTGTGATTACGTCATCAACACAGGTTTTCTGTGAACGTTTGGGCAGGCATTGTTGGTGATGTCTTGAATGGGCCCCATGTTCTTCCACCTACACTCAATGGAGGACGTTATCATGATTTCATACGGGATACTGTACCTGTGCTGCTAGAACATGTGCCTCTAGAAGTACGACACAACATGTGGTTCATGCATGATGGAGCTCCTGCACATTTCAGTCGAAGTGTTCGTACGCTTCTCAACAACAGATTCGGTGACCGATGGATTGATAGAGGCGGACCAATTCCATGGCCTCCACGCTCTCCTGACCTCAACCCTCTTGACTTTCATTTATGGGGGCATTTGAAAGCTCTTGTCTACGTAACCCCGGTACCCAATGTAGAGACTCTTCGTGCTCGTATTGTGGACGGCTGTGATACAATACGCCATACTCCAGGGCTGCATCAGCGCATCAGGGATTCCATGCGACGGAGGGTGGATGCAGGTATCCTCGCTAACGGAGGACATTTTGAACATTTCCTGTAACAAAGTGTTTGAAGTCACGCTGGTACGTTCTGTTGCTGTGTGTTTCCATTCCATGATTAATGTGATTTGAAGAGATTTAATAAAATGAGCTCTAACGTGGAAAGTAAGCGTTTCCGGACACATGTCCACATAACATATTTTCTTTCTTTGTGTGTAAGGAATGTTTTCCTGAAAGTTTGGCCGTACCTTTTTGTAACACCCTGTATAACCCGCAAAATATAGGCCATAAGATTTGCCAAGATGAGGCGCATAAGCTTGAGGGCTCTAAATAACTAAAGAAAGCAACTTGGCGGTTTCGTACACAAGGGACTAGGCAATAAAAATGTTTTGGACGTCATGATCAATAACACTGAACATAAAAGAAACTTACAAAACCCTAATAATTTAAAACGTAGTCAAATCATAGCTCTATGGCATTAACAAATGGAAACGATTATGTTTTGATACGAACGATACGATCTTCAAATCTTCTGGCCAGACACAGAAACAGGAAACAACAACAGGAGGCTGAACCGAGTCCGATATAGAAGCAACAGGCACAAACACGTGCAGGAAGCGAACCAATCACAATTATCACTCTCACAGCGAGGAAAAAGAACAGTGTTTACGAATGCCGCGTGGTCTCGGCACCGAAGCACCGAACTAAAAGTAGGCCACCGTGCATGAAAGCCGCTGTGCGATGACAGTGGAAAACTTGGAGCCACCGGGAGACGTGTGAATGGAGACGACCCACTGGTCGCCTCCAGACCTGGACAGCCAGAGGAATGATGTGTCCACTCCCATTTCTGCTGCACGTCCCTCTTGCCCAGAAGATGCTCAGCCAGACCGACTGGGAAGTGACATGTGTGGTAGAACAAACTGCCGGCCCGTTGGCCCGCAGACCTCCGCTGTCCGTGCTGATTCACTGACCGTCTCTGCCCGGAAAACGGCCTCAGCAACACTCGCGGCCATTCTCCCAGCACGCCAAAAATTGTGTTGCACGAGACGTGTCGCGAGCTATCGATCGCGCAACGGTTCATAAACATTGCATATATCTACAACAGCTGCCGAATTGAACATTTCGTCATAAAGGAACCCAAGGAAATTCGCAGAATGGGGATGCAATGCACGCTTTCACACGTCGTACCATGGATTGCCGCTCTCCTTCGCACGCCCAGGCCTCTCTCCGAATACCACCACAGGCGTCGTGAACATGCTGTTGAAGGATCTGCGCATCATGAACTGTTTCAGCATACACAAGGCTTTTCAGGTGCCCCCAGAGGTAAAAATCCAAGCGGTTTAAGTCCCTTGATCTAGCAGGCCATGCAACAGGGCCTCCGCGTCCTATGCAGCTTCCATAGAAGACGTTGTTGAAGTGTCGACGAATTGTAATGCGGAAGGGGGGGGGGGGGGGGGTGCTCCGTCATGCAGAAACCACATAACCTGTCATATTGCCAAATGAACGTTCTCAAGCAGCCCAGGCACAGCATTCCGCAGGTAGTCGAAGTACGTTCCTTCGACGAGGCGTCGTGGGATAATAACTGTTCCGAATATATTGTCGCAAAAAATCCCTACCCCGCACGTTGATGCTGAACCGATGCCGATGAGACGCCTCAACCATTCCCCGAGAATTGTGTATAACCCACAGATGACGACAATGCAGATTGATGATGTCAGTTCTGGTATAGGTTGCTTCGTCGGTAAGGAAGATTGATAACAGAAATCCCATAAATGTGATGGTCTAGTACAAAAACCATAGGCAAAATCTACTGCTGATAATACTTGCACTGGTTGCGGTGATAGTGATAGTATGGGCTGTCATACAGGATGTATGCAATAGTAGCTTAGCTTACATTATGTTGGTGGACTACTTGTCTTGGAGTCCGTCTCAACATCCTGTAGAACCCGGTCCTCCAGATCTGGTGTACGCACATCCGCCGCTTACCTGCACGTTCGCCTGTCTAAAAGAACCCATGATCACACAAAAGTCCAAAAAAGGCTTGAAATGTTATGTGATGTAGTTGGTGTCTAGGGTTTTGATATAGTCGAGCTGCCTCTCGACCGTTTCCATCTGCTTGTTCCCGACATGAGTAGCGGACCGTTCTGTTGCTTACAGTACGCTGCGTCGATCACACAGACTGCAACACACAAGGAACATGCGGCACGTGGTCAGAGAAAGTGTCATTCTCAGCGCCGTCTACCGTGGCAAAGACGCATTTTTCGGACACATGTCCATAGGATCTTTCCTCCTTCCATTTCGAGTCAGGGATCCGCCCCTGTGATTTGACAGTTTTATTAATGTTCACCCTGTATGTCTCAGTACCGCACCATGTAATGGAGAAGGCTCATTCTCTAGGCTCACCGGTGACGTGGTAGATTTGAAGAATTGTCGCAGTTACTCGGCGTAACTGCGGGAAAGCTCGACATATTTTCGGTAAGCTTCGAAAGGCAGCGGGCTTGTCTCAGTGTTGGAAGTCGTAGGAGCTTTCATTTGTTTTGAGATAATCTGCAGAAACTGCCGATGCCTGTCTGTAGAGCCTTGCATGACTTGTTCAATCTTCTCTACTGAAACAGACTGGCTTACATCAATGTTACATGTGGAACCAGAAGAGAACACGAAAACTGACAAGTAATGCACATGATAGTAATCAACAGTAAACACATGACACATAGGCTGTTCTGATAGTCTATGGTCTAGACAAGGTCACTAGTCTCACGACATTCTCCTCGCCGACACTGTAGGGCTCCCGGCGATTCCAAGAAATGAAGAGTAAAATAACTTCTTTATTTTAATACAACTGATTACTCTTGAGAGAAATAGGATTTTTTTAACCCGAGCTGCAGTAGCTCAGATGCTATTAGTAGTGCCAACGGCCTTGCCGCAGTGGTAACGCCAGTTCCCGTCAGATCACCGAAGTTAAGCGCTGTCGGGGTGGGCTAGCATTTGGATGGGTGACCATCCGGTCTCCCGAGCGCTGTCCGCAAGCGGGATGCACTCACTCAGCCCTTGTGAGACAAACTGAGGAGTTACTTTGAGAAGTAACGGCTCCGGTCTCGTAAACTGACGAACGGCCGGGAGAGCAGTGTGCTGACCACAAGCCCCTCTGCATCCGCATCCAGAGACGCCTGTGGGCTGAGAATGACACGGCGGCCGATCAGTGCCGTTGGGCCTTCACAGCCTGTTCGAGCAGAGTTTAGTTTTTAGCTTAAGTAGTAAACACGAAGGATTCATTCTGTAATGTACACACACAGTGGCTGGTTGGTTGATTTGGGGGGTGGGGGGACCAAACAGCAAGGTCATCGGTCCCATCGGAACAGGGAAGGTGAGGAAGGAAGACAGCTGTACCCTTTCAAAGGAACCATCCCGACATTTGCCTGAAGCGATTTAGGTAAACCTAAAGGAGGATGGCCGGACGAGGGTCTGAACCGTCATCCTCCCGAATGCGAGTCCAGTGTGCTAACCACTGCGCCACACGCTGTGCTGTGCGGTGATCGTTATGGCTGAAAATGGGCACAATTCGTACGCCGCAGTCGCAGTCTAGACACTTTTATTGCTCCAAGATGGCCGGTTTCGACAGCCTTATGCTGCCATCATCTGATCTTATGGAACATAGCGTGAAATTGCCATATTACATTACACGAAGTCAAAGCATAAAAGACAAACTCCACGTATATACACGTATGTATCTATAAAAAACCACACAGATGTGTATTTCATCAACTGTGTGCATTTTATCTCCTGAATTTTTTTATACATGAGGAGTGCCTTTTACGCTTTGACTTCATGTAACGTAACATGGCTGTTTTATATCATGTCCCATGAGATTAGACGACTGCAGCATAAGACTGTCGAAACCGGTCATCTTATAACAATGAAAGTGTCTACACTGCGATCGCGGCGTACGAAGTGTGTTCATTTTTATTAAAGGGTTCACTAATGCGTCTAAAACACTGCACGCACGGCTCCTGAATCAGGATGTGAGGAAGCTATCACTCAGTAAACACAACAGCGTGGCTGTTGTATACTTACAGTGAAGCGGTGAACACTCCGTTTCCCTATCGTCTTCGGCAGGGCTACAGAATCTACATCTACATGGTTACTCTGCAGTTCACACTTAAGTGCCTGGCATCGAACCATTTTCATACTACTACTCTACCATTCCACTCTCGAATGCCTCGTGGGAAAAAGGAACACCTAAATCTATCCGTTCGAGCTCTGATATCTCTTATTTTATTATGTTGATCATTTCTCCCTACGTAGGTGGGAGTCAACAAAATATTTACGCATTCGGAAGAGAAAGTTGGTGATTGAAATTTCATAAATAGATCTCGCCGGAAAGAAAACCACCTTTGTTTCAGTGACTGCCACCCCAACTCGCGTATCACATCAGTGACACTCTCACCCCTATTTCGCGATAACACGAAACTAGCTGCCCTTCTTTGCGCTTTTTCGATATCCTCCGTCAATCCTACTTGGTAAGGATCCTATACCGCGCAGCAATATTCCAGCAGAGGACGGACAAGTGTAAAGTACGCTGTCTCTTTAGTAGGTTTGCTTCATCTTCTAAGTGTTCTGCCAACAAAGCGCAGTCTTTGTTTCGCCTTCCCCTCAATATTATCTGTGTGGCCTTTCCAATTTAAGTTGCTCATAATTGTAATTCCTAGGTATTTAGTCGAATTGACAGCCCTTAGATTTGTGCGATTTATCGTATACCCAAAATTTATCGGATTTCTTTTAATACCCATGTGGATGACCTCGCACTTTTCTTTGTTTAGTGCCAATTGCCACGTTTCGCACCATACAGAAATTCTCTCTACATCATTTTGAAATAGGAATTGATCGTCTGATGATTTTACTAGACGGTAAATTACAGCGTCATCTGCAAACATTTATATAAATCAGGAACAGCAGAGGGCCTATCCGCAACATAGTTCCAGCTGTAATACAGGTGAATAGCAATTGGCCGGGTTTCAGAGTGATGAGTCGGCGTTACCCAGGAAACGCAGTCAACAGTGAACGTGTCTCCTTTTGTTGCTGGTCTGCTTCATTGGACTACTCCTGTTCCCGAGTGTCGGCGGAATTCAAGAGCTGTGCCTCCAAGCTGAGTTGTGCGGGTTGTCCTGACCATCTGGTTGTCTTGCGTCATGACTGCAGTTGTCTTCTGGTTCTGGCGAGGCAGTCGCGCAGCAGACGAGGCCAGCGAGTGTTGTGCAACGTCTACAGCCGCGTGCCAATTTCACGGATGTGCTGTCTTCCTGTAGAAGAGACGCGCACTCTGAAGGTACGCCTCTCGAAGTGTCGGTACCTCGCTGGTTCTGAGCAGGTCTTAGGTTGGATACCGTTGTGACAGTGGAGGACCAAGCGAAAAACACGGTTGTAAAGCCTCTGCATACGGTCGATGTGCGTGCTCGCCGCTTTGCCCCGGATAACTGCCGCATCTCAAAGATGTGTCGTAGAAACGCCATATAGATGGCGATTACCGGCTGAAAATGAAGTTTTGTTTGTGGATTCAAGAAAGGGTAGAGGATGATCATCTTTGCAGAGGCCGCTGTCTCCATGCTAATATTCTGTCTATGGTGACGCCCAGGTACTTTACTGTGCTGCTTCCTGGCGCCGCTGTCCCCCGTCAGTGTTACTGGCTTTAGTCGTCTGGTAATCACTATGGCTTGTGTCTTCTCACCGTTGAATTTTAGACGCCATTTGGTGGCTCACGGCGCCAGGTAGGCGCCTGTTGCTTGCTTCACGTCGATTTTTATAGCCCGTAGGGACGCAGCCAAGTTATCATATGACAGACCCTCTCTTGAGCGGCGCTTACGTTATGAATGGGAAATTTTCTCCTTACTTACCTTTGAACGTGCGGTGTCGCTGGTCGGCATGTTGTCCTCCTCAACACACCGAAAAACAAGGATCAGATAGACATACTGATATACCAGTATAAGAAAGACAAAAAGATACAACACATGTAAAGAGTTCTCTAGATCAACCCATCATTAAAATTACATTCAGAATATGACACTAGCAAATGCACCATACATAAAGCCTATACGGCTTATATATGGTGGCAGAACATACAGCATAGTCATACGAGGAAATAGCCATAAATAAAAAACTCAGCTGCCAAATAACCCCGAGGCAGGCAAACAGTATTCCAATAACATAGACAGCGAAAGCTTAATGCAACATACAAATAAACTACGTAGTAATACAGATACAAATACTTCAGCCACAGGCAGTTCCCAGTGTACGCCAACAATAGAGGAAGACAATTGTCGGAAAGCGTCACAGGACACAGACAAAAACCCAAAACAACACAAGAACGACAAAATTGACTGTGATGATCTTGATACTCAGTTATGCATAAGTATGTTAGAAAATATGCAAATTTCTCAGACTGCTCTGACTCTGGTGATAGACCTCCGTCACCCGGAAGGAAAAACAATACGTTTCGTGACAACGGAGCAGACATACTAAATGACACTTAGGACAGACAATGTGGGAATCGACCACCGTGAGCTCAGCAGTAAGATATGAATCGAATTTAGAAATAAGTTAGTAATAAGAAATAAAACAACGGATATTCCTGTTTATACAAAGCAAAACAAGTAATTCTTTAGTTTCTCGGGTCATTATTTTCTAACATCTAATTGTTTAATACGTAAACTTCATAAGATGCAAACTGTAAATAAATTTTAAAATATTGTACATGAACATAGATATACAGTTTCATAAGACTTAACTACGCAAACATGAGCGCACAACATACATAACAACTACCTTTCGGGGAGGCTGCTCTCTCGTATATTGGATATGGCGCGTGCAATTGGAGAAAGTAATTGTAGTAACTAATGTACTGTTAAACCTCATATACAAACCACGTAATCTCGTGACGTACAACCATTGAATAGTACCCTTCGTAGGATAGAATATGCTAATTCATGGGAGACAAGCTCGAAGTGTTTACCGGAGCCCTCTCATTTGAAATACCCAGACAAAAGTACTTCTCTTATCATCTAAATCTTATTTCTTCTTAAAAATATAGTAAAAATTGTTCCCGTCTCAAAATGTATTTTATGTATCACGCGTTTTTTAATTAACAATGTAATTAAGTAAAAGACAAGAAAAATAACAGCACTGAGAGAAGCGTTAGAAAAAAGACAAAGAGTATGTCTCTGTAACTTGTTACTAATTTCTAGTAACAAATGACCCACGTTACTAAGGTGGTGAGTCACCCTGTAACGTTAAAAATAAATAAATCTCCTTGTATACGCCTTAGCCAAGGAGTGTCGCGTCGTCCTTGACTTCTGTCTGTACGGTGCTCTGCTCGGAAAGAACGTAACATATTATTCTTTCTTACTTCCTGCATCGTTCTACAATATCGCTTGTTACCTGTGGATCACATTTCTATGTTCACAATTTTGACATTTGTATTGGACGGCTCACTACTCTGCTTTTATCTTTTCATCAGTTTCCTTTGGGAACTATCAATATTTATCTGTGTCTGTTGTAGTGGCATCAAGCAAAACCTAGAAGCGACGTGAGTTTTGCTGAACCTTTTTTAGAGAACACAACAGCGTATGGATTTGAGACGCCTATGATATGAAACATAGCTTACGCCAGCTCGTTCCCAACATCTTAGTGGTCGCAACGAACCGTGCGTTCTCCAAGTTGCTATTTTAAACTCTGCTAGTAAGAGTATTGCTGCCACTGCATCTTATGATGAATGCGGATATCAAGCTTCACTTGACCTCTGTTTGAAAGTCCAGTTATAGAAGATCCAGATCAAGCTAATTCAAGTAGACTATCTTGGGAATTCTCAATGGGCTCGCAGAAACAGTATCAAGGAGAGACTTCCTGGTGAGCACATAAAGGCGTCACGATATTTAAGCGCCATAGGATATCGGGAGTTTGCTCTAGGAGTTCCAAAAAGGATTATGTAACTGGTAAAAAAAACTATGTAATTGGAATGAAGAGTTGTTATTAAACAAAACTCATCGATAGTTTGCAATCGGCAACGTCTTCGGTATCAAAAGTAGTGCAGGGTGCAGGGTGCTTCGCACAGAAGTGAGGTAGAACCCTCTACAGTCAGTATAATCTCTATATGTAGAGTACTGAAATTTTGGGAAAACATTTGTCTAGGTATTAATTGATTAACGTTTCAAGGTCACAGGTCAATGTAATTAATGTAATAACCCATTGGAAATGTGTAATGCTGGTACATCAATAACCGGTGTAACTGCAAGAATGTTAAATGCAAACATGCAAACTGGCATGCAAATGTAGCGACGGTTAATGTCGGTTGTGGATGACGCCGGAGTCGTCGTGCGATGATGTCCCATATGCGCTCGACTGGAGACTGTTCTGGTGTTCGACCAGGCCAAGGCATCATGTCGACACTCTGTAGAGCGTTATCCTCTTAGAAAATTCTCCCTGAAACGCTTTTCATGAATGGCAGCATAACAGGTCGAATAATCAGATTGACGTACAAATTTGCTCGAGGGACCTATGACAGATCATAGTTAGAAGAGTGACTAACTCAACCACAAATTTAGTATAAAATCTGATAGGGATTACATGGGGCCCTGGAGTTTTGTTCAGTTTTAATGATTTCAGCTACTCCTCAACACCATTGACACTGACACTAACTTCACTCACTTTTCAGTGGTGCGAGGATTGAATTGGGGCGGTTTTACTGTGTTTTCCTTTGTAAAGGAGCACTTGAAAACGACGTTGAGCATTTCATATTTTACTTTGCTATCCTCTATTTCAGCTTCTGTCTCATTCGCTAGGGACTGGACACTAACTCTGGTGCCACTAACAGCCTTTACATTCTACCAGAATCTCTTCAGATTCTGTGGAGGATCATTTGATAATATTCTGCTACAGTAGTCATTGAGCGCATCACATATTGCTCCCTTGACAGCCAAACCCTTTTCATTCAGCATCCCTCTATCTACATCCCTACGCTTTGTTTTAAATCTATTATGCAGTAATCTGTGTTTCTTTAGAAGTTTCTTTGTAAGGAAGGTTCCCTCCCATTATGAATTGTTCTACTGGGTACACATCTCTACATACTCCTGACCTGTGCTGAAAATTTCAAGTTCCTCATTTAGATATGACACTACTGATTTTATATCTAGTTTACAGAGCAAGTATATCTTTCTGCTTGTTTCAGTTGTCCTTTGTACATTGGTAATCATTGTTGCAACAACCGTGATCACTGATTGGAGTTTCGATGTGGACATGCTCAAAGAGGTCAGGTCTATCTGTTGCCATTAGATCCCATATATTTCCATCAAGCTTTTGATTCCTAACTACCTGTTGTATGTAGTTTTCAGAGAAAGCATTTAATAATGTTTCACAAGATGTCTTATTACGTCCGCCGTTAACAAACCGGTAATTTTCACAGTTAATTGTTGGGTGACTGAAGTCTCCACCAATGATTACAGTGTGACTGGGGAACTTATGCACAAGTGAACTGAGATTTTCTCAAAAGTTTTCGTTTATTTACCTCAGGAGATGAGTCGTGTGGGCGATAAAGGATCCAGTTATCATTTTGTGTCCACCTATGATACCGAGTCTTGCCCAAACAATCTCACAAACAGCTTTAATTTCTATATCTGTGGCTTTGAGTTTCTTGCCTACTACATTTCCCATTTGCCTATCCTTTCGATAGACACTTAAATTTTCCCCAAAAATCTTACTGCTACCTATTTTTGGATTCAACCACATTTCTGTAACTAGTACCGTGCGAGCTTCACTGCCTTCCACGAGTGTTTCAAACTCTGGCGTTGCTTCGGCAGTTTACTATTAGGATTTTAATACTCACCAAAACAAAACGAAGGGAACTCCATAAGCTGGGAATTGCAGGGTGAGCTAGAATTTTAAAACCAGTCATCAGTGATGCAATTTCCGAATCCAAGAAACATGCATTGTGGAGCAATGGGGAGAAAGTCATCTGGTCGGATGAGTCTTGGTTCACACTGTTTCCAGCTTTCCAGCTTCTGGATGAGTTTACGGCCGAAGAGTGGAACATGACGACGGTTCGACGACGATTTGGGCCGTCATATCGTGGTATTCCAAGGGCCTCTGCAAGGTCACATCACTGCCAAGGATTAGGTGACCATTTCGGCTCATCAGGTTCACAATATGGTACAAAGTTTCTTCTCCAATGGTGATGCTGTGTTCGGAGACAACAAGGCACCTGTTCATAAAGCTCGCTTCGTCCAGGACTGGTTTTGTGAGCGCGAGAATTAATTGTCGCGTCTCCCCTGGCCACCACTATCTCAGTATTAGAGAGCCTTTATTGTCTACTTTGGAAAGAATGCAGTGTGATCGCTATTCACCTCCATCTTCGTTAGCTGAACATATCATTATTTTGTTTGAGGAATGGTGTACGATCCCCTTGCAAACCATACATGACTTGTATTTATCCATTCCGAGTCGACTGGAAGCTGTTTTGAAAGCCAACGGATTTCTTACGTCGTATTGGGAATGATAATGGTTCAAAATGGTTCAAATTACTCTGAGCACTATGGGACTTAACATCTATGGTCATCAGTCCCCTAGAACTTAGAACTACTTAAACCTAACTAACCTAAGGACATCACACAACACCCAGTCATCACGAGGCAGAGAAAATCCCTGACCCCGCCGGGAATGAATGATAATGCGTTGTGATTTTGGTGTTTCCATATTTTATCCACCCCCTGGGTATATCCGTGCACAGTCGTACCTCCAGGGCTAAAGATGTACATGTGCGACAGGAGTGTGCCGGAGTGCTAACGTCGGATATAAATGTCTCATTGGTTCCTCAGTAAATGAACTCTACAAAACATGCGCTATAACTGGACAATTGGCACACACGTCCATCTCTCTTCCAAAATGAACTCTACAAAACATGCGCTATATCTGGACAATTGGCACACACGTCCATCTCTCTTCCACTACTTGCATTAAAAAAGAAACAAATAGAGTAGATACAGTTGGCATGAACAGGAATGATACGCCAAAACTTGAGGACAAATCGCAAAGAGATGCCATGAAATTTAGGTCAACAGATCTTATGATGGCATTGAAGCGGCATGACAGAAGATACATATATGTGTTGACGACATGCCTCTACAGCTGCAATGAAATCAGCTGTGAAAATAGCCTTAAGTAATGTGGAAATCGTAAACCAAAATCTGTGTTTGATTACAATGAGTCTATGGGTGCAATAGACAAGTAAGACATGGTACTTAACTCAATGGAATGTGTTCGCAATACACTGAAATAGTAGAAAAAAACTCTTTTTCACTCCTTATACATGTTCGTGCTAAATTCCCACTTTGCTTACAAGTTTCATACTGGAGAGGACACATCACGCAACGAATTTCGTCTCAGCCCCGTTCGTGAGATTTTAAGACATAATACTAAGACAGGAAAGCATCAGGACGTCGTCGATCAGAGGAGAAAAATCCATTGCTGATTCGAAAAAGGCACTTTCAAAGTACTGTTGAATAGTCGGTAAAAGAACACGGGCTTGTAAAGACGGGCATCATATCCACCAATAACAAAAAAGAGAGGAATCGCGTTACTGCTGTAAACGGTGTGATGTGGGACCGTGCATTGTGCTTTGTTTCGAAATATACCACACAAAACCATAACGAGTCAACGGAAGAAGCGCTGCAGTCCTCGGCGCCGTAGCGCGGTGGCCAGCATGATGGGCGTCCGCCCCTGGTGGTTGAGTGGTCAGCGCGACGGTATGTCTGACCTAACGGCCCGGGCTCGATTCCCAGCTGGGTCGGAGATTTTCTCCGTTCAGGGACTGGGTGTTGTGTTGTCCTTATCATCATCATTTCATCCCCATCGACAGGCAAGTCGCGTCAACTCTAAAGACGTGCACCAGGTGAACCGTCTACCCCACGGGAGGCCCTAGCCACACGGCATATCCATTTTAGCATAGAATACACTGCCGCATGCAGCGTCTCGACCGCACATGGATGTGGGCGCTCGTATGGCGCACTCAGCAGTGAAACTGTTAAGAGAGTGTCTTACGTACAACACATTAAAACTGTGAAACAGAATTTAAAGAAGATATTATAGATCATTCATTAATACTAAACAGGAAACACTTTCCTGGGGTACTGCTAAATACCCGGAACATCAGGAATGCCTTGCCTGTTTAATGCTATTTGCCGTGTTCTGTCAAACACCGACAGGTTATTAGGTTAATGTTAGATCCCCTATTGTTTGAACGCACTATCATCGGTACATTACTAGAATCAGTCTTAATAATAAAGGTGTAATTTATTCACGACGTAGGTGGCCTACATAAAATTCTTTTGGCCGGTTTTTTAGTATTTTTCGTCAGTGTGGAATTCTTGCCCAATTATATAAGGGTAAAGATAAAGACATATGAGAGAAGAGTTGCTCGATTAACTTTGCTGGTTGTCACGTCACTGCTAGAACGTCACAGAAATGCTTAAATTCTGTATACTTCCTCTCAGTTACGCCACAGGTCGACGCACAATCACTCAAAAAACTTTTCCTTAGAGAAAATTAAACACCTATGAAAGGCTGAAATTAAGCATACAAACAACGCCATATCTGCGAACCCCTGTATTACAGCAAAACCTGGCTGTCATCGCCAGCTGTACTCATAAAGCCAACTAGACGGCTTAAACAGGAGAGCCAAACACACAAGACACAAACAAAAACCACGCAACTCCACTCAACGAGCAGCCAATTTTATAATCAAACTGACCAGTCAGAAGACGACTTGGTATGTGACAGGTAAGTTGACGCTGCAGCTGGCCCAGGAGATTTCGTCGGAGATCAGTGACAACGGTAACACCTCTCCACTAACCTTTCCTAAGACCTAGCGCGAACTGTCGCTGTTGACACTATTACGCCAGTAGCCCTGCTACCCGCCGAGACTGTCGCAGGATCGTCTTTGTCCCACGCCACTTGCCATGCAACTACTCCTCTCTGTCCTTAAAACCGCTACTCTTCAATCGCTTTCTGTCAACTATCTCCTAGACGGTGCCGCATTAGTGGGTGATCATCGCCAGACGTATGGACAACACAAACGCACCTCCTGTGACGCCCACTTTTGAATACTAACCATGTTGCAGAGGTGACAGTAGAATTTTTTGAGATGGTCAGCATGCTAGTGCAGGGGTGGAGGGGCTCTGCTATGTTTCTCAGTTGCGTATCACGTGGCGATCAAGTCAGTAAAATTGGAGACATTTGAGTAGGAAGCGTACCGACAGCCGTTATTCTCGCACGGTACAGTGGCGAAGATTAAACCTGCAAGCGGTGTTGCATTTGTGTTGTGTACATAGTTCCGCCTAGTCAGCGCGTACACAACTATCCCACTAGAGCGCGCCCCGCTAAGCACAACAGCGCAGGCGCAGCGCTCGTCCGTTTCCGCACTACGAGATGGCGCTGCCATAAAGACGGACCAAATTCTGCTTCCGCCGATCCACGTATTAATACACTCCTGGAAATGGAAAAAAGAACACATTGACACCGGTGTGTCAGACCCACCATACTTGCTCCGGACACTGCGAGAGGGCTGTACAAGCAATGATCACACGCACGGCACAGCGGACACACCAGGAACCGCGGTGTTGGCCGTCGAATGGCGCTAGCTGCGCAGCATTTGTGCACCGCCGCCGTCAGTGTCAGCCAGTTTGCCGTGGCATACGGAGCTCCATCGCAGTCTTTAACACTGGTAGCATGCCGCGACAGCGTGGACGTGAACCGTATGTGCAGTTGACGGACTTTGACCGAGGGCGTATAGTGGGCATGCGGGAGGCCGGGTGGACGTACCGCCGAATTGCTCAACACGTGGGGCGTGAGGTCTCCACAGTACATCGATGTTGTCGCCAGTGGTCGGCGGAAGGGGCACGTGCCCGTCGACCTGGGACCGGACCGCAGAGACGCACGGATGCACGCCAAGAGCGTAGGATCCTACGCAGTGCCGTAGGGGACCGCACCGCCACTTCCCAGCAAATTAGGGACACTGTTGCTCCTGGGGTATCGGCGAGGACCATTCGCAACCGTCTCCATGAAGCTGGGCTACGGTCCCGCACACCGTTAGGCCGTCTTCCGCTCACGCCCCAACATCGTGCAGCCCGCCTCCAGTGGTGTCGCGACAGGCGTGAATGGAGGGACGAATGGAGACGTGTCGTCTTCAGCGATGAGAGTCGCTTCTGCCTTGGTGCCAATGATGGTCGTATGCGTGTTTGGCGCCGTGCAGGTGAGCGCCACAATCAGGACTGCATACGACCGAGGCACACAGGGCCAACACCCGGCATCATGGTGTGGGGAGCGATCTCCTACACTGGCCGTACACCACTGGTGATCGTCGAGGGGACACTGAATAGTGCACAGTACATCCAAACCGTCATCGAACCCATTGTTCTACCATTCCTAGACCGGCAAGGGAACTTGCTGTTCCAACAGGACAATGCACGTCCGCATGTATCCCGTGCCACCCAACGTGCTCTAGAAGGTGTAAGTCAACTACCCTGGCCAGCAAGATCTCCGGATCTGTCCCCCATTGAGCATGTTTGGGACTGGATGAAGCGTCGTCTCACGCGGTCTGCACGTCCAGCACGAACGCTGGTCCAACTGAGGCGCCAGGTGGAAATGGCATGGCAAGCCGTTCCACAGGACTACATCCAGCATCTCTACGATCGTCTCCATGGAAGAATAGCAGCCTGCATTGCTGCGAAAGGTGGATATACACTGTACTAGTGCCGACATTGTGCATGCTCTGTTGCCTGTGTCTATGTGCCTGTGGTTCTGTCAGTGTAATCATGTGATGTATCTGACCCCAGGAATGTGCCAATAAAGTTTCCCCTTCCTGGGACAATGAATTCACGGTGTTCTTATTTAAATTTCCAGGAGTGTATGTAACGCAGCCAATGAGATTGCTGCTAGCGTAGAACCTGGATCACACTCGCGCTGTGATACCTGAACGCTCGAGGTATTATAACGAGTGTACAGAGCTCCGATTAGTCAGTCTGCATTAGTCTGCATTAGTCCGCACCAGTCTGTACCAGTCTGCATTAGTCTGTACCAGTCTATAGTCAAGTTTCAGTCTGCACCTAATAAGATTACCAAATTCCTGTACATAGCCATGACGATAAATGAATAGACACTTTGTGAAGTATCAGAGATATGTGAGAATAAGATTAACGTACCAAGACCAAAGGAACTTCAGATTGTCAATTGTAAACAGCATCCAGAATCAAGATAAGTAATTTCTATCCTTTTTATTATTTTAATAAACGTGTGTGAAAATTAATCAAGTTCTGTTTAAAGTTGGTCACCGTCAATCTGCTACTCTAAGCGTGCAAGTGGCATTTCTAACGTCTGACCTAACGGCAGAAGATAAGCACGCCACGATAAGACCACGAGACATACTGCTGACACTCACCTACTTGGTTAGAGCGACAAGTCAAATAATTTGATGGTGTGTATACCGAAGGTCTTACAGTACGCGCACCACAATTTGGATTGTTCAAAGAATAAGCGAGTCCGAACAAAGCATATATCGTATAATACCGACATTGTACATGAAGAATACAATACTAACTAGGAAGCGTATACTTGCAAAAGCGATGCAGAATGGATAGCCAGCAGTGTCGTTCATCATCTGCGAGACGGGGGTAAATTTCATCACCAGTGAACTGCAAAAAGAACAATCATTGGCGTCTAATCGAGACAGTAACTTGTTAGCAAATACAACAGCACAAGGAAGCTATTGAGTTTAGCGCGGAACAAAAGAAAAACTGTCAGTATTCAAAGAAAGATGACGCAGAGTTGTTGCACAGATCTCTCTTTGCGACAACATTGATGATGTACGTGATTCACGCAGCGCCATTGTGACAGAAACACTACATGCTTAATATCGAATTACACGAAACTGTTTTCGCACTCGATTTCTATGAAATAAAGTAACTTCCCAAACGCAATGGAAACTTCAAGACAAGTATCAACACATACAATTGGTAGGAGTATATGTGAGTACAGTTAGCACGAACAGTACCGTTATGATCCACTTTCAGCGTTGTCCATGAAACAAAATACTGAAGGAGTATCCCTCTCCTTTGTAGCAAAGACAGATATCGCCATGGTTACTACGTTTCACTCCTCCTTGTTTCCTCAGCGAAGTGTGATTGTGCGTGTGATTGTATGGATGATTGACATCAGTCATTGCTCAGTCAAATGTTGTGTTTCTGTTATTATGGATGGTCATTCTAGTGGAAGAGAGACTGGCTATTAAACCGGCTGTCAGCACGTAGCGCTCTGGGCTACCAGTAAGAGGAATTCGAAGCTTCACGTCCCCCATTTAAGGGTCGCATCACCAGCAATCGTGTGTCAAGCTGTTACTCTATGACACACTGCACAACGGTTTCTGGTTGAGTCCAGAATACTGGTGCAGTCTTGTCATCAGGAACATTACGCCACCATCTCCTCTTTCGTTACCAGTCAGATCCTGACGATGAAAATTTTTTTTCACCCTGAGGAATCGAGTGGCTTCCTCCAAGTCGAGAGCAAACGGATTGATGTGCTTTAGCGTCTTCGCTTACAGAGATAGGGTTGTAGAGTATGCACAAACAACTTTTTCCCCGATGGTGAGATCTGAAGTGACCGAAAAAATTTACACTGTTGCTGTTGAAATCAGCAATGCCACGGCCAAATGAATACGAACGTATTCGTAGTTAAGTGTCCACACACAATTATGACTAATACTTCTTTGGTATGCTAATGGCTGGGCAGTCATTTATTGAGATACTGCAGTTTTCTTGCATTCTACAGTTCTGCCACTAGTCTGTAACTCCTCAGGGTTACAAGTATTATCGACGGGGTGTTCTCGAAACAGATCTTTCTGGTTCAGCATCGGCTCTTATAGTAGGGAAGACTCGATCTACACATGTAACTAATAGATATTTGTGATGCGAAAAGCAACGCACATCATATATATTCATAATCGTACAGGATTACAGCAGAACTGAGTTCCCAGACTGAAAATGCTGCAAGAGATCTACAAATATACAGTGCTTACTCTTTTCTTGGCATTGCGGCTCTTTTAACTTTTGAATTGGTAGGAGGTGTATGATTTAGGGCTGCAGTAAACCTCTACGAACATGGATTTGAAAACAATTTTTTAATTGATTTCAATGTCGATTATGTGACACGTTTAAGATTCGTTATTGGGTACTGCTTTCGTAGATATTCTGTGGGAAGCACAAAGCATAGTTCTTTTTTTCTTCTTTGTCATCCTTCTGACTGATTCGATGGTGTCCGCATAATTCCTTCTCCTGCGAGCATCTCTTCGTTTCAGATTATCAGTTAAAATAAAACGTCCTCAACTTGTTATGTGTGTATACATATAATCTCTGTCTTCCCTCTACAACTGTTGCTTTCTAAGGGCCCCCCCTAATATCAAGGAAGTTATTCTCTGACGACTTAACATAGTTCCTGTCATTATGTCTTTCCTTAGATTTGGTGTTTTCCACAAATTCCCTTCCTCGCCGATTCTGGCGAAGAACTTCCTTATTTCTTATCTTATCAGCCTACTCTGTTTGCCTGCGCCAGTGTGCTTTTTATAGCTGTGCTTCGTCCATCACACGTTACTTCGCGACCAGTGTAAAATTCCTTTACTCCGTCTATTGCGTGCTCCCTATCTTGATGTTAAATGTGTCATGAATCTCATCTCAGCCGCTCCTCGTTATTTCCGTCTTTCTTTGTTTTACTCTCAGCCGACATTCCTTACTCGGTATACGATTTTATTCGGTAGAATCTGTAATTCTTCCCCACTTTCACAGAGGAATGCAATGTTATCAGTGATTCTTATCATTTATATCCTTTTACCCTGAATTTTAATCCCATTCGTAGGGCTTTCCTCTCCTTCATTATTTCTTCGATTTGAGGATTGAACTCTAGACTAGAAAATTTTCATTCTTGTGTTACGCCCTTCGTAATCCAAGCATTTCATTAACTGTGGTACTTGAGTTGCCAAGGTGATTGTACGATAGCTCTTGCATTTTCTGCTATTGCTGTCTTTGGGACTGTGTGGGTGACATCCTTTCGAATGTTTAATAGTGTGTACCCACTCTCTCAGACTGTGCCTATTAACTTCAATAATCCCCAAATGATAGCTGCTGTGCTTTGAGAGAGACGATGAACTTATTCTGTGTCCAATGCTCCTCTCCCCGCTGCGATACACTCTCCTCTTAGATTCGAAAACCGATCAATGTAAACTGCGTGCGTAATACGATTCCAAAAGTGACAAGAATTTCTTTCCTATAGAAACAGGAGAATCTTCGACCATCACCCTGCGCCCACAGAAAAGGACTTCTAGATGCTTTTGCGTCCTTGCACGTACGTCTTTCGGGTCTTTCGAATCTACACGTGGTACCGAGATTGCTGTTATAGTAATGTGTTTGATATGTACTTGTTTCGCGTCGCGCGTCTTCCTATTCTTGATCAAGTTTTTAGATACCTCCAGGATTACGTATTTCGTTGCGGAATCCAGGAGTACACCGCAGGTTCGCACACTGTAGTATTTGCCGTCAAACGGTACACCACATCGGAAGACTTCGATAAGGATAGAAGCTTAAATAATGAATTAAAATTTGTGCCAAGGACGGGACATGATAACGAGTCTCCTGCCGACAACACGAATGTGTTATCCACTAAACTGCCCTGGCACTGTGGTTAAGGCGGCTGCACCGACTACCCTCTTCCAGTGCCCTCCGTAGCACAAACTCCAGAGAGTCTGTGCACCTGGGTTAGCTCGAATGCCAGAGTTGTGTAGTGGACAACACATCCGCAAACTAAGCAGGAGACATGGGTTCAAGTCCTCTCCTTCGCGCAAATTTAAATTCTTCAAATGTTCAAATGTGTGTGACTTCCAAAGCGACCAAACTGCTGAGATGATCAATCCCTAGAATTACACATTAATGAAACTAACTTATGGTAAGAACAACAGATAGGTCGAAAGATGCTGCTGCTCACGAGACAATTATTTTTTGCCCACGAAACCCGGAGAGCATCCGCACGCTAGTACACGGGATTATTAAACATACAGAATCAACTATGAAGGATTAGTAAAACCTTCCGTTTCCAGTCACATCACGTCGTGCCAAATTCACGAAATAGAAAGAAAACTAATGTTTAAAGTCCTATCGACGATAAGATTATTAGATATTATGCACAAGCTCTGGTAGGGCGAGGATGAGCAACAAATTAATCTGCACCGTTTTGAAAGGAATCGTCCCACTATTCTCCTTAAGCGATTTGAGAAAGCCACGGAAAACCTCGATCGTTGAACTGTGATTTGAATCACATTCCTCTGGTACACAAGTCCAATGTTTTGATCAGTGCGGCATCTCACTCGTTCGTTGTTCATGATGTTTCTGCTGAGTACTCCCCGATCGTTGTCAAGACGCAACGGGCAATTGCGTTACGGTTGCTGTGCTAATGGTCGTGACTTCACTGCTGCCAGTCCGCGTCTCTCTTCCTCGCTACTGCTAGGGTCCAAGACGTACTCAGCTGATAGCCTTTGTCTGCACTGAGGGCGTTATCTGCCATTTTGCTTTTCACAATATGCCACTATCCCGCGAGACTATGTATTTGTACGCTATGAAGATTGTTCCTACAATACTAATGCCTATTAGAAACTATTGTTAGCAACACTTCTGTTTTTTTTCTTTGGTTTCCTGTTTTCATAGCTTGTACTTATTTAACTATACAGCCAACAGCTTTGCACAATATTAAATTTGTCAGAATACCGACGTTACTGCAAAATATCATCGGTAGTCGAATGACATGCAGGAATAACCCGATTTGTGAATGCGAGGAAGAAGATTCAGATAATTAGGAAATTCTGAGCTGCCGCCATTTCTAGAAAGAGAGGGATCACAAACAACTTGACTGCAACCTGCAGACAATCGTACAGCCTTCAGATCCGGTTACTAAATTTAATATTATTTTCAATCACGTTTCAAATAAACGACTGCTTCACTTTTAGTCTTTGAAATCAAGAATGCGTGTGATGCATCCATTAATCGTTAATGCGTCCGACGAATCGATTCAGATTAATAGGCTAACAAGAACTGTTACTTTCAGAGCAGTAACACAGTACGTAGGACTGAAATTTAAAACTGAAATTTAAATTAAAAGTGTAAGATCATTATTAAAATTGCCGACCACATGTAAATACACGAACTCGAGAGTTGTGGAGGTAAGCGTGTATTTCCAGGGACCGTGTAGCACAATACAATAATAACACGTCAGGATCTAAAATAAATATAGCTTCACTTAGTACGAGCTTAGCAAAACACGGGTATTTCCAAGGTAAACAATAACCATACATTTGTGAAACATGTACTCAACAACGCAATATGGAAGTTATTTGATTAATAATTTGTTTTCAAATAAGATGTGTAGTTTCCTTACCATAAACTAATAATCTGTGACATAAATATAACATAACAGTATCTTGTGTGAAGCAAAGTAAACTATAATATGACATACCTGTAAAATGTATGGTGTATTTTACAGTTTTTAGATACGGCAAAAACTGAACTGAATCCATAAGTGTATCTGATATGTGATCTATAAGTGCTGATTTTAGCTTTGACGAAACAGAGATTCTGTCATCGTTTTCTTTTTCTAGTGAGATTTGAAGTTTTCTTGCCTCATTGAGAACATATTGTAGGGGCATCTTTCAGCACGTATGTTTATAAAGTATTCCGTAACCTGCCTACCTCCAATCTTTAGTCCTAAAAGAGAAACTTGGAACGCCAGGATGGTATCGAACAGTTTTCGACTTTTGCTATTCGTCGGATGCCATTGTCTGAGTAGAATTACTTGTCTTCGTCTTCTTTTTGGTCTAGATTACCTCTTAAATCTTTCGTTGCACGGACGTTGCATTAAATCCCGAACACCAGAAGGCGCTGTTGTCATGGTACAAAGACGGATTGAAAACTACAGAGGAAAAAAAAAACATTCCGAATAGCTTGCTTTAGGAAAACCAAGCCTTTACATGACTTTAGTGGATTTTATTCACTGAGGTTACAACATTCTAGTACCTCAGACTTTTTTTTTGTTCTTTCAATCTTGACAAATACTCGCTTACAACACAACTAGGTAGGAGATAATCTCCCACCAATCAAGTTTCAGTATTAGCAAAGAGAGTATTGTGTTGATCACTGCTGCATTCAACGAGATCGTTTTCCTTCCAATCAAGTTTTAAGGTCAGAAGAAAGACTATTGCCTTGACCCCAAATCTGGGGGATAAGGCGTTTGGAAAGCTGTTTAAAAGCCCGACTAATGTAACTCTGTCATCATAACGATTCTCATGTGAGCAGGCACTACGTCGGAGAGTAAGAGCATATAACAATGTTCTGTGAGTCCTAGATACAGCTGCCTTTTTTTCCGGCGCACTTTCACCTTCGCAGATCGCATTGACAGTAGTTTTTGTCTGTATAAATTTTTAGACAACATAGTTGTGTGGAGATAACAGCGATTAATTAACTTATAATCAATTATTCAAAATTACAGTCACAATCGCATTATTTATTTTGCCGCCAACCGGTTTCAACCCGCGAGTCGTCACCCTGCCTATGCACGGTGACGACTCCAGCAAGCGACCAAATGGTGTAAATTTCCCTGAAGATGACCCCATCGCAGGTTGAAACCGATTGGCGGCAAAATAAATAATGCGATTGTGACCTATCATTTTGAACAATTGAGTTTTGTCTGTGATGATGCAACAATTAATTCACGTTTTTCCTGGAATCACCGAATGACACGAGAAGGCCTTCGGATTATGATTAAACACTACTAAACAAAATTTTGAAATGTTCTGCCCAAAATGTTTAAGATCTGTATTCAACAAACACGAAGTCAATCGTGCACTTAACTCTGTACTCGGAAATTCATTCAGGAGGAATGTGCTCATGGAAATGAGAACTCCACTCTCAGCAACCTTAGTAGGCTGGTCTACCATCACGTTAAACAAGTTTATCGGTCATTTCTTCAGACTAGGGCACTTTCAGCACCTGGATCATAAGCATATTTTGTATATCACGATTTCCTATTTACCAGCCTGAAAAATTGAGTAGTGTACCTACACAATCAGTGAGATATTAAGTTCAGAAAGGGGACAGGATGTTATATTATGCACTGCAGAGTTTCAGTGGCACATTTTCTAGAAAAAAACATTGTGGTGCGAAAATATGTTTTGAAATGATAGAGTTGTATTATAATTTACTTGCGTTACATTTGTTACCAAACCGCTACTTTGTGTTATATACGTAATCCTTCGCTGTATGGAATGTATTGGTCAATATTTACTTTTAACTACCTTTGTAAATAATTTAGTTTCAGTAATCCCTTTAAACTTCTTAGCCACAATTTCTTTAAAAAAGCTGTTTTATGTGTCACATTAATTAATTCTTGGTAACTGTAAGTTTAGTCTAGATATTGTTCTGGTATTTTCGATAGGGCTCTATGTGCATTAATTATCAAGCTTGTTTTTTACATGTATTACTGACTAGTAATGCATTCCCTTCATCTAGCGAAAATCCTCTCTCTTTTGCACAGAAATCTGTTACTATTCTTGGTAATAATTCTTAAGACCATCTTCTGCAGTATGAAAACTATGTTCATATTTTGTGCATATATTCCCTAGAAAATATTCACATAACTAAGAAATGAATGTATCTACTAACACCATGAACCTGAAATCCATGGCTTGTATAGACTTGACAGGATTTCTGAGAGGTTGACGCGCAGATGACATCTAGTTTGAAAATATTAGTTTGTGTTCATTTCATTTCAGCTATCAATCAATATTCAATCTTGTAAATTTTGTGTTTACTGTCGATTTTATGGATGTACCATCTAATTTTAATACCACAGAACTATTTACCCGCTTCAGATTGAAATGTATGGCGTTTGTTTTCTTTATGTTATAAGTAGTTTCATTGTGTATTGAGCACCTGTATACTGAGTGTTGCGTTTGCTTTTTCTGTGTTGTTTTTACTTAAATTAGCGATCACAGTTTGTAGTAAGTCACTAGAAACATTTAATTACACTAATGCATACACAGGATACTTGTGTCTGAAACCAGATTAAAGAACGTTCTTAGCATTAGCGGCAATGAACATATATCACCAAAGGCCTAAATTCTCATTTATTACCCTCCCATTGAAATAAATACTTGTAGGAACTTCATACTATCAGTCGAAATTCCTTGAACATTTGATTATGTCAAGTTATAGAGAGTGACTTCGTCAGCATACCAGCAAACATTTGCTCCGTCGGGATTTCCTATACTATAATGTTTTATGAGGCTGCTTTTTTACTAATAAAATGTCTGGTATCGAGAAGTTTTATTAGTAAAAAAGCAGCCTTTAATAATAAAATGTCTGGTATCGAGAAGTTCCCCCCCCCCTCCCCCATGAACCATGGATCTTGCCGTTGGTGGGGAGGCTTGCGTGCCTCAGTGATACAGATAGCCGTACCGTAGGTGCAGCCACGACGGAGGGATATCTGTTGAGAGGCCAGACAAACGCGTGGTTCCTGAACAGGGGTAGCAGCCTTTTCAGTAGTTGCAGGGGCAACAGTCTGGATGATTGACTGATCTGGCCTTGTAACACTGACCAAAACGGCCTTGCTGTGCTGGTACTGTGAACGGTTGAAAGCAAGGGGAACCTACAGCCGTAATTTTTCCCAAGGGCATGCAGCTTAACTGTATGGTTAATGATGATGGCGTCCTCTTGGGTAAAATATTCCGGAGGTTTATAGTCCCCCATTCGGATCTCCGGGCGGGGACTACTCAAGAGGACGGCGTTATCAGGAGAAAAACTGGCGTTCTACGGATCGGAGCGTGGAATGTCAGATCCCTTAATCGGGCAGGTAGGTTAGAAAATTTAAAAAGGGAAATGGATAGGTTAAAGTTAGATATAGTGGGAATTAGAGAAGTTCGGTGGCAGGAGGAACAAGACTTTTGGTCAGGCGAATACAGGGTTATAAATACAAACTCAAATAGGGGTAATGCAGGAGTAGGTTTAATAATGAATAAAAAAAATAGGAATGCAGGTAAGCTACTACAAACAACATAGTGAACGCATTATTGTGGCCAAGATAGACACGAAGCCCATGCCTACTACAGTAGTACAAGTTTATATGCCAACTAGCTCTGCAGATGATGAAGAAATTGAAGAAATGTATGATGAAATAAAAGAAATTATTCAGATAGTGAATGGAGAAGAAAATTTAATAGTCATGGGTGACTACAATTCGGTAGTAGGAAAAGGGAGAGAAGGAAACGTAGTAGGTGAATATGGATTGGGGGTAAGAAATGAAAGAGGAAGCAGTCTGGTAGAATTTTGCACAGAGCATAACTTAATCATAGCTAACACTTGGTTCAAGAATCATAGAAGAAGGTTGTATACATGGAAGAAGCCTGGAGGTACTGACAGATTTCAGATAGATTATATAATAGTAAGACAGAGATTTAGGAACCAGGTTCTAAATTGTAAGACATTTCCAGGGGCAGATGTGGACTCTGACCACAATCTATTGGTTATGAACTGTAGATTAAAACTGAAGAAACTGCAAAAAGGTGGGAATTTAAGGAGATGGGACCTGGATAAACTGACTAAATCAGAGGTTGTACAGAGTTTCAGGGAGAGCGTAAGGGAACAAATGGCAGGAATGGGGGAAAGAAATACAGTAGATGAAGAATGGGTAGCTTTGAGGGATGAAGTAGTGAAGGCAGCAGAGGATCAAGTAGGTAAAAAGACGAGGGCTAGTAGAAATCATTGGGTAACAGAAGAAATATTGAATTTAATTGACGAAAGGAGAAAATATAAAAATGCAGTAAATGAATCTGGCAAAAAGGAATACAAACGTCTCAAAAACGAGATCGACAGGAGGTGCAAAATGGCTAAGCAGGGATGGCTAGAGGACAAATGTAAAGATTTAGAGGCTTATCTCACTAGGAGTAAGATAGATACTGCCTACAGGAAAATTAAAGAGACCTTTGGAGAAAAGAGAACCACTTGTATGAATATCAAGAGCTCAGATGGAAACCCAGTTCTAAGCAAAGAGGGAAAGCAGAAAGGTGGAAGGAGTATATAGAGAGTCTATACAAGGGCGATGTACTTGAGGACCATATTATGGAAATGGAAGAGGATGTAGATGAAGATGAAATGGGAGATATGATACTGCGTGAAGAGTTTGACAGAGCACTGATAGACCTGAGTCGAAACAAGGCCCCGGGAGTAGACAAAATTCCATTAGAACTACTGCCGGCCTTGGGAGAGCCAGTCATGACAAAACTCTACCATTTGGTGAGCAAGATGTATGAGACAGGCGAAATACCCTCAGACTTCAAGAAGAATATAATAATTCCGATCCCAAAGAAAGCAGGTGTTGACAGATGTGAAAATTACCGAACAATCAGTTTAATAAGTCACGGATGCAAAATACTAACGCGAATTCTTTACAGACGAATGGAAAAACTAGTAGAAGCCGACCTAGGGGAAGATCAGTTTGGATTCCGTAGAAATACTGGAACACGTGAGGCAATACTGACCCTACGGCTTATCTTAGAAGCTAGATTAAGGAAAGGCAAATCTACGTTTCTAGCATTTGTAGACTTACAGAAAGGTTTTGACAATGTTGACTAGAATACTCTCTTTCAAATTCTGAAGGTGGCAGGGGTAAAATACAGAGAGCGGAAGGCTATTTACAATTTGTACAGAAACCAGATGGCAGTTATAAGAGTCGAGGGACATGAAAGGGAAGCAGTGGTTGGGAAGGGAGTGAGGCAGGGTTGTAGCCTCTCCCCGATGTTATTCAATATGTATATTGAGTAAGCAGTGAAGGAAACAAAAGAAAAATTCGGAGTAGGTATTAAAATCCATGGAGAAGAAATAAAAACTTTGAGGTTCGCCGATGACATTGTAATTCTGTCAGAGACAGCAAAGGAGTTGGAAGAGCACTTGAACGGAATGGACAGTGTCTTGAAGGGAGGATATTAGATGAACATCAACAAAAGCAAAACGAGGATAATGGAATGTAGTCGAATTAAGTCGGGTGATGTTGAGGGTTTTAGATTAGGAAATGAGGCACTTAAAGTAGGGAAGGAGTTTTGCTATTTGGGGAGAAAAATAACTGATGATGGTCGAAGTAGGGAGGATATAAAATGTAGACTGGCAATGGCAAGGAAAGCGTTTCTGAAGAAGAGAAATTTGTTAACATCGAGTATAGATTTAAGTGTCAGGAAGTCGTTTCTGAAAGTATTTGTATGGAGTGTAGCCACGTATGGAAGTGAAACATGGACGATAAATAGTTTAGACAAGAAGAGAATAGAAGCTTTCGAAATGTGGTGCTACAGAAGAATGCTGTAGACTAGATGGGTAGAGCACATAACTGATGAGGAGGTGCTGAATAGGATTGGGGAGAAGAGAAGTTTGTGGCTAGAAGAAGGGATCAGTTGGTAGGACATGTTCTGAGGCATCAAGGGATCACCAATTTAGTATTGGAGTGCAGCGTGGAGGGTAAAAATCGTAGAGGGAGACCAAGAGATGAGTACACCAAGCAGATTCAGTAGGACGTAGGTTGCAGTAGGTACTGGGAGATGAAGAAGTTTGCACAGGATAGAGTAGCATGGAGAGCTGCATCAAACCAGTCTCAGCACTGAAGACCGCAACAACAACAACATCGAGAAGTTTGGTTCCTCCACAGTAATCACGCGTTTCGGGTAAGTCAACTGCTGTTTAGATATCAGAGGAATGTTTAATTGGGTCACTTTCGACGCTTGAGAGATTTCTTTTTTGTTACAATTGTAGCCACAATGCCTCTTTACAAGTTGAGGCCAAGAACTTGTACGCAGCGTCAGTAGTTTCTTGCTGCTACAGGAAATTACAGCTCCTTGCGATTTAAGCAGGAAACTACTGACTGAGTTCGCGTCCTCTTTGTCTCCTGCCCTGTTTGCGTCCCTGCACCGAGGGATGTTGTGGTTCTCTTCCCCAGAAAATTGCAACTTCAAGTCCTAAGCCCCTTTCAAGTACACCAAGATGCTTTTGACTGTTTGACAGGGAGGCATGCCTGTAAAATTGTAGAAGAGACTTACAACAGCGATTGCATAAGCGAGGACAAGTCTTCTTCCCAGCTGTGTATATTCCAATCTGCCTACAGATTCTCTGCGAGGAGCATTTTTCATAGCTTTTCTCGCTTCGTCGGTCCCGAGGATCACATCGCGTGTGAGTACTTGATTGTTGTCCAAAGGTGTCGCAATGAACTGCAGTCCTTTATGTTGTATTTATTTAGTATTTGTTTTATAAGGGGCAGCCAAATGAAAACGAGATAGATGGAAAAAAGTGAGTAAACCGTTTATTATTTCAAAAGTAATCGCCATAACTAATAATACATTTATCCCACTGTGAGACAAGACAAGGAATGTCTTCACGGGAAAATGTTTCCTGATGCCAAAGGAACCATGATTGAATCCAGGTGTGCACCTCCTCGTTCGAAGCAAATCGAAGGCCACAAATGACTTTTTTCAGGGCTCCAAAAATGCTGAAATCACATGGGGAGGGATCGGAACTATGTGGAGGATATGTAAGGGTTTCAATCTTTCCACTAACCTATTGAAATCTCTGATAATTTCCGGTATCTGATTTTCATCACTTAGTGTGTACACAAATGTCTTTCTCGAATTGTCATCTATTAGTGACAGGAAATATCTAACACCTCCAATTGATCTTGTTTCCATCGGTCCACACAAGGCAGAAAGCAATAATTCAAGGATACAATTTGCTGTCGACTTTGGAAAGGTAACCTGATATGTTTATTATCCAAGCACCTACCACATGCAGAATCAATAGCTCGTGTATATATGCTGCCAAAAGCCATACTTTCGTCCAAAGTTTCAATACTGTCAGGACTCAAATATCCTAATCTCCTACGCCACAGGTTCATGTCATTTAATAGTAATTTGGACATGGCTTCAACTAAATGATTTGTACATGCCATTATTAGGCGTTGCTATTGCAAATAGATACTTTTTCTTTTCGTAAATGCGGCAATCTCATTTATCGGAAGTGATGGAATATCCCTTTTCCACTATCTTACTTACAGAACTTGAATTCCTGTTTAATAATGGCACACAACGAACATATGTTACTATAATTTTTGTCTGTTCTGTGTCAGCCAGTGCATCAACATTTGCGTCACCAGATCCTGCAACGGGTGAATTCCCATTATTTGCCGCTACCACTCGTGAAGTTAACATCGACCTATATGAATTCATTTCGCACGGAGATTTAGACATCTATGCTGAAGCAGCAGAGTCAGTATACCAGTCAATACTTTTGGCTGTACCTGTTGTAGTGAAGAATGTCTTGTAATTTGAAGTCCCTTCCGATGACTTGGTACTTTTCCCTTGGTTTCGCTTCGACAGTTTCGTACAAATTGATCATACTTATTACAATTACAGCATCTCTGTCCCTTGAAAAAACTGTGTGCGAGTTTTAATAGACTCTCTGTTATTCGTGTCCGCAGCTCGTGGTCTAGGGGCTAGCGTTGCTGTCTCTGGATCACGGGGTCCCGGGATAGATTCCCGGCCGGGTTGGGGATTTTCTCTGCTCGGGGACCAGGTGTTTGTGTTGTCCTCATCATTTCATCATCCTCATCATTTGTCAGAGTGACTAGACTGGATAGTGAAAAGAAAATGGACTGTGTAAAAATTGGAACTTTGTACGGGCGCTGATAGCCGCGCAGTTGAACGCCCCACAAACCAAACATCATCATCATCATCTGTTACTGGTGTAGTGAGACTCTAGGCCCATAATCGTTGGTTCGTAGTGATCCGATAAGCCTGCCAATAAAATGCATCTTTCCCTTAAAAAATCAAGGCGTTTAACTTATTAGAAGAGGAAAATGTTTTGGATTGGTGTACAGTTCTCAATTCGAGTATGAGGAGCTTAGTCAGCAAACAAATTCGTCTGTAAAGTCTGAGACTTCATTTACACGTTTTAATTTGTCCCAGTCTTCTTTTGCGGTTATTGTGGTTTTTGGGTGCACTTACACGGCTGGATCAGTTGACATTATTATATTCTTCGTCACACACTTTCCCCTCGTCCTTTAGTTCACCTGAGACGCATTCTTATAGCTTTTCATGTTAAAGAAATGGAAACTGCCACGATATTCTCTTGCTTTCAGTTTTTCTGTAAGTGTTAAAGAATTTTAATTCCAGTTTCAAACAGATCACTGAATTTAAATTTTGAAGTAACACCCAGGAAACATATCGTTATGCTAGTGCACACAAAGAACATACAAACTATATATATTTGAAAAAAAAAGTTAAAGAACGTTCATCTAATTAACGGTAAAGAATATGGACTGACGGAAAAAAGCGCAATACCAAAAAGTATTTAATGTAGAGTAATGAAATTTCGGGAATACGTTTCTCTAGGTTACATATTTCAGTGATTGACTTTGCAAGATCACAGGTTACTGTAAGGGCGAGATAAGGCGTTACAAATGTGAAATGCTCGTACATAAATAACAGTTGTAACCACTACAATGTTGAATGCAAGCATACGAACGTGCATGTGATGTGTTTTACGGGTTCCGGATGTTAGTTTGTGGGATGAAGTTCTATGCACTTGGTTGGCCAGTACAGTGGCAGTTGTGGATGACGGTGGAGTTGTCGTCCGATGATGTCCCATATACACTCAATCGAGTCAGCTCTGGTGATCGAGCAGGCCAAGGCAGCAGCCGACACTCTGCACAGCATCTTGGGTTACAACAGCGGTTGTTGTTGTTGTGGTCTTCAGTCCTGAGACTGGTTTGATGCAGCTCTCCATGCTACTCTATCCTGTGCAAGCTTTTTCATCTCCCAGTACCTACATCAACCTACATCCTTCTGAATCTGCTTAGTGTATTCATCTCTTGGTCTCCCTCTACGATTTTTACCCTCCACGCTGCACTCCAATACTAAATTGGTGATCCCTTGATGCCTCAGAACATGTCCTACCAACCGATCCCTTCTTCTGGTCAAGTTGCGCCACAAACTTCTCTTCTCCCCAATCCTATTCAATACTTCCTCATTAGTTATGTGATCTACCCATCTAATCTTCAGCATTCTACTGTAGCACCACATTTCGAAAGCTTCTATTCTCTTCTTGTCCAAACTATTTATCGTCCATGTTTCACTTCCATACATGGCTACACTCCATACAAATACTTTCAGAAATGACTTCCTGACACTTAAATCAATACTGGATGTTAACAAATTTCTCTTCTTCAGAAACGCTTTCCTTGCCATTGCCAGTCTACATTTTATATCCTCTCTACTTCGACCATCATCAGTTATTTTGCTCCCCAAATAGCAAAACTCCTTTACTACTTTAAGTGCCTCATTTCCTAATCTAATTCCCTCAGCATCACCCGACTTAATTAGACTACATTCCATTATCTTTGTTTTGCTTTTGTTGATGTTCATCTTATATCTTCCTTTCAAGACACTGTCCATTCCATTCAACTGCTCTTCCAAGTCCTTTGCTGTCTCTGACAGACTTACAATGTCATCGGCGAACCTCAAAGTTTTTATTTCTTCTCCATGAATTTTAATACCTACTCCAAATTTTTCTTTTGTTTCCTTTACTGCTTGCTCAATATACAGATTGAACAACATCGGGGAGAGGCTACAACCCTGTCTTACTCCCTTCCCAACCACTGCTTCCCTTTCATGTCCCTCGACTCTTATAACTGCCATCTGGTTTCTGTACAAATTGTAAATAGCCTTTCGCTCCCTGTATTTTACCCCTGCCACCTTTAGAATTTGAAAGAGAGTATTCCAGTCAACATTGTCAAAAGCTTTCTCTAAGTCTACAAATGCTAGAAACGTAGGTTTGCCTTTCCTTAATCTTTCTTCTAAGATAAGTCGTAAGGTCAGTATTGCCTCACGTGTTCCAGTGTTTCTACGGAATCCAAACTGATCTTCCCCGAGGTTGGCTTCTACTAGTTTTTCCATTCGTCTGTAAAGAATTCGTGTTAGTATTTTGCAGCTGTGACTTATTAAGCTGATAGTTCGGTAATTTTCACATCTGTCAACACCTGCTTTCTTTGGGATTGGAATTATTATATTCTTCTTGAAGTCTGAGGGTATTTCGCCTGTCTGATACATCTTCCTCACCAGATGGTAGAGTTTTGTCAGGACTGGCTCTCCCACGGCCGTCAGTAGTTCCAATGGAATATTGTCTACTCCGGGGGCTTTGTTTCGACTCAGGTCTTTCAGTGCTCTGTCAAACTCTTCACGCAGTATCATATCTCCCATTTCTTCTTCATCTACATCCTCTTCCATTTCCATAATATTGTCCTCAAGTACATCGCCCTTGTATAGACCCTCTATACACTCCTTCCACCTTTCTGCTTTCCCTTCTTTGCTTAGAACTGGGTTTCCATCTGAGCTCTTGATATTCATACAAGTCGTTCTCTTATCTCCAAAGGTCTCTTTAATTTTACTGTAGGCGGTATCGATCTTACCCCTAGTGAGATAGGCCTCTACATCCTTACATTTGTCCTCTAGCCATCCCTGCTTAGCCATTTTGCACTTCCTGTCAATCTCATTTTTGAGACGTTTGTATTCCTTTTTGCCTGTTTCACTTACTGCATTTTTATATTTTCTCCTTTCATCAATTAAATTCAATATTTCTTCTGTTACCCAAGGATTTCTTCTAGCCCTCGTCTTTTTACCTACTTGATCCTCTGCTGCCTTCACTACTTCATCCCTCAAAGCTACCCATTCTTCTTCTACTGTATTTATTTCCCCCATTCCTGTCAATTGCTCCCTTATGCTCCCCCTGAATCTCTGTACAACCTCTGGTTCTTTTAGTTTATCCAGGTCCCATCTCCTTAAATTCCCACCTTTTTGCAGTTTCTTCAATTTTAGTCTACAGGTCATAAACCAATAGATTGTGGTCAGAGTCCACATCTGCCCCTGGAAATGTCTTACAATTTAAAACCTGGTTCCTAAATCTCTGTCTTACCATTATATAATCTATCTGATACCTTTTAGTATCTCCAGGGTTCTTCCATGTATACAACCGTCTTTCATGATTCTTAAACCAAGTGTTAGTTATGATTATGTTATGCTCTATGCAAAATTCTACCAGGCGGCTTCCTCTTTCATTTCTGTCCCCCAATCCATATTCACCTACTATGTTTCCTTCTCTCCCTTTTCCTACACTCGAATTCCAGTCACCCATGACTATTAAATTTTCGTCTCCCTTCACAATCTGAATAATTTCTTTTATTTCATCATACATTTCTTCAATTTCTTCGTCATCTGCAGAGCTAGTTGGCATATAAACTTGTACTACTGTAGTAGGTGTGGGCTTCGTATCTATCTTGGCCACAATAATGCGTTCACTATGCTGTTTGTAGTAGCTTACCCGCATTCCTATTTTCCTATTCATTATTAAACCTACTCCTGCATTACCCCTATTTGATTTTGTGTTTATAACCCTGTAGTCACCTGACCAGAAGTCTTGTTCCTCCTGCCACCGAACTTCACTAATTCCCACTATATCTAACTTCAACCTATCCATTTCCCTTTTTAAATTTTCTAACCTACCTGCCCGATTAAGGGATCTGACATTCCGCACTCCGATCCGTAGAACGCCAGTTTTCTTTCTCCTGATAACGACATCCTCTTGAGTAGTCCCCGCCCGGAGATCCGAATGGGGGACTATTTTACCTCCGGAATATTTTACCCAAGAGGACGCCATCATCATGTAATCATACAGTAAAGCTGCATGCCCTCGGGAAAAATTACGGCTGTAGTTTCCCCTTGCTTTCAGCCGTTCGCAGTACCGGCACGGCAATGCCGTTTTGGTTATTGTTACAAGGCCAGCTCAGTCAATCATCCAGACTGTCGCCCTTGCAACTACTGAAAAGGCTGCTGCCCCTCTTCAGGAACCACACGTTTGTCTGGCCTCTCAACAGATACCCCTCCGTTGTGGTTGCACCTACGGTACGGCTATCTGTATCGCTGAGGCACGCAAGCCTCCCCACCAACGGTAAGGTCCATGGTTCATGGGGGTGGACAACAGCGGTATGTGGGGAAAAAAAAACTGGAACGCAGTTCATGAGTGACAGCACAGCAGGTCGAATCACCAGACTGACGTACAAATTTGGAGTCAGAGTAAATGGGACAACCACGAGAGTGTTCCTGTGTCATACGTAATCGCATCTCAGACCATAACTCCTTGTGTAAGTCCAGTGTGCCTAGCACGCAGACAGATTGGTCGCAGCCCCTCAACTGCCTCCTCCTAATCAACACATTGAAGGCAGAACTATCTTACGTCATGAAACACAATAGACCCACCTGCCCCCCCCCCCCCCTCCCCCGCCTTCCAATGAGCTCTCATTTGACACGACTGAAATCGCGTATGGCGGTGGTCTGGGGTCAGTGGAATGCGCATTACAGGGCAGCTGGTTCGGAGCTATCCTTGCAGTAACCGATATGAACAGTTCGTTGTGTCACTATGGTGCCAACCGCTGCTCAAATTGCTGCGGCAAATGCATTGTGATGCGCCAGAGCCACACGCCAAACATGATGGTCTTCCTCTCGGTTATGCCACGTGGCCGTCCGGAGCCCGGTTTTCCTGCGACCGTATATTCCCAAGACCACCACTGCGAGCAGTCTTCCATAGTAGCCACATTCCTGGCAAGTCTTTCTGTAGTGTCGCAGAAAAAACATCCAGCTTCTCGTAGTCCTGTTACGCGACCTGGTTCAGATTCAGTGAGGTCTTGATAATAGCCTCTTTGTCGCCTTAAAAGTATCCTTGACTAAGATGAACTCACCACGTCCAGTCCCAAAGGTAACTAATGCTATCAACTGTTACAGCGTGTAATTAAATTAATATGATTTGCATCCCAATAATGGCCCTACTAGCGCCTCGCCGGCCCGGGTGGCTGTGCGGTTCTAGGCGCTACAGTCTGGAACCGCGTGACCGCTACGGTCGCAGGTTCGAATCCTGCCTCGGGCATGGATGTGTGTGATGTCCTTAGGTTAGTTAGGTTTAAGTAGTTCTAAGTTCTAGGGGACTGATGACCTTAGAAGTTAAGTACCATAGTGCTCAGAGTCTCTAGCGCCTCTCTTATGCGACTGGCGCGGAATTTGAATAGACATCATCTTTCATACGTAGAAACGCGTCTACCAACTTTGTTTTATGTCACAAAGCTCCCTCTTGGTGTTGCGATTTTTTTCCGTCAGTGTATACAGGGTGAGTCACCTAACGTTACCGCTGGATATATTTCGTAAACCACATCAAATACTGACGAACCGATTCCACAGACCGAACGTGAGGAGAGGGGCTAGTGTAATTGTTTAATACAAACCATACAAAAATGCACGGAAGTATGTTTTTTAACACAAACCTACGTTTTTTTTTTAATGGAACCACGTTAGTTTTGCTAACACATCTGAACATATAAACAAATACGTAATCAGTGCCGTTTGTTGCATTGTAAAATGTTAATTACATCCGGAGATATTGTAACCTAAAGTTGACGCTTGAAACCTCCGACGTTCAGTTGCGTGTTGTAACAAACACGGGCCACGGTCGGCGAGCAGCATCTGCAGGGACATGTTTACGATGACGACCGTGTTTACGAGTGTGGCTGTAGTGCACCGTTGTGGTTTGGTCTAGCTGTCGCAGTGTCCGCATGTAGCGCTTGCTGCTATTGTTATTCTGCATTCGTCTCCGCACGCAGAGCAACTGTAGTACACCGTGTTACCACACGTCTGTGATAGTGTAGTGTTGTAGGAACTGTGACCATTGTGTATTCGAATTCTGAAAAGGCGGAGATGACACTCATCTACGGTGAGTGTCGACGAAATGCAGCTGAAGCCTGCAGGGTGTATACAGAACGGTACCCGGACAGAGAGCATCCAACGTGCCGCACATTGCAAAACATCTACTGCCAACTGTATGCAACAGGTATGGTCGTAGCACGCAAACGGGTCCGTAACAGGCCCGTCACAGGAGAAGCGGTTGCAGTTGGTGTGTTAGCTGCTGTTGTCATGAATTCACACATGAGTACACGGGACATTGCCAGAGCCGGTGGACTGAGTCAAAGTAGTGTCATGCGCATACTGCATCGTCACCGCTGTCACCCGTTTCATGTGTCGCTACATCAGCAATTACATGGTGATGACTTTAATCATCGAGTGCAATTCTGTCAATGGGCATTGACAGAGAATGCGTTGCAGTTCTACCTGTTTACCGATGAAGCGGGTTTCACAAACCACGGGGCAGTGAATCTACGGAACAAGCATTACTGGTCCGTGGACAATCCTCGCTGGCTCACAGGTAGAGCGACAGCTACCGTGGACTGTAAATCTATGGTGCGGAATCATTGGCGACCACCTCATTGGTCCTCACTTCATTTCCGGGGCCCAAACAGCTGCAACATACATCGAGTTTCTACAGAATGATCTGCCAACGTTGCTCGAAAATGTCTCACAGGAAACGCGTCGACGTATGTGGTATCAGCATGATGGTGCACCTGGACATTCCGCAATTAACACTAGCCTGACCCTTGACAGGATGTTCGACGGGCGTTTCATAGGACGTGGAGGACGCATAAGTTGGCCAGCCCGTTCTCCTGATCTTACACCTCTGGACTTCTTTCTGTGGGGTACGTTAAAGGAGAATGTGTACCGTGATGTGCCTACAACCGCAGAGGATATTAAACAACGTATTGTGGCAGCCTGCGGCGACATTACACCAGATGTACTACGGCGTGTACGACATTCATTACGCCAGAGATTGTAATTGTGTGCAGCAAATGATGGCCACCACATTGAACATCTATTGGCCTGACATGTCGGGACACACTCTATTCCACTCCGTAATTGAAAACGGAATCCACGTGTGTACGTGTACCTCACGCCTCATTGTAATGTACATGTGCGTCAGTGAAAAAGACCAATAAAAAGGTGTTAGCATGTGGACGTAATGTGCTGTTCCAGTCTCTTCTGTACCTAAGGTCCATCACCGTTCCCTTTGGATCCCTACGAAATTCGGTGCTCTCCGATACACACGATCGAACAGTGGAGGAGTGGTACTCAAGTGTCAACTTTAGGTAACTATCTCCGGATGTAATTAACATTTTACAATGCAACAAACGGCACTGATTACGTATTTGTTTATATGTTCAGATGTGCTAACAAAACTAACGGGGTTCCATTTTAAAAAAAACGTAGGTTTGTGTTAAAAAACATACTTCCGTGCATTTTTGTATGGTTTGTATTAATCAGTTACACTAGCCCCTCTCCTCACGTTCAGTCTGTGGAATCGATTCGTCAGTATTTGATGTGGTTTACGAAATATATCCAGCGATAATGTTAGGTGACTCACCCCGTATATCAAGAATTTCTACATTAATGTATTTTGAGTATGATGGTGTTTCATTAAAATGTTCAGCTTCTTTTAGGTTTATGTTGCCTCTACTCTCCTTGCCCTACCTGCTAAATATGACCGGAACTAGTCATTATCTACATTTCTTATTCCTTGTGATTCTGTATTATTAGTAGAATAAATATAAAACAGCTCACGCAAATGATGAATGTGTCATAACAATCTGTCCAATGAACTTGGAGTAGTGATGAAAAAAGAAAACTGGTTCTCTGTTTCTTGTGCTCCAGAGGCTAAACCACGTTATTCGTTATTCTCTCTTTAGTTTTGCACTTATTTGATTTGTTCGTAACGTTAATTCCGTTCTAAACATTGACCATTTCGCTTATCGAGTCTTATGTGACTGCCGTATTTCCATCTACAAGATTAAAGTTACCTAAAAATAAGTGACTAATAATCATATACCATTCTCGATGTTACAACAATGTTAAAAGTGATCATCTAATATTGGGCATTCCATGTATGTTGAGTGTTATGACTTTCGTTTTGCAGGTGCGGCAAAATATCACTGAGGATGCGATTGTCAAAGGGACAATCTGTTTGCAGCCGCAGAAAGTGCTGACGGAATCCAGTGGACAAGAGAAACGGCACAGCACATTTTATCACGTGCGACTGAAGTCCTAACAGAAGCAGCTTCCTTAAGACGAACTGATGCTGTGGTGCCAGAGACACACTTACAGCTGTTAAATTTTTAGAACGTAGCCAGATGTGTGCTGAATCCAAAGCGACCGATTCCAGAACTGCTCTTAGGTTAAACAGACTGAAACGTGCTTGTAACTCTTTGGACTTAGTAGGTTCAGATCTACAATTCCCGCTGCAAAACTTTGAAAGTGGTAGCGCGGACGCACAAAAATGTGATTTATATTTTTCTCATGAAATGCTGTCATCCAATGGTAGCTCAACAGATCATTCGGGTCATACAGCAAGTAGTTCGAAAACTTCGCTGAATTCGACCGAGGGCTATGATACAATGCTGAACAGGAAGTATTGCTCATCCTTATCCGGCAGTCAGACTAACATTAACGCGAGGCAACTTCGGCTCACGGAAAGGAAATCCAGTGTCCCTGAAACGTCCCTGGAGAACAAAGGCCACTGTCACTCGAGAAAACCTAAAAAGGACGTCAGACGAGCAGAAATAGTGGCGGCTGTAACTAGGAGATTATACACGACGAAGAAGAGGCCTGACATTAAGCTAGAGCAGGAGGAACCTGTGAAGGAAGAAAAATTTGAAGACGAAGACGACGAACCAGAGGAACTGAAATTGTGTTCTAGGGCGCGCGCTAAACTGCAGGAGATTAGTAAGCGAGCGATGAATGTTCAGAAGAAAGTGAAGAACATGGATACCCAAACAGACATTATGCCCACGTTACGCGTGAAGGAGGTCGGTGTTAATACTTGTTCCTCAGGCATCACTAGAACAGCAGACATTTGTCTGCACACTGACGACTCCACATCCGTTACGCTACACAAAGAAGCTGCAGTCAATACGGACTTAGAGAGCTGTGTAAGCCTTCAAAATAGACTGAAATGTGTCAGATGTGCCTGTTTCAGGAAATCCCAAAGAACTATCTTACATAAGGAAGCCTCGGTTTCAACAGCGTCTGCAGACCACGATGGCCAGTCAGACACTCTTAGCGTCTCTGAAGAGAGTGTTAATTATACCGACGACTTCACACCAGATAAGTCTCGTTTCCGCGATTATTGTGGATGTGCTTGTCATCCTGTGGCGCAGTCATCCAATTCAAGATCCTTGTGTAAAGTTATTTTGTGTCCCTTACATACCGATGCAACAAATTCGCGGGAGACCTGTTGGGACTTTTCTAAACATGTTGGTACGCAAGCAAACAATTTATCTTGCGATATTGTGAAGTGTTACCCGACAAGACATGCTGAGAGTTCAGTGCAGACAAGTTGGATGCAAGACTCTGGAACAAACACCCAATATAGTTCTTTCAGTACGACTGTAGGCGTACAGACAACCACTGACGTGGCAGTGAACACTTACGTGTCTGCCGTTGATACTCCACTCATTGAAGTGAAAGATACTACCACACAATCGGATGCGAAAATAACACAAACGCATGAAGCCATAGAAACAATTTCCGACACATTAGGTTCATTCCTCACTCCAAGAAGTAAATCGCCTCTAACATTCTACGCTCTTAGAAATACCACGGGAACTGTTACAGATACTGCTCAATGGACAACCAGTCTGTGTGAAAAGTATTACCTCAATGTTCTGTCAAGAAGCAGAAAAGAGATTGCCCACGTCCAACAGCTAAAAAGTCCTAATTTAAGGCAGCGATGGCAAGACAAGCAGCCTATCGTAAATCACTCACGGAACAGTACGCAAGATGATAACTTCTCTGACGACAGTCTGGAATCACAGCAAAGTGTCATTTCCTGTAACGTGGAGGTGATAGAGCCAGAAATAAATGAAGAGCCTGAACTCTTAAAAGCAAAGCGTACCCAATCAAGGAAGGGTTTCTGTTTGCGGAGGAGTAACGCACAAATACTTGAAATACCCAACAACAGAAATGCTACAATCCTTTCTCAAAAGGCAGACAAAAGTAATCACGTTTGCTGCAGGACACTGCAGCCTTGTTTACAAAGTGACAATTGCCATTGTTCTACAGAAGCGCCGTCTTCGAGGAATTGCTGTTTATGTGCTAAAAATGCGGACAATCAAATTTTCTTAAGAAATCGGGGAGAGCCTTCTCAGCAGCACAGTCCCACTTGCAGAACGAAAGAGTGCTACTGCGACTGTAGAAAAGCGAACTTAACAACTTTACATCCTAAGAGTAACTCCCGAACTAAAAGCCACGCTGACACACCAGCATTTGACGTAACGAAAGAAGACGCCAACGACACTGAGTACACAGAGAATCAGAAAGTACTTAATATTTGCACAGATTTTGAGAGCGAGTTAGAAAATCAAGAAGTCGTGTCCCCAGACTTTAGTATTTCCCATCATTCAGGAAAAAGACACTGTGGTGAGATACTAGATTCTCTTCAGGCCGGGGAAAAAGAAAACGAAGTGCCGACGCAATTGGTGCAGCATTTCGAGTGTGCTGAACATCGCCTCTGTAGCAGAAGTTTGCATTCCACACCTCACCTCGAAAGTTGTATATCTTCTCAGCATATCTCTTGGCATAGTATTGTTCCAGATGAAAATAGTACGTCTAGTAACAAGAACAAGAACATTTCTATGAATAAAAACCCTGTACAAACAAGTGGCAGAAATGTGTGCGGCAGACAAGGTTTTACAAATCCTGCCAGCGAGATGACTGATCCAGTATCTGAATTTAATACGACAGTACGCAACAATATTTCGCAGGACTCCATCAACAAGGAGATGAGTAGATGCACGGACATGCCTCGTATGCACGTTCCTGTGAACGCTCAGGAAGAGGTCGAGCTTCAGGATGATGTGAATCATCAGGATGAAGTATTTGAAGGACAAGCTGTTCGCCCTTCATTCTGTACCAGTAATTCACGTACAGAACCAACAAATGGGAATACCAGTGCTGCAAAATGTAAATCAGATACGATTCTAGCTGATGATGTATCTGAATGTCGTAGCTCTGCCAACAGCATTCATTTTAGAACCAGCCAGTCAGCGCAGTCTCAAACAAAAACTAGCAGTCCCTCATTACAGTCGAGTGGTAAATCACAGGGAGAAGGGAACCAGAATTTTGGTGAATGTTCATATCCAGATATTATTGCTCAAAATAACAACTTTCGCACAAAAATGCACATTGTTGAGGAAACAATTATCACTAAGGCAGCTGAACCATTTTCAAATCCTGAAATTCCTGAAACTAGGGTGGAATTTACTATTATGAGTGACAGTATAAATGTTTGCATCATGGGAATGAGTAAGCAAGCGCAGAGCTCCGATACTATGAGAAGAAACAATTTTAGCTCTGTCAAAAGTGAAAGCGGAACACAGACTAATTGTACATATGAAAATAAACAAGTATGTTTGGGAAAACAAACTCTAATATCTAGCCAGGAAACAAAGCAGAGAGACCCAGTATCTGAATCTGATGTCAATTATTCAAGTAATTCAGTACAGAAGGAAAATACAAGATATGAAACATCAACCTCTCCCAGCATTTCGATGGAACAGAAGATATTCAAAGATGAGCAAGAAAGTTTTAAGAAAGGCCAGGAGGTATTTTACAGTCAGAACTGCAGCCCATTCAGTACTTCTGGTAATGAAATTAATGAAGGCAACTTTCCAAGTCAACAAACCAAGACAGAATGCGCTTCGGACGTAAAAAATGATGTTTTAGCACCAAATGAATCCAGAGATTTCAACAAGAAGGTTCCAAATTTTAATTCCGAGCAAAAGGGCAATTCATCTTTGCAGCTAAGTAATCACGTTCCAACAGAATTAACATCAGATCAGCAAAAATCAAACGGTCACGAAAGCGTAAAAGTAGCAGAATCTAAAGGAAATAGTCACTGCGCAGGTAATGAACAATCTGCTAAGGAAGCAGTATCCGCGATCAATCCAAATGTTCCAAGGAAAAGAGTGTCCAGGAAGAAACCGAGAAGCCACTTACCACCACTGCATGGTAACAGGCTGAGCTCGGGTGGTGCCAGCAGCCTAACAACACAGGGGTGGGGTAACGCAGGGGCAGTCGGTACCTGGTTCACGCTATCGGCTTTTGTGAGGAAGGCTAGTTCCTTACTCAGGAATCTTGCTGAAGTAACCCAAATGATGGAAAATACAAAGAAATTGGTGACAAAAGAACCTTTTGAATCAAATACATCATATGTTGTAGGAGCTAGCCCACTTTTCACATCAAAGGAAAATGGGACTGCGACACAAAGTGCAACAACATTCGAAAATTTAATCCCTGCCACTGCTAGGCCTGCTGAAACAAGAAACTTCACACTAGTCAATAAACAACTGCCTGTGACAAAATGCAACAAGCGGCCTCAGTTATCAGATTTGCCGAATGTGGGTAGTGATTGCAACAAAAATGTAAACTCAGAAAAATCTTGCCCCAACAACATTTCTTCATCTAAAAAGTTATATGTTGGAACTACAGATACACAGTCTTATACTGCAGATATGCGCCGATTACCAATAAATACCAGTCATGAAGCACAAGTTCATCACTTAAGCTGCTCCGACTATTGTGCATACGGAGAAAGCTTCACGACGGGGATAGAGGACCTGGACATTGTTGAGAACTGCTCACAAGCTACAGGCAATGCGCTACGCAGCAAAAGACACAGAGACGGATCATCTGGCTGCAGTAGTAATATTCATGGAAATGCTTATCTCCCTTCATCACTTAATACAGAACCTTTGGTTACTCGCCCACTAAATAGTGAAAACAATAAAAATACCACCTCTCATTACAGACTCAAGTCACCTGATCACCATCAGACTAACAGAACGATAACAGAAGGCAAGCAAGAATTTCTCCATCACCCTGAAAATATTACTTATGGCCATGATGAAGATCCAGTCTACACAAGGCATAACAATATTAGAAGTCAGTTCCCTTGGGGTCATCTTGTAAATGGTACAAGAGCTGAAAATTGTTCTCTAGACACTAAAACTCCGGTTTCCCTGAAAAGCTTTTTTACTACACACAAAAAAGAAACTGAAAACAGTTGGGACACGAACATGTCAGTTGACGAAGTTTCTGTTGTATTTCCCAGCATCACAAAAACGAAACATGAAGTGGAAAACAGCAGTTCATCACTACCAATATTCAGCGACAATGACCATTGTTGTTTTGGAAACATATTCACCACTATCATGAACTATCATCAACAAAAGAAACATCAGTGCCCATTACCGTATCAGTCGTCGTCGGATAGAGACAGGCTCTACACATCTACTGGCGTCAATGTTCCAGCATGCAGAGGAAACTTTATTAGGCATGCACCTAAAACAATTGCATTTAGGGACTCGAGTAAATTAATTAGTAATAATATTGTAATTGACGCTCCACGACCTAATGCCATTTATACTGGCTGCAGCCCTCGTGCATACAAACAGTACTTGTTATCAGTGCGAAGGAAAATCGCAACAGATTCAGGTTTCCATTTGAAACCTAGTGCAGATATTACACATACAGATAATGTTGATAAATATTAAGTGACATTGTTGGTAAAACACATAAAAAATTAACATTTGCTGAAAGGTTGCAGCTATGGTACCTGGTAAATTTACAGACAATAAAATGTATATTTTTGGTTTTCATTCATTTTTCTAGATTTGAAAGATACTAAATTAATCTTTAGCTGTTTGTGGAAGTCTTAACTTTTATACTTACCATAATTTTCACGTTTATAAACAATTATGTATTATATATCATATATATATGAAATGTCAATTAAAGAAGCAGAAAAATGTCACTACTTCTTTATTAACATAATTTTAGTTTTTATGATCCTTTTTGCAGGAAATAGTTCTTAATGAAATTTTAAAGATATAACATCTCATAACGTATATACGGAGGAATTAAAACACCTCGTAAACAAAAAAGGAAAATTTGCACACAATCTGCTCGTTTTCGAGACAGGAATACAAGCCAAATTTGGATCAAATTTGCGTGTCATGTCAGCGTCCCCTGCCCCAATCTCCTGGCCAGCAGGAGTGTGGTTTTTGGATGGTTTTCCCACATTTATCTATTGAGATACTGACTTGGTTTTCCATACTCCCCTCAAAATGCAACAAACAAACTGTTAAAGGTAAAAATTCACCTAGAATAAAATTTATATCATCGATAGTCGGCGCACATGACTTCTATCCTTCAGGTATCTGCCGCTTCTGGGACATGACGGACAAACAAGTAAAGTAATTATAAAATAGTGGGTAGGTAGCTGCTCATTACTAATAGATTTTGCAATCACTGAAATAACCGTCACATCTCTTCTCAACTCGTGAAATTTTATTTCGTTTACTCTTCCCCTTGTTGGTGCTTCACTTGTTATATCAGACAGAGTACACATAGCGAAACTTAAAAATCATTATTCTACTGTCAAATTCGAGTAGTGTGCCACAAAACTTTACTCAACAGTAAAGTAAAACCTTCTTCGTTTGAGAAAAAAGTTGTTTTTCACATAAAATAGCAGCATGTTATCCAGTGAAAGTTATGATAAGGCATATACATATAGGGTGAAAATTATTTAACTATATGAAATAAAATCCTCATAACTTCTGAATGGTTTGCGTTAGGACGTTCAAACTGCATGCTTGACCGCAGGGTATGATGCGAATCAGTATGTTGGTATAGCGACGAAGCCCACTTTCATTTGGATGGATCGTCAATAAGCAGAATTGGCGCATATGGGGGACTGAGAATCCACATTTCGCGATCGGGTACTCTCTTCACCCTCAGCGGGTAATTGTGGGGTGTGCAATGTCCAGTCATGGAATAATCGGTGCGATAGTCCTTGGCGGCACAGTAACTACCGAATCTTACGTGAAGATTTTGGAAGACGATTTTATCTCCATTATCCAAAGTGACCTTTATTTCGACAAAATGTGGTTCATGCAATACGGAGCTCGGCCCCATCGAAGCAGGAGAGTGTTTGATGCCCTATAGGAGGACTTTGGGGACCGCATTCTGGCTTTGGGGTACCAAGAGGCCTTTGGCATGGACACATGTGACTCTTATTTCTGGGGCTATGTTAAAGATAAGGTGTACAGCAATAACACCAAAACCATTGCTGAGCTGAAAACAACCATTCAGGAGGTCATCCACAGCATCGATGTTCCGACACTTCAGCGGGTCGTGCAAAATTTCGCTATTAGTCTGCGCCTCATCTTTGCCAATGGCGGCAGGCAGGCATATCGAACATGTCATAACCTAAATCCATATATCTGTAGTGACGTTCATGTTGAATAAAGGGTGTGCACGCCGTGGTTGGTAACTAACTGACTCTTTTTTAATATACACTCCTGGAAATGGAAAAAAGAACACATTGACACCGGTGTGTCAGACCCACCATACTTGCTCCGGACACTGCGAGAGGGCTGTACAAGCAATGATCACACGCACGGCACAGCGGACACACCAGGAACCGCGGTGTTGGCCGTCGAATGGCGCTAGCTGCGCAGCATTTGTGCACCGCCGCCGTCAGTGTCAGCCAGTTTGCCGTGGCATACGGAGCTCCATCGCAGTCTTTAACACTGGTAGCATGCCGCGACAGCGTGGACGTGAACCGTATGTGCAGTTGACGGACTTTGAGCGAGGGCGTATAGTGGGCATGCGGGAGGCCGGGTGGACGTACCGCCGAATTGCTCAACACGTGGGGCGTGAGGTCTCCACAGTACATCGATGTTGTCGCCAGTGGTCGGCGGAAGGTGCACGTGCCCGTCGACCTGGGACCGGACCGCAGCGACGCACGGATGCACGCCAAGACCGTAGGATCCTACGCAGTGCCGTAGAGGACCGCACCGCCACTTCCCAGCAAATTAGGGACACTGTTGCTCCTGGGGTATCGGCGATGACCATTCGCAACCGTCTCCATGAAGCTGGGCTACGGTCCCGCACACCGTTAGGCCGTCTTCCGCTCACGCCCCAACATCGTGCAGCCCGCCTCCAGTGGTGTCGCGACAGGCGTGAATGGAGGGACGAATGGAGACGTGTCGTCTTCAGCGATGAGAGTCGCTTCTGCCTTGGTGCCAATGATGGTCGTATGCGTGTTTGGCGCCGTGTAGGTGAGCGCCACAATCAGGACTGCATACGACCGAGGCACACAGGGCCAACACCCGGCATCATGGTGTGGGGAGCGATCTCCTACACTGGCCGTACACCACTAGTGATCGTCGAGGGGACACTGAATAGTGCACGGTACATCCAAACCGTCATCGAACCCATCGTTCTACCATTCCTAGACCGGCAAGGGAACTTGCTGTTCCAACAGGACAATGCACGTCCGCATGTATCCCGTGCCACCCAACGTGCTCTAGAAGGTGTAAGTCAACTACCCTGGCCAGCAAGATCTCCGGATCTGTCCCCCATTGAGCATGTTTGGGACTGGATGAAGCGTCGTCTCACGCGGTCTGCACGTCCAGCACGAACGCTGGTCCAACTGAGGCGCCAAGTGGAAATGGCATGGCAAGCCGTTCCACAGGACTACATCCAGCATCTCTACCATCGTCTCCATGGGAGAATAGCAGCCTGCATTGCTGCGAAAGGTGAATATACACTGTACTAGTGCCGACGTTGTGCATGCTCTGTTGCCTGTGTCTATGTGCCTGTGGTTCTGTCAGTGTGATCATGTGATGTATCTGACCCCAGGAATGTGTCAATAAAGTTTCCCCTTCCTGGGACAATGAATTCACGGTGTTCTTATTTCAATTTCCAGGAGTGTAGTTCAATAACTGTCGACTTGTACAATCGAAGAAAGAAAGAAATACGTCATGTCAGCAAGTAAGTAATTCAAACAAAATCAGAAATCTAGCTTGGTAAATGGTTGACACATGCCTACTACTTCTTAAGCACGAGAACGAATTTCATACAAAATAGAGATAAATGTAAACTACAATTATTTTGTGATGTTTTCTCGATGACATGTGACAAACACAAATATGTAGCACTTACACAGGTATTTGCAGTTATTTATTCCAGATGTTGCAAAATTCCAAATTGCTGTTTCATATGAGGTGCAGGAATTTTCTTATTTGAAACAAGCGCTACACAGCGGCCGTTTCTCATTGTTGTGTGGGATTGAATGTATTCGAAAGGACGTGACCCAAAGCTTTTTTTAGGATGCTTTAGTAGAGGTCATGCAATGGACGATAGAGGAGGGGGCGTTCGCTGTGGCGATTTACTTTTCCAATGACTATTCGGTCATGGCAACCCAGCGTCCAGTGCAATATAGGTTCTGCAGATAGTGTTTCTGATCTAAAATCAATTGTTGTGTCTGCTGAAACGTTTGTGGGCAGCGGTAGCGTGCGGGAGAAGAAACTAGGACCTTCAAGAACCACCAGTACACGAGAAAACGACGAGAAAGTAAGGCTGGCGGTTTTGAATTCCCCCAATCGATTTGCGGCAAAAATGCAGGTTCTCTTGCAATTTCTGATCGCACAGTGAGACGAACTCTTCAAGAAGACTTGAAATTTCTTTCACATAAACTGGTAGTGGTGCACACACTTAATCAATGCGAGTTTGACTTGCGCCATAGGGTGGTGGGGTTTCGGGTTCCGCTGGATAGGTCAGGAGTCCACTACACGCAACAAGCGGCTACACGGGTAGCAGGGGTTGTGTGGCGTGGGCTGGGCGGTTTTTTAGGTTAGATGGCCTTGGGCAAGTACAGAAAGGGCAACAGCCTCAACGGGTGCAGGGCAAAGTCAGGACATGCGGGGACCAAGCAGCAATCGGTATTGTCGAAGCTGCGTTGGTAAAGTACCGTAACTTCAAGCGCTGATAGAAAGCACCGAAGCCGAAATCGTTATAGGTACAGAAAGCTGGTTGAAGCCAGAGATAAATTCTGCCGAAATTTTTACAAAGGTACAGACGGTGTTTAGAAAGGATAGATTGCATGCAATCGGTGGTGGAGTGTTCGTCGCTGTTAGTAGTAGTTAATCCTGTAGTGAAATAGAAGTGGATAGTTCCTGTGAATTATTATGGGTGGAGGTTACACTAAACAACCAAGCTAGGTTAATAATTGGCTCCTTTTACCGACCTCCCGACTCAGCAGCATTAGTGGCAGAACAACTGAGAGAAAATTTGAAATACATTTCACATAAATTTTCTCAGCATGTTATAGTCTTAGGTAGATATTTCAATTTACCAGATATAGACTGGGACACTCAGATGTTTAGGACGGGTGGTAGGGACAGAGCATCGAGTGACATTATACTGAGTGCACTATCCGAAAATTACCTTGAGCAATTAAACGGAGAACCGACTCGTGGAGGTAACATCTTGGACCTACTGATAACAAACAGACCCGAACTTTTCGACTCTGTATGTACAGGACAGGGAATCAGTGATCATAAGGCCGTTGCAGCATCCCTGAATATGGAAGTTAGTAGGAATATAAAAAAGGGAGGAAGGTTTATCTGTTTAGCAAGAGTAATAGAAGACAGATTTCAGACTACCTAACAGATCAAAACGAAAATTTCTGTTCCGACACTGACAATGTTGAGTGTTTATGGAAAAAGTTCAAGGCAATCGTAAAATGCGTTTTAGACAGGTACGTGCCGAGTAAAACTGTGAGGGACGGGAAAAACCCACCGTGGTACAACAACAAAGTTAGGAAACTACTGCGAAAGCGAAGAGAGCTTCACTCTAAGTTTAAACGCAGCCAAAACCTCTCAGACAAACAGAAGCTAAACGATGTCAAAGTTAGCGTAAGGAGGGCTATGCGTGAAGCGTTCAGTGAATTCGAAAGTAAAATTCTATGTACCGATTTGACAGAAAATCCTAGGAAGTTCTGGTCTTACGTTAAATCAGTAAGTGGCTCGAAACAGCATATCCAGACACTCCGGGATGATGATGGCATTGAAACAGAGGATGACACGCGTAAAGCTGAAATACTACACACCTTTTTCCAAAGCTGTTGCACAGAGGAAGACCGCACTGCAGTTCCTTCTCTAAATCCTCGCACAAACGAAAAAATGGCTGACATCGAAATAAGTGTCCAAGGAATAGAAAAGCAACTGGAATCACTCAACAGAGGAAAGTCCACTGGACCTGACGGGATACCAATTCGATTCTACACAGAGTACGCGAAAGAACTTGCCCCCCTTCTAACAGCCGTGTACCGCAAGTCTCTAGAGGAACGGAAAGTTCCAAATGATTGGAAAAGAGCACAGGTAGTCCCAGTCTTCAAGAAGAGTCGTCGAGCAGATGCGCAAAACTATAGACCTATATCTCTGACGTCGATCTGTTGTAGAATTTTAGAACATGTCTTTTGCTCGAGTATCATGTCGTTTTTGGAAACCCAGAATCTACTATGTAGGAATCAACATGGATTCCGGAAATAGCGATCGTGTGAGACCCAACTCGCTTTATTTGTTCATGAGACCCAGAAAATATTAGATACATGCTCCCAGGTAGATGCTATTTTTCTTGACTTCCGGAAGGCGTTCGATACAGTTCCGCACTGTCGCCTGATAAACAAAGTAAGAGCCTACGGAATATCAGACCAGCTGTGTGGCTTGATTGAAGAGTTTTTAGCAAACAGAACACAGCATGTTGTTATCAATGGAGAGACGTCTACAGACGTTAAAGTAACCTCTGGCGTGCCACGGGGGAGTGTTATGGGACCATTGCTTTTCACAATATATATAAATGACCTAGTAGATAGTGTCGGAAGTCCCATGCGGCTTTTCGCGGATGATGCTGTAGTATACAGAAAAGTTGCAGCTTTAGAAAATTGTAGCGAAATGCAGGAAGATCTGTAGCGGATAGGCACTTGGTGCAGGGAGTGGCAACTGACCCTTAACATAGACAAATGTAATGTATTGCGAATACATAGAAAGAAGGATCCTTTATTGTATGATTATATGATTGCGGAACAAACACTGGTAGCAGTTACTTCTGTAAAATATCTGGGAGTATTAATTGTTGGTAAGGCGGGTACCAGGTTGAGATTCATTGGGAGAGTCCATAGAAAATGTAGTCCATCAACAAAGGAGGTGGCTTACAAAACACTCGTTCGACCTATACTTGAGTATTGCTCATCAGTGTGGGATCCGTACCAGGTCGGGTTGACAGAGGAGATAGAGAAGATCCAAAGAAGAGCGGCGCGTTTCGTCACAGGGTTATTTGGTAAGCGTGATAGCGTTACGGAGATGTTTAGCAAACTCAAGTGGCAGACTCTGCAAGAGAGGCGCTCTGCATCGCGGTGTAGCTTGCTCACCAGGTTTCGAGAGGGTGCGTTTCTGGATGAGGTATCGAATATATTGCTTCCCCCTACTTATACCTCCCGAGGAGATCACGAATGTAAAATTAGAGATTAGAGCGCGCACGGAGGCTTTCAGACAGTCGTTCTTCCCGCGAACCATACGCGACTGGAACAGGAAAGGGAGGTAATGACAGTGGCACGTAAAGTGCCCTCCGCCACACACCGTTGGGTGGCTTGCGAAGTATAAATGTAGATGTACATGTAGATACTCAGCGGCCAGCACGCTCACCAGATTTAGGCGCCCGCCAATTTTTCTTATGGGGCTATCCCAAATCCTTGATATATACCAATCATCCATGGACCCTGGCTGAGCTGCGGAACGATATTCGTGCTGCTATTGTCAACATAGACGAGATATTCTGGACAAAGTGGACCGAATCTTCCGATTTCTACACTCTAAATTCATTGAGCAGAAGAGAGGTCACCTTCAAAATATGATTTTCAAAACCAAATGAAATAAAACTACGAGTATCTATGTGTAAAGAAAGTAGAATAAAATTAAATTTATAGCTCCAGTACTTCCTGTTTTATGATCTTTTTAAAATTAGGAAGTTCTTGCTCCACACCCTGTTTAAGTAACTTAGTGAGTTTAACAAACATACCATCCTCCATAAACCAAATTTGACAAGAAGTATACAAAACTTACCAAATCTCAAAAGGTTGATAGATATCACCCTAGAAGGTTTAAAGTAGATCACTTTGCTAACTAAACGTTAAGTAAATTTCAATAGTATTAGCTTTGTACCGATTTTTATGGTATTTATATGAACATGACGATATCATTTTGATTCAACGATTGGCTATTACATCCTCACACGGCTAAATTGAGGACTCCAATGGCTTATGAAATAAAGCGAGAAAGGTGCAAATGAATTTACCCAAGTTCTAGTAATATTATGTTGAAACTGAAATTTTTTTAAAAATTAATGAAACAGAAAAAAGTCAGACAACTGAGAAAAATTCTGTTGGGTATCTACTAAAAATCCAGCGAAAAATGCGACATTAATACTCTGTGAAAGGGAAAAACAGACAACAAATTAACTTTTAATGGGCTTGGACTTAACCGATGCACTCCTCATCTCTTCAGTTGGTCATATTATTGTGCATCTGGACCGTAGAATTCTTAACTCTATGACTGCATGTTGCGTTTTTGGAGCAGGGGAAACTCGTAATTCCTGGAAGGACATCTTTCGACCTCGAAATTTCGCACTTTTTTCACTCTTCTAGCATAGAAAATATTTTATTTTTATGATTGGTGTATTTGGACTCTTTAAGTATGTATGTACACACCTGTAGAATAGCATGGCTGTTCTTTTCAGTGTCTACTGAAATTGGTCTGCCGTCTGAAACTGAATGTATAATCTTTAATCAATAAACGGTTTTCTGTTGCCATGATTCCATTGTGCAACAAAGGGTCAGGGGTATCCTTGTGGGTACTGGGAGCAGATGATGGGCATGTAGAGGTAATGTTTATGTTGGGCAGGAAATTAGTGCGACATGGTGTTGGGTCAGTCTCTGTCATTAACAGGCTAAATGAGTTCTGTAACAGGTTGTTGGACTGGTCCCTCTTAGTAGTAGAACTGTTGACAGATTTCCAATGATATCATGCAATATTGCTACATTTCCTCTGCAACCCGAATCCCATACCTCCCCTCCACCTTACCGCAGCCCCTCTGATGTTGCAGCACGCATACGATTATTGCCCTCCTTGTAAAATGGTAGGAAATTTTTTAAAAAATGAGAAATTAAGAAAGGGCTGGTGAACCTAGCCCAATTGTCCTAAGTATAAAATCCAAGACAGTGGACATTAGAAAACACAATCAAAAATGACGATCCAAAATGACAGACCTAGCCCACTGTTGTAAGTATAAAAGACAAATGGTTTACCTTAGGACAGCCTCTACGACATCAGAATCCAAGATGGCGATCCAGTATGGCATGGTTGGCAGATTTCCTGGATTTTCCCTGCACTATGATGTCAGAACCAGGACAGCGATTAAAAATGGCGGACTTGGGGATACTGGGAGAGCCTGCATATTCATGGCGTCACTTGCCCTAAGTACGTTCACTGGGGTGTACTGGGAGAGCCTGCATGGTTGCAAGGTCACTTGTTCTAAGTATAGAATCCAGCATGGCAGAACTGAGGATACTGGAACCGCCTGCTAGGGTGCCAGGTCATTCATGCTAAGAGCCCAGTTGTCTTAAGCCTAAGATGTTGGGAAATTCAACAGTCCACTTAGTCTCCTTGTGCTATAAACAATTTGTACCATCCCAGTTACCATCCCACTTCAAAAATTACGGTGTACGTGTGTGAGTGAGTGTGTGTGTGTGTGTGTGTGTGTGTGTGTGTGTGTGTAGTAGCAGTAGTAGTAGTAGTAGTAGTAGCAGTAGAATAGGAATGATTGTAACTTTATTTAAACAAATGAATGTCGGATGCGCCTGTGACCACTGCACGCCACGCTGATGGGAGAAACAACTTCTACGAGCACAGGAACAGCTATGTTGTAATTCACCTGGCCAGCAGGCCTCACTGTGCCACTGCTGGGCTGTGTCAAGTCCGCTAATGGATCCATGGCTACCTCTGCCGTCAATGTCAGGCAAGTTTCAGAGTGCACACTGAGACCCTACAGTTGAGGCGCTACGTTCACAACTAAACACTCCATGTTTTATTGGCCTACCATCTCTACAGATATCAGTGGTGTCTCTAACCAGCGCCAGTTCCAAGACCACTATGACATATCAGATGCTTGCGTCAATGACTGCCTCCATCCAGATGCACACTGTCAGCTTCCAACTGCTGTCGTGTGCAAACCTGCAGAATATTTGTAAGATCTGTTTTTCCGTGTTTTTACGTAACATAGGAAACCACTTAGTGCCTTTCATCAGATGCGTTTCTAAGACCATGCTCCAATTTTAGAACTGCACAGCAGCTTTCTGATCTGAAGAAATGCGACGAGAGCTATTTCTTTCAGCGCTATTAGCAGCCCAACGTGAGGCACCATGCTTGGGTACAGATGCCACTTTACGTGCAATAAGGTAGGAATGTGGGAAAGTCTGCCATTACATTTTATTTGTTAAGTCAGTAACGAACTGATGTGAGGTAGTGACCGTTAGGAGCCGTGTTCTGTAGGATATTCGTAGTCACGCAAGGCCACCACCGATGCCATTAGTGTGCTGGACCACACCACTCCTAGATGCTATAACACTGCTGCCCCAGAGAAACGCGTGAAACAAATTTTAAGTTGGCACTTTCCGCACAGTTGGTCGATGCAAAAAAAAGGTTGGTTTTGTGAATCTTTAGTAATAAAGTTTAGAAAACCGACATTTCCGACAGATTGCAAAATAATTTACTGCAACTGTTTTGGTGTCGTTATCAAATGAGCATCACAGCATTTATCAAACGAAAATAGAGACGAGCGAGTAGTATTATAACAAGTCAGTACACCCGTATACAAATGTAACAGAAATGCTCTGAGGACTCAAATGGGAAGCTTGGAAGGAAGGAAAACGCCCATAGTCCTATGTAGTAGCAGAGAAAACAGCTGTATATAGAGAGGTGGTATCATCAGAAACTTGTAGAGCCACTGAGACGACTGCACACAAGACAATCGGTACGAGCACTTTAACAACATGACTGATTTAGTTGTCAAAATATTATGAGCAAAGTGGATAGGGTTGTACAAAAATCTGAAAACATTCCATAAGTCAACCACACCGAGTAAAGATCAGGAATCTGAGCCAGTTGATACAGTCTCGAGTAAGATTGATTGTGATCATCTTTGCATGTGACCACATGCCAGTATGTGGTGTAGCACCCGCCTAGGTGGCGTGGCAGTGGTGCAACGAAGACATTATGATTCACTATCGCCGTGATGGTGGGCTCTCTTCGCCGTTTGGCAAGCAGTCAGTCAGATACCTAAGTCACAGTGATTTAAAACTGATGTTCTGTCAGCGAGTGCTTAGTGGTGGTGAAGTTAACTAGTATGTCTGCAAATTGCGCTGTGACGATATTGATTTAAGTTGCCACAAGTCTGTCGGGTGTTGTGGTCAAGTTCTGCAGAATACTATCTTACAGGGTTAATCTGTTGTAACTACAGTGTAGATCCATGTATCTGGCATCATTTGATGATTTGCGTGATACGACTGAAGTTTGGTTGAGCGAAGCAAGTTTCAGTCAGTACGGAGTGTACATCGATGAGACACCAGTTACTATTTGTGGAGTTTTGGCCGTTGGCTATTGGGATAGGTTTTGGAACTAATTTAAGCATGTTGGAGAAATCACTCGGCTGCACTCATAAAGGTAAGCATCGCTTGTGTTACATTCATCGGCATATTCTTGGTACAACTAAAAGTTAATTACTTAGCCAAGCTGGAGTCTACTTGATACAATCATTTTAAGTTTTGTTAAATGGTTTTTTAATCATTAGTCATATTATCAACCGAGCGAGGTGGCGCAGTGGTTAGCACACTGGACTCGCATTCGGAAGGACGACAGTTCAATCCCGCGTCCGGTCATCCTGATTTAGGTTTTCCGTGATTTTCCTAAATCGATCCAGGCAAATGCCGGGATGATTCCTTTGAAAGGGCACGGCCGACTTCCTTCCCCATTCTTCCCTAATCCTATGAGACCGATAACCTCGCTGTTTGGTCTCTTCCCCCAAACAACCAACCAACCATATTATCAAACTTTATCTTGCAAGTTGTTAGAAGGAACTACAATTTTATATAAATACTGTATTGCACTGTCACTAGCCTTTACACCACCTTTTGTGCTAAAGAAAACATTTGTAAAACAGTTCTGTACGCTAAACTATTTACATTAGCTGATGCTTTACAGTTTTACTAGTCTTATTAAAGGCGCATTTAACATTTCCTCTTCAGAAATAGAGTGGCTTGAAAACTTTATTGCCGCGCGGGATTAGCCGAGCAGTCAAGGGCGCTGCAGTCCTGGATTGTGCGGCTGGTCCCGGCGGAGCTTCGAGTCCTCCCCTGGGCATGGGTGTGTGTGTTTGTCCTTAGGATAATTTAGGTTAAGTAGTGTGTAAGCTTAGGGACTGATGACCTTAGCAGTTAATCCCATAAGATTTCACAAACATTTAAACCTTTTTTGAAAACTTTATTGTTGTAAGCTATTGGTTTAAATCCTTATGGTCAGTCACATTCTGATTAGAGGATGAAATTACTTTTCTGCTTTGATAATCACTATATTTTCCACTGACTAGTTTAATGTCAGGATTTTTTTTACTCCTTGTTTTTTTTGCTTTAATAAGTTGTCCCTTGTGAGTATGTTAGTATCAACTTTTATCTGTTCTAGTTGTACTATCGAACTGTATCCAACCATTTGAAGAGTTGTGCCCATGACTGGAGGCGAAGACTGAACTGGCTTCCGAAATGCTGTTCAAAATGGCTCTGAGAATTTTGGGACTTAACATCTGAGGTCATCAGTCTCCTAGACTTACAACTACTTAAACCTAACTAATCTAAGGACATCACACACATCCATGCCCAAGGCAGGATTCGAACCTGCGACCATAGCAGCAGCGCTGTTCCGGACTGAAGCGCCTAGAACCACTCGGCCACGGCGGCCGCCCTTAAATGATGCAATGAAAGTATTTTATAATTGTTAAATTCAATATTGTGCAAGAATCCAAATTAACGTCTTTCCCATTATGATTAATGATTTCAAATTTTCAAGACGGCTTGGTCAGTTTGGTTCAATTTGTATAGTGATTGAAGTTTAACGATGTTTCTTATTACTTGTAAAGTAGGTATAAAAGTTTGAGAGATTTGTGTAATTAAGGTTTTCTGCTGCCTGGTACCTTCCACTCGTCAAATCCTCGCTATCAGTTTCAGATATTAGTTTCTGAGTGAGGCTGCGTGAATTAAGCAGCAGTTATCATACCAGTAAAGACGTTTAAATAGTATGTATTATTAATTATACTTGTGCTTAAAACAGATATTCTTTCATTACACTTCTGTACTGTTTAAGTTTTGGGTTTCAGACTAAGCTGCGTAAGACGGCTGCATTTGTGATTTTGGGTATAAGACATCTCAACAAACAGCATTTAATTTATGAATTTAATGTCTGTGAGCAATCAGTGGAAGCCAGTGTCACGAAACTGATAGAGAGGCTCCACAGTGCCGTTGACTGTCTACTTCAGATCACCGCAGAGAAGGTTGGTGAGGTAAGTGAAGAGCCTGATGCATGTGTCAAGCTGTTCGCCGGATTACAGAGTGACGTTAAGGCACGTCACTATAGTGCCCAGTTGCGCTCTCAGTTTTACCAAATTCCATCTAATATTAATCATCTCTATAACAGGGTTGGAGATATGCGAGTTGTTAATACTAGTCCTAATAAGCCGGCCGCGGTGGCCGAACGGTTCTAGGCGTTTGAGTCCGGAACCACGCGGCTGCTGCGGTCGCAGGTTCGAATCCTGCTTCGGGCATGGATGTGTGTGATATCCTTAGGTTAGTTAGGTTTAAGTAGTTCTAAGTCTATGGGACTGATGACCTCAGATGTTAAGTCCCATAGTGCTTAGAGCCATTTGAACCATTTTGAGTCCTAATAAAAAATTAGTAATTGACCAGTTACTGGTAAAACTTGGTCCGTTCAGCAGAAAGCATCAGTGGAAAGAAGGTACAGATGGGGAAGCTAGGTTGTCGGGTGCCGGTAACCAGGGTGACATGTTATAGAATATTAGACTAACTGAGGTCTGGACATCATGTAAATGCCAACTTCAATGTTGCCTATTTTAAAGGGTTGTACTTCCGCTATGCAGTCTTGGGACAAAAGTTATGAGTCTTTAGCAAAAGTTATACGGAGTAGTGAGAAAGCCATAGTACAGCATTGAATCAGCAGCCACGACCTGGTATCCACCAGTGTGGCAACATGTGGGTCACAATAACGGACACACAGACGACTGCGAGCAAAGCAGTAATCGTGTAGCAAGCGGGACATTGTCACCACACGAAGCAAGTCTGTTGTCATGGTGACGTGACTAGGTGCCAGGTTTTAGCGAAATAAATACACACGAGCGGTATAAGTCTGGATTTTGAGGCAGGGATCACTTTTCATCACCGACGTCCAGCTGCGCCACTATGACACCAGAGCTTTGCCAGACAGCGAGTCGACTGGGCACCGCCTGTAGCAGCCATGAGTTCGACACCAGGCTGCGCCTGCGGCCAGCACAAAGTCCTTCACAGGACTTGGTGCTTCAGGCTGCCGACCTGTCGTCTGCACCTGCTGCCGTCGACGGTGAGTTACTTGTGCGACTTGACACTATAGTGTTAGCCGCCGTCCTACTCCTGCCAGAGGGCAGTGAGTCTGGCGTCCATCTGAATGCACCACTGCGGTTACAAGAGCAAAGCAAAAGGTTGTGAGGGCTCCAATACGCTGAGGAAAACAGTGTGCTACTGACGTCGGTGACCATGGCCTCTGAAGGCTACCGTCCTACAACGGGTCCTCTGTCACCATCGCGGGGTGCCAGCTCAGCGGCCGTGGCAGAAGATGCCACCCATATGTCAGTGCCGTCCAGGGAACCACAGAGAAGGTGTATTTGCCTTGGTACGTTATGTATTATAGTTAATAAGAGTCGTTCATAACTGTCAATGTTGTTTCCAGTGGTGCCATCGCCGACACAATCAGCAGTGGAGGATGCGCCACTCCCACAGCACGGCGGTCGAGCCACAGCCTACGGAATCGTCAGTTGGGATGAGCGAGACTATTTTGTTCTTTTCTGATGACAATTATGAGTCGAGGATCAAGGGGCATGACAACGGTAGGGTCTTTTTTTTAAACTGGAGGATCCGGCTGACTTACCACAGTTTAAGGAGAAGACTAGAGATGAGTTGTTAGTACGTTTGCGTTGTACACAGTGCAATTTGTTTGGGTATTCTTCCCCTTTTGCGAAGTCTGTAGCAGTTGTTTGCTTTACATGTAATCGTTTTGAGCACTTGGCCAGATAACGTAGATAGTCGAGGTGGCTCGTGGTTAGACAGGAGAAGTAGGATGGTAGAAAACTCTGCCACTACCTATTCAATCTGGCGTATTAGTGGAATATTGTTTTGTGTTGTTTTGAGGTATTGATTCTCAGTCGTAAATATGAGTGAGGTGGAGGCAGCGAGGGAGCCATACAGTCGTTGGTAAATCAGGTACAAGAATTAAGGCAGATAAAATGTGGTCTAGTGGCAATCATTGCTGCCTCTGGATCACGGGGTCCCGGGTTCGATTACCGGTCGTGTTGGGATTTTCTCTGCTCAGGGACTGGGTATTTGTGTTGTGCTCGTCATTTCATCATCCTCGTCATCATTCTTGACAGTGGCTATATTGGATTGCGTAAAAAAAAAAAATTGGACTGTGTAAAAATTGGGACCATGTATGGGCGTTCATGACCGCGCAGTTGAGCGCCCCACAAACTAGACATCATCATCAGCTAAAGTGATTTCAGATAAGAAACTAGCGGAGAAAAATCAGGAAACAGAGGTGTGAGGGTCAAAGGGTCTAGGAGTGGATCCAGCAGTTGTTAACCTTGTTTCTCCCTTTTCTGGTAGGTTGTCTGAGGATGTGTAAACATTTGTTGAGGTTCTCAGGTTATTGGCTAACACAGGGGTTGGTCGGAAAACAGTTATTACAGATAGGTTACGTTTAACAGGTGAAGCGAAGTCGTTTGTGTTGGGGACAGTGGCGCTTCGCAGTGGAGAGACTTTTGACCAACTCAGGCGAGGAGTAAAACAAGAGTAAAGAAACATAGCATTGCACTGTTTTTCCGTGAGCACTTGAGTGTAGCATCCAAGAGGCATAATGGAGCAGATGAGGATTTTGCGGATATGATTTGAAATCTGAATGTACGCATGTATGAGCCAACACCGAGGGAAGAGATGGTACACGAAGGTAAGCAACGTGTGCATGGTGGTTTTCAGAGAGGTTTGGCACCGGAGATGTCTAGGATAGTGCGCAGTGGGGCATCGGAGGATCTCCTAGCAGCGATTAGGTGGGTATTGGAGTATGATGAGACAGAAGTGTCGATAAGTGTAAGAGATCGGTCAAACATATTTGAATCGAATCTAATATGTTTTAATCATGGTCCTGCAGAGCCAATGCTATCACCCACAGAGGGTGTAGACTCCAGATGGTTTAATGGAAATAATAGTGGGGTGGTATAGATCAATATCAGGGATATAAGGGTAGGCGAAGAGGTGATCCTCTGTGGTAAGAAGTACCTATTAAACTCCAGAGTTAACCCCACAGCTGCCAGAAGGAGTTCCTAGTAAAGATAAATGCAGTGAAAACGAATGCAGAGGCGATATGTGCCATAGTGAGTGTGATGGATGGTAGAGAATATAGTTTTGGAACGAAATTTTCACTCTGCAGCGGAGTGTACCCTGATATGAAACTTACTGGTAGATTAAAATTTTTTGCTGGACCCAGACTCGAACGCCTTGTCATACGCGGGCAAGTGCTCTACCAACTGAGCTACCCAAACACGGCTCACGACTCCTTCTCAAAGCTCCAATTCCGCCAGTATCTCGTCCCCTACCTTCCAAACTTCACAAAAGCTCTCTTGCGAATCTTGCAAGACTAGCAATCCTGGAAGAAAGCATATTGTGGAAACATGGCTTAGCCACAGCTTGGGGGATGTTTCCACAATCAAACTTTCACCCTGCAGCTGAGTGTGCGCTAGTATTAAACTTCCTGGCAGATTACAACTGTGTGCCGTACAGAGACTCGAACTCGGACCTTTTCCTTTCGTGGGCAAGTGCTCTACGAACAGAGCTACCAAAGCACAACTCACGACCCGTCCTCACACCTTCAATTCCACCCATACCTCGTCCCCTACCTTCCAAACTTCACAGAAGATCTCCTGCGAACCCTTCCAAGACTAACACTCCTGGAAGAAAGGATGCCTGTCTCACTGCCCCACCTGTCTCGTTCCCGGTATCTTTGCTGATCGGAGGTGAGTTGCAAATTTCTGCCTGCTTAGATTTCTTAGTCCATGCTCGGCAGTGCTTCTGGAATTGTTTTTGTATTCTACCATCCTGCTTTGTGATACCCAATGTTTGTGTATTCTATAATAACACGTTTACTCAGCTTTAGCCATCTCGCTGAGCGGTATAACTGAGGCGGTGTTGAGCGTGCTATGGTGGCCCGAACTTAGGCGCACCCACACGCCATGCCGGCCTGCATCATCTTCGCCAAGGAGGTCGCCACTCGCTGAGCTATGTAATTATATATTAACTGTTTCATGTAACTGCTGTTTTCCTTGTTCTAAAAGGCCTAGGCGGTTAGTGGAGATTGCTGCTCGCTGACTACGTAATTGTAATCTAGTACCTTTTTCATGTAACTGTTTTTCTCATTCTAAGGGCCTAAATGGCCAGTTATTTTGCGCCAGTTTGGTACCCCTTGTTTTAACTGTTTAATATGTTTTAAAACTTGGCCAAGTTTTTTTTAATTAGTATGGGAACCTTTCTTTGAATGATATGCTTATTCGAATAATTATCTAGATAGAAATCTATTCGATTAGTACCCACGTCTTTCCACCACTACACTTTATGCTTCCTTTCTCTTTCTGTTCACATTATCAACTGTAATGGGTCCTACTAGTCCATTTGCTCGATTTAGTCATGAAAGCCTACTGTGTAGCTAGATTGAGGCTTTTTATGAAAAATTTGTTTTAACACTTCTCAACACAAATCTTTTTAATTTGTTGTGTTCAAGATATGTCTAACTGTCAGTGGATTTTAGCGGCTGATGGAAAGCGAACACTATTTCATCAGCTATTAATTCACGCCCCCCAAGAACCATGGACCTTGCCGTTGGTGGGCAGGCTTGCGTGCCTCAGCGATACAGATAGCCGTACCGTAGGTGCAGCCACAACGGAGGGGTATCTGTTGAGAGGCCAGACAAACGTGTGGTTCCTGAAGAGGGGCAGCAGCCTTTTCAGTAGTTGCAGGGGCAGCAGTCTGGATGATTGACTGATCTGGCCTTGTAACACTAACCAAAACGGCCTTGCTGTGCTGGTACTGCGAACGGTTGAAAGCAAGGGGAAACTACGGCCGTAATTTTTACCGAGGGCATGCAGCTTTACTGTATGGTTAAATGATGATAGCGTCCTCTTGGGTAAAATATTCCGGAGGTAAAATAGTCCCCCATTCGGATCTCCGGGCGGGGACTACTCAGGAGGACGTCGTTATCAGGAGAAAGCAAATTGGCGTTCTATGGATCGGAGCGTGGGATGTCAGATCCCTTAATCGGACAGGTAGGTTAGAAAATTTAAAAAGGGAAATGGATAGGTTAAAGTTAGATATAGTGGAATTAGTGAAGTTCGGTGGCAGGAGGAACAAGACTTTTGGTCAGGGGAATACAGGGTGATAAATACAAAGTAGGGGTAATGCAGGAGTAGGTTTAATAATGAATAAAAATTAGGAATGCGGGTAAGCTACCACAAACAGCATAGTGAACGCATTATTGTGGCCAAGATAGGCACGAGGCCCACGCCTACAACAGTAGTACAAGTTTATATGCCAACTAGATCTGCAGATGACGAAGAAATTGAAGAAATATATGATGAAGTAAAAAAAATTATTAGGGTAGTGAAGAGAGACGAAAATTTAATAGTCATGGGTGACTGGAATTCGGTAGTAGGAAAAGGGAGAGAAGGTTCAAATGGTTCAAATGGCTCTGAGCACTATGGGACTCAACTGCTGAGGTCATTAGTCCCCTAGAACTTAGAACTAGTTAAATCTAACTAACCTAAGGACATCACAAACATCCATGCCCGAGGCAGGATTCGTACCTGCGACCGTAGCGGTCTTGCGGTTCCAGACTGCAGCGCCTTTAACCGCACGGCCACTTCGGCCGGCAGAGTTAGAAGAGCAGTTGAACGGAATGGATAGTGTCTTGAAAGGAGGATATAAGATGAACATCAACAAAAGCCAAACGAGGATAATGGAATGTAGTCGAATTAAGTCGGGTGATGCTGAGGGAATTAGATTAGGAAATGAGACACTTAAAGTAGTAAAGGAGTTTTGCTATTTGGGGAGCAAAATAACTGATGATGGTCGAAGTTGAGAGGATATAAAATGTAGACTGGCAATGACAAGGAAAGCGTTTCTGAAGAAGAGAAATTTGTTAACATCGAGTATAGATTTAAGTGTCAGAAAGCCGTTTCTGAAAGTATTTCTATGGAGTGTAGCCATGTATGGAAGTGAAACATGGACAAGAAGAGAATAGGAGCTTTTGAAATGTGGTCCTACAGAAGAGTGCTGAAGATTAGATGGGTAGATCACATAACTAATGAGGAGGTATTGAATAGGATTGGGGAGAAGAGAAGTTTGTGGTACAACTTGACTAGAAGAAGGGATCGGTTGGTAGTACATGCTCTGAGGCATCAAGGGATCACCAGTTTCGTATTGGAGGGCAGCGTGGAGGGTAAAAATCGTAGAGGGAGACCAAGAGATGAATACACTAAGCAGATTCAGAAGGATGTAGGTTGCAGTAGTTACTGTGAGATGAAGAAGCTTGCACAGGATAGAGTAGCAGGCAGAGCTGCATCAAACCAGTCTCAGGACTGAAGACCACAACAACAACAACATGGGAACCTACTCCTGATGTAAACTGCTCATTCTTTTGGTTTAATAGTTTAATGTGGCGGTCTCCCCCCCCCCCTTCCTTTGATGCTGGGGGCTATAACAACATTGGTTTTGGGCGCCTTGTGCTTGGTTTGGCCACAGTTGACTGGATTTCGTCGGCGCGTTGCCTTGATGAAAACGTATTGTTTTTAGTTATTCTTTATTTTGTCAAGTCATCGCCCTGTTGGGTTCTATTCATTGTTTTTTGGCGCTACCAGTAAATCTTGTAAGAGGAAAGGATATAATCTGCACTGCATGGGTTAAACCTGGTGCTTAAGAGATTTAGCTCTTCCGAAGATTCTGGCCGCACATTAAGTGTGAATAGGTTTGAGTGGGGTAGAGTTCGTTGATACACAACCCTTTGCCGGCCGCGGTGGTCTAGCGGTTCTAGGCGCGCAGTCCGGAACCGCGCGACTGCTACGGTCGCAGGTTCGAATCCTGCCTCGGGCATGGATATGTGTGATGTCCTTAGGTTAGTTATGTTTAAGTAGTTCTAAGTTCTAGGGGACTGATGACCACAGATGTTAAGTCCCATAGTGCTCAGAGCCATTTGAACCATTTTTTGAACACAACCCTTTTTTGAGAAAAAAAGAAGACGGGGAAAAGAAAAGGCCGCAGTGCCAAATAATAAATTTGTTTTTCCGCTCACCGAATTCTAAGGTTAGCTACAGCTCCGGAATTTGTTTCTCACTGGAGATGTAGAGGAAGCACCAAGTCCTGACATTTCATATTTGTTATTTATTTAAAAATTCGGAAATTCAGGCGCTTCCACCTTAGTTTCGTAGTTGTTTAAAAGCTGAGTCAGCCCAGGGGACCAAGTTGTAACGTTCTTCTCTAAGGTTATGGAAAATTGTTTTGACTCATTTACGCCCGTTACTGTTCTCCCAAGTTCTGCCTTTTGTTAAAATATATACAGTCTATGGTTTAAATGATAATAACATCTGGTCGTAATTTGAAATTAGAGCTTTCCACTTTATGGATTTGTCTATAAATAGTTATAATTTGTTAAAAAGTTCTGTTTCACTTTATAAATAGTTATAATTTGTCAAGAAGTTCTGTTTCACTTTATCACTGTTGTGATATCCAAACTGTTTTATAATTTGTTAAAAAGTTCTGTTTCACTTTATAACTGTTGTTTATATCCGAACTGTTATTCGCTTTGCTGTTTAGTGCATTTCTTGCTGATCTCAGAAATTGTTTCTCTTAGTATATACAGTGTTCCTCAAATGTTAAAAAATGTTTGTCAAACGGTGAATGATGTGTACTCAGAACCCTAGCCCAGTTCTGTCACGTGTTTGAATTCGGTTATGCTGCACTCTCAAAGATAAGATTTCATTCACTTTCACCAACACCTCACGTGGAATTGCCTCTCGTGCATTCCTGAATGGTCGCAGATGCCCGACATACACAACTGTTGACCTCTTCGGCAGCTGCAGCTTTACGCTTACTGGTGATGTGATTTCAGATGCTTGGTATGGGTCTTGGTGTTGTGTTACAAACCTCTTCGTTTTTCCTTTGGAAGTATATGGGTTTCACAACGTCACCCACTGACCCGCGTAATTCTGAGGTAATGTTCCCACTCACTTTACTGTCTCTTCCTACTTCTCCAATGCCTCAGTGATTGCTCGCTGAATCTTTCTCTTTCTGACCGACTCTCCTTTCCTGCCTCCTGTCTTGATGATGGGGCCGTCATCTTTTTCCCATACACCACCTAAAATGATGACAACCCTGTGCTAATGTGTACTTTGGGCTTGTATGCGCTCACTAAGAAGTATAGATATGTATCCCAGTCTGAATACGACGCATTCACGTAATAATAAGCATCTTCCCAGTTGTCTGATGAGCCCGTTCTGACCTTTCTTTAACTTGTGGATTAAGTGAACCAGTCATCAACTTCTTTAATTGTAATAACCGACGCTAACATTTCATCAAGCCTGACATGAAGTTCGTCGTTTGGTATGTAATTATTGTCTCTGGCACCCCAAACTTCAATATCCACCTATAAACCAATTCCTGCACGACTGTGACTGTCTGTTGGTCCAGCGTCGGCACCATCTCGATGTTACGAGAAAAATGTTATATTACGCTCAACACGAAACAATTACCAGCTGGTGTTCAGCTGAATGGTTCTAACACATCCATCCCTAAAAACTAAGTGGTTCCGTTGCTGAGGGAACAGTACTTGCTTCCAATTTAAATTCGCCCGCTGTGCAGAATCCACACAATTCCAGACACAATGATCGACATCATTCTTCCTTCCCTTCCATCAGTACTTTACTTCCATTTTCTGATTCGTCGTTCTGCTTTCCCCACGGTCCGATAAGATATGATTATGTATTTCACATAGTACTTCCTAATTCAACTTGGAGGGCACCACCATTCACTGTGCTGATTTCGTTATTCTAGATAATAATTCGTCATGCATACCAAACCACTGTTGCTTGCCATATTGTCTAGACTCTTCGTCAGCGCTCTTTGCACCCACCCATTCCCAAAGGTCCTCACCTAGTACTTGTACGACGGCTATTTTTTCTGCCTAACCTATTTGCATTTCCATTCTTCTTCCCTGGTTTGTGGCTCACTTCTTACTCAAATTCGCTGAGTTTTAATTCCCATCTCGTCAACCTACTGGATGGATTCTTCAAACCTAACAACGGCATGGTGTGTTACTACATTGAACTTCCTTCCATACAAGTAACACAGAAAGTATGTCGCCCCATACAGCAAATTAAGTATTTCCCTCTCCGTTGTAGAATAATTCCTCTCTGCTGTGTTCAGCTGTATTGGTGTACAGGCAATAAGATGTTCTTGACCATCTACCTCTTGGCTTAACATGCATCCAAAAGCATGTGTAAGTAGGCTGTTTAGGTTTTTTTTATTGGTAACGACACGTAGTGCTCTGTATGAAAATCACTGGTTGTGCTGTGTGCAGTCTGTGGCTGGTTCGCATTGTTGTTTGCTATTGTAGTGTTGGGCAGCTGGATGTGAACAGCTCGTAGCGTTGCGCAGTTGGAGGTGAGCCGCCAGCAGTGGTGGATGTGGGGAGAGAGATGGCGGAGTTTTGAGAGCGGATGATCTGGACGTGTGTCCATCAGAGACAGTAAATTTGTAAGACTGGATGTCATGAACTGATATATATATGTAATGACTTTTGAACAGTATTAAGGTAAATACATTGTTTGTTCCCTATCAAAATCTTTCATTTGCTAACTATGCCTATCAGTAGTTAGTTCCTTCAGTAGTTAGAATATTTTATTCAGCTGGCAGTATTGGCGCACGCTGTATTGCAGTAGTTCGAGTAACGAAGATTTCTGTGAGGTAAGTGATTCATGAAAGGTATAGGTTATTGTTAGTCAGGGCCATTCTTTTGTAGGGATTATTAAAAGTCAGATTGCGTTGCGCTAAAAATATTGTGTGTCAGTTTAGTGATGATCAGAATAACTAAAGAGAGTAATGTCTGAGTACGTTCAGTTTTGCTCAGCTGTTTAAAAAGTAAATAACGTAAGAGGTTTTCCAGCACAGTAAATCATAAATTTTTCTAAGGGGACGTTTCACATGATTCGACGCATCACATGACAATACAAACTCCTGCTGAATGTCTGGAAACACTATCACCGAACTCCACGTTAACACGCTTTTTAGTTTCACGAACGCTCCTTAGCTGTCCTCCGGCCACACAGACTTAATATCCTTCTTCAATAATTGTGTAAGGGGCCTTGCAATATCGGTAAATCCCTTTACGAACTTGTGAGACCCAGAAAAGACAATAACTTCTTGGTTGCTCCTGGTACAGGAAAATCTTGCAGAACTTGCACTAAGATAGGATCAGTTCTTACGCCAGCATTACCAATCACATGCCCTAAGTCGACTTATTCCAGCATAAAGTGACATTTCTCAGCACTTAGCGTCAAATGAGCTGCACGTAACCTCTTGAACACTTCCGTTATTCATTACCTATGCTCCTGCATATTCCCTGAAAAGTCGATTATGTCATCAAGATATATCATACACGTGCTTTTAATCCTATCAGCATTCCATCCGCTACTGCTGGAGCGTTGCTGGTGCATTGTTTAATCGAAAGGCATCCTTCTATGCTGATAGTATTCCCATTATGCTGAAAATGTCGCTTTTGGTCTATCCTCTGAAGCAACATCTATTAATCATATTCAATCCTTAAATCCATACGTCACACTTCCTGCTGATAATCACACGCGGACTGGGCGCGGCAGGAAGTAGCGCCACGATAAACCGCAATGGCGGCCGGAAGCAGATCCTATTCCAGCGGATCGCGCTTAGTTAAAACTATAGCGCGATCCTCCGAGCTCTAGCGGCAGCCAGGCGAACTACGTAGCCACTGGCGCTGTATGTAGCTGCAGCAGCTAAGTCAACACAGCCATGCATAAACACCCACCCACCACCCCAGGGGTCGGATCCCCTGCAGCCCATACATTGTTTAGAATGAGTAAATATTTAAATAATAATAGATCTGGGTTATCTACCATCTGAGTGATGTTTGGAATTGGGTAGGCATCAGTTTTAGTCTTACTATTCATATGGCTGCAACCACAGCAAAAATGATACTTCTTTGAGCCATCCATAGACTTCTTGGCACGATCACAATTCCCACCCCTCAGAGGCTACTACTCTCTTCTGTTATTCCGTCAGCAAACCGTTAATTTATAAATTCCTCCAAAACTGCTTGCAGTGATCGTGATATGCTATACGGCCTCCGATATACTGGTGCTTCTTTTCCCATCATAATCCTGTGTTCTGTTACTGGTCTAACAGGCAAGGGCCCTTGTGGGGAAACTTCTTGAAACTCTAGCAACAGATCCTCCATCTGTGTCCTTTCTGTCCCCTTTAAATGCTTCAGTTTCTCACGAAATGCAGTTCTAGTAGCATAATGTGCCCTCTTATAGCCTACACCCTCTGTGTGGCAATCTTCCTGTGTAGCCAGCAATGTTCCTTAAACAACTATGTTTCCCCAAACAACGTACTGCATCCAACACAACACTACTCGCCAGTGGTTCTACTACACACAACATATCACGTGGTATGTCAGGCTCCACATTCACCCATAGCATCTCTCCAGTGCCACCTGACACATAACCAGGCTATTTAAGCTTTAATGTCATTGTTTGCGGTCTAACTGGATTGTTCTGCACGCAAGATGCTCTTTGGGACAGATTACCATTGACAACAGCTTTCTATAACTGCAATATCTTCCAACTGAATTCCACTATACATCTTCGAAGGCCAATTATGGCATGATACTGATGCAGGAGGTCTAACCCTAGGATCAAGCTGTAGCCCTCTCTTACACCACTAACACACATTGCGTGAACGTGATTTTCTCAAACGAAAATTTTATGACTACTGACTGCAATGGCTGTATATTACCATATATTATTATATTACCCCAAATAACTTGTAACCTGATGAATTTCAACGCCTCATAGCATACTAACTCTATTGAGGCAAACGATACATGCACCACTGCGTCAAACAAAAATTTATATTAAAGTTTCTGGCAGATTAGAACTTGTGCCAGACCAAGACTCGAACTCGGGAAATTTGCCTTTCGTGGGCTAGGGCTATACCAGCTGGGCTACCCAAGCATGACCCATCCTCACAGCTTCAATTCCGATAGTACCTCGTCTCCTATCTCCTAAACTTCACAGAGGATCTCCTGCGAACCTTCAAGGCTAGCACTCCTGGAAGAAAGGATATTGTGGAGACATGGTTTAGCTACAGCCTAGAGGATGTTTCCAAAATGAATTTTCACTCTGTAGCGGAGTAAGCGCTGATATGAAACTTCCTGGCAGATTAAAACTCTGTGCCGGACCGAGACTCGAACGCAGGACCTTTGCCATTTGCGGGCAAGTACTCTACCAACTGAGCTATCCAAGCACGACCCACGAAAACGCCAGTACCTCATAGTACCTCATCTCCTACCTACAAAACTTCACAGAAGCTCTTCTGCGAACCTTGCATGACTAGCACTCCTGGAAGAAAGCATATTGCGGAGATATCGGTTAACCACAGCCTGTGGGACTTTTCCACAATGAAGTTTCCACTCTGCACCGGAGTGTGCGCTGATATTAAACTTCCTGGCAGGTTACAACTGTGTGCCGTACAGAGACTGGAACTCGGGAGCTTTGCCTTTCGTGGGCAAGTACTCTACCAACTAAGCTGCCAAAGCACAACTCACGAGCCATCCTCAGAGCTTCAGTTCCGCCAGTTCCTCGTCTCCTACCTACCAAACATCACAGAAGCCCTCCTGCGAACCTTGCAAAGCTAGCACTCCTGAAAGAAAGGATATTGCAGAGAGATGGCATAGCCACAGCTTGGGGGATTTTTCCGGTATAAATTTTTCCCTCTGCAGCGGAGTGTGCGTTGATATGAAACTTCCTGGCAGATTAAAACTGTATGCAGGAGTGAGAGACTAACTCGGGAACTTTGCCGTTTACGGGTAAGATCTCTGCCAACTGAGCTACCCAAGAACTACTCACGACAACGCCAGTACCTCGTCTCATACCTTCCGAACTTCACAGAAGCTCTCCTGCGAACCATGCAAGACTAACACTCCTGGAAGAAAGGATATTGCGGAGACAAGGTTTAGGCACACACTTGCAGAAGTTCGATCTACACTTTGAGGCAAGAAGAGGCTTTCTCGGAGACAAAATTCACACTGGGTGAACAAGCAACAGGCGGGTTTGATTCCGCGGTCACGAATCTCCTACCATGCGCAACTACATTACCACACGTCAGATTAATCAATTCAGGAAGACCTGAGTGAGCTCTGCACTAGAAAAAGGCCTGTCTCCAGAAAGCCGTTATACATGCACTAACTTCCCAATGCCCAGAGTCAGCATGCCTAGCCCCAAATTCGAGCCACGTGACCCCCTCGACACCGAGAGAGGAAGAGGTCGTCGCCACCAAAGCACCACTGGTCCCAGCTCACTGTGGCTTGTGGTAACGTGTCGCTTCCTCGACCGCGACACCAACAACACGCCCCCTAGATGAACAGCGCACTTTGTACTGCAGCCGCGAAATCATGCGGACGAGGTGGACAGTTTGTAAAGGAAAGGGAACCGACGCGGCTCAGTCAGCAGGGAAACAAAGAGGAAGATGCGGAACGAAGAGAAACAGGAGAGGGAGTTTCAGATACCTCACTCTCGTCGTTCATTGAGACCAAGGGAGTAACCGATATGTATTGTGATTTGTGGTTTCTGAATATTGTTCATTGGTGTATAGTGCAGTAGTGGCATTCCACACAGATTGTGAACTTGGAGAGCAGCGTGCCGAACAAGATATGCATGCTTCGACAGGTTATTAAGAACGTCTTGGATTATGTCAGGTCTCAGTTAGCACTTGGTAGCAGTACAGACACGAATGCAGGTACTAGATGCAAGACTAACAATGATGAGGCTATTGCAGTCTCTAGAGGACAGTTTCTGGAATGCAAGAGCGGAATTAACGAATATAGCAAGAAACTGCCTATGAAGCACTACATGGGCAGTCTTGCTGTCACCTTGTAACACTACTGGCCCTTACCTAACTGGCAATCGCTAATGCTAACCTTCTATGAATGGTATAGCCTGACCGTGACTGTACCTAATGACAAGGAATCGGACTGCAGTTCTGTAATCGCAAAGTGAGTGAAACAGTAACAACACCAAAGCAAACGGATTTTGAACTGACGGTCTACTAATACGAAAGTAAACTGTAATTATATATACAAATGGTTCAAAAGGCTCTAAGCACTATGGGACTTAACATGTGAGGTCATCAGTCCCCTAGACACAGAACTACTTAAAACTAACTAACCTAAGAACATCACACACATCCATGCCCGAGGCAGGATTCGAACCTGCGACCGTAGCAGCAGCGCGATTCCTGACTGAAGCGCCTAGAGCAGCTCGAAAGTTTCACAAAACTTGTTATTCAATACATAATACCTGGTCCATTAGATGTACATATTTAGACAACAGTTCTGTTGAAGGTGGTGACGCTTGTAGCAAATTACAGAGGCTATAAAATTGGCAGTAAAACAACCATGGTTCTTGATGTTATCCACGCCCTGATATAACTCTTCTTGGCCTCGTAAATTTAGCAAACAGGGATAATAATGACGCCATGGTCGATACGCCACTTTAAATTCCATCCGAGGCTAATCTACATGCTCGCAAGTTCTTCTTGCCTCAGTTCATACATACAAATGAACCACAATAGCGGACCAAGGCTGCCGCTGACCACTCACTATCACAGTCACAACTAGAATTAGCACTCGCCACAAAGGAATCAAGCGCCAAGTCCACCGCTTGGAATTGTGAGGCGATGGACTGTTAATCAACTGTAATGTGATATTATGGGACTCACATTACGTTTAGCATCTACTGGCAGGTCCAACCTAGCCGGACAGATCTTATCAGAGGAGCCAGATCAAGTGTGCCTTACAATGACCCGTCTTTCTTTCCTTTCCTTACCTAACGCCCCTTCCTTCCACCAGAACCTGTCCCAGAGGCTCGAAAAGCCTCAGCAGTTTTTTTGACTTAGTCGTGGTAGTCACAATGCCATTGGGCCAAGAATACAAAGCTGTCAGGGATCGTTTGATTATTGTTGTGCAGGAACATTTACACGTTAAAAGAATACACACACAGGATTCTTTTGGAGGACGATACCATCAGTCCAATACAGGAAAGCCCTGAGGCGATCGCCGGCCGAGGTGGCCGAGCGGTTCTAGGCGTTACAGTCTGGAACCGCACGACCGCTACGGTCGCAGGTTCGAATCCTGCCTCGGGCGTGGATGTGTGTGATGTCCTTAGGTTAGTTAGGTTTAAGTAGTTCTAGGGGACTGATGACCTCAGAAGTTAAGTCCCATAGTGCTCAGAGCCATTTGAACCATTTTTTGAGGCGATCGGCAAGTTGGGACGTGAGCAGGACTGTGTAACCTGGAAGCTCTTAGTGACAAACGGGCACGTAGGCAAGGCGGCAGGCGTGTGATTGCCGTTTTACTCGAGGAGGCTGCAGAGTAACTTCTGTGCTGCACCTCGACGTGCAGGTCTACTCAGGATCCACTCTGCTCACCCAGCATGAGCAAGGGCTGGAAAAGGTGCCCTAACATAGTCAGCCTAACCAACCAACTACCTGATTGGATGGTCGCGTCCACAGGGTACACCATAAGCGGTCTAAACAAAAAGAAGAAACAAAACTTATATATTGCCAACTGGAATGTTCGTGTCTCCAACAATAGCTACCGACCACAACGAAGAACAGCTATTGTGGCACGTGAAGATATAACATCGATATTGCTGCCCCCAGTGAAACAAGACTTGCGGGCGAGGGTCAACTAAAAGAACAAGGTGTAGGCTACACTTTTTACTGGAAAGGGAAAGATGAAAATGAGCCTCGCATCCATGGGGTGGGGTTTGCTCTGAGAAATCAGCTTGTCGATGATCTAGAAGAAGTGCCCTCTGGAATGAATGAAAGACTTATAACCCTCCGTCTCAAAATCGTGAACAACCAAAAAATGGTTCAAATGGCTCTGAGCACTATGGCACTTAACAGTTGTGGTCATCAGTTCCCTAGAACTTGGAACTACTTAAACCTAACTAACCTAAGGACATCACACACATCCATGCCCGAGGCAGGATTCGAACCTGCGACCGTAGCGGTCACGCGCTTCCAGACTGAAACGCCTAGAACCGCACGACCAACCCGACCGGCGTGAACAACCAAAAAGCTTCTATAATTAGTGCATACGTACCAACCTAGACTCAGAGGATGATAAAAAAGAAACGCTCTACAACCAACTAGACCGACTCTTATCAACCACACCTCGATCAAATAAAGTTATCCTACTACGTAATTTCAACGCACGAGTTGGCAGGAACTATGCCTTATGGAAAAGTATCATTGGTAAGGAGGGTATAGGCAATGGTAACTCCAATGAAACCCTTCTTCTGATTAAATGCGCAGAACACGGTCTCGTCATTACAAACACTCTCTTTCGACAGAAAAATAAGGCTAAAACCACATGGCAACACCCCAGATCAAAACACTGGCACTTCATAGATTATGTGATTGTGCAGTCTAGAGGAGGAGATTAGTGTTTAACGTCCCGTCGACAACGAGGTCATTAGAGACGGAGCGCAAGCTCGGGTGAGGGAAGGATGGGGAAGGAAATCGGCCGTGCCCTTTCAAAGGAACCATCCCGGCACTTGCCTGAAGCGATTTAGGGAAATCACGGAAAACCTAAATCAGGATGGCCGGAGACGCGATTGAACCGTCGTCCTCCCGAATGGGAGTCCAGTGTGCTAACCACTGCGCCACCTCGCTCGGTTGCAGTCTAGAGATCGACTTGATGTGAGGATCACAAGAACTGTAGCTCAGGCTGATGACTGCTGGACAGATCATCGAATGGTCCATTCAGTAATGGCCCTACAAGTGCCGCCCAGACGGTGGAACCAAAAGAAACAAGCAAAACATCTGCTAAATATTGAACGACTAAAAGATAAAGAAGTCTAAAAGAAACTTCCTGGCAGATTAAAACTATGTGCCGGACAGAGACTCGGATTCGGGACCTTTGCCTAGGCAAAGGTCCCGAGTTCGAGTCTCGGTTCAGCTCACAGTTTTAATCTGCCAGGAAGTTTCATAACAGCGCACACTCCGCTGCAGAGTGAAAATCTCACTCTGGAAGTCTGAAAGAATTTCCAGAACATTGTGATGCAAAACTTGCCTGATGAGTGTACTGAAAATGTTGAAGAACACTGGTCAATACTGAAAACCGCATGCTTTCGGCTTGCCAAGAATCAACTGGATTCATCGAAAGAAGACATCGAGACTGGTTTGACGAAAATAATGATGAAATTCAAAGCATGTTAGATAAAAAAAGAAAGGCCTACAACGCCTGGCAAAAGATCCAAAATCAGTCCACAAAAACCAGGCTTATGTCCATGCCAAAGCTGATGTCCAAGGAAAACCATAGCTCATAAAACCAACGGTGGACTACAAAATCAACCGAAATGGAAAATTTAGCAACAAGCAACAACTGGAGAGCCTTCTTTGCTGCCAAAAAAGCGATCTGTTGCCCCTCCAAAAAAGGTCTAAACCCCCTTCGATCTAAAGATGGTACACAACTTTTTAAAGACTCGGCATCTATCGGCTCTCGGTGGAAGGAGCACTTTCAAGAACAGAGATTCAGAGGTGCACGGTGACGTTTTTACAAAAAAACCACAAAAACCCATTCAAGACCATATAAGTGATGCGCCTTCCCTTCAAGAGGTTGAAGAAGCTACCCACCACCTGAGGAATGACAAAACCTCTGGACTGGATGGAATCCCGGCTGAACTATTTCAAAATGGCGGCAACGAATTAATCAAAAACTTTCACATCCTTATTAGCAAACTATGGAACACTGAGACAATACCTGCAGACCTGTTTTATATCGCTGTTATTACTATATTTTAAAAAGGTGATAAGACCCATTGTGGAAACCACCGAGGAATATCACTACTCTCAACAGCTGGAAAGACAGGATTCTCTCCAAGCGTCTACTTCCTCCGGCTGAAAAAACCCTTCCTGAAACTCAGTGCGGATTTAGACCTAATCGATGCACGGTGGATTTGATCTTCAGTGCAAGACAAATGCAAGAAAAATCTAAAGAACAGAATCAGCCTCTGTACATGGTATTCATAGACCTTGTTAAAGTCTTTGACTCTGTTAATCGAGAAGCACTCTGGAAAATTCTGTCATCAAATAGATGTCCTGGAAAGTACATCAAAATACTTCGGCTTCTACATGACAACATGAATTCCGCTGTCCTTGCCAGAAATGGACACTGAGAAACGTTTAAGATTACCACAGGAGTCCAGCAGGGATGTGTTATTGCACCTAGCCTATTCTCGATATTTGTGGGAACCATACTTCACCTTCTTAAGGAAAACCTACCGTTGGGTGTTGAAATAGCTTACAGGACTGATAGTAAGTTATTCAGCTTTATCAGACTCCGAGCTAAAATCAAAATAACTACAACAGCTGTCATCGAACTTAAGTACGCTGATGATAACGTTATCTTGGCAGACACAGAGGAGGATCTACAAACTACCCTAAATGCATTCAGTCTGGCATACAAATCCATTGGTCTAGAGTTTAACACAGACAAAACAAAAGTCCTTATCAGCCAGCCCCAAATACCATTGCAGCAGCTCCAGTTACCACAGTCGATGGAACACCTCTAGAGACTGTAGAGTATTTTCCACACCTTGAAAGCCATCTTTCTGCAAATTCAAATATAGATGCAGGAATTCAACACCGACTAAAGTGTGCAAGTACTGCATATGGTCATCTTTTGAAAAGAGTATTTGATAACCATCATTTGAGTGTTAAAGCAAAGCTTACAGTCTACAACGCCATCATCATGCCTACACTTCTTTATGGATGTGAAACCTGGACCACCTACAGGTGTCACTTAAAGTCCTTAGAAATTACCACCAACGATTTCTAAGGAGAATATTGAAAGTAAAGTGGCAGGATCGGCGAACAAACAACAGCATTTTGGAAGAAACCAACTCCAGCAACACTGAAGCAAAAATTGTCAAACACCAACTTCGCTGGGCTGGGCAAAGCATCCACATGCCAGACTCCCGTCTCCCTAAGTAAATTATGTTCTCCCAACTGAAGAATGGCCAATGCAATCAGAGAGGGCAAACAAAACGATATAAAGATGTCCTCAAGTCAAATATGATAAAAAGTCAAATAAACATAAATTATTGGGTAACTGTAGCCCTAGATAGATCCAAATGGCGACAGATTGTTCACCAAGGAACACTTAATTCTGAAAAGCAGAGACGATTGCGGGAGAATAGGAAGAGAGATCGCAGAAGAGAACAAGAGCTCTTGAGAGGAACAAACCTGTTACATCATTCAGTCAACACCAACAGGATATGCCATTACTGTGGGAGGATCTGTGGCTCCAGAATAGGACTATTTAGCCACCAAAGAATTTACAGACGACGCTACCAAAAGACGTTTCATACTCGTTAAAGAGTATGATGATGATGATGATTATGACAAGCTACTATGAAGGGAATTACTGTGTTGTCCAGACGAACCTCTAACGGTGTTGTAAAAAAAAACCTGCATTCCTTAACGACACCTGGAAAAAGAGCCTGACCATTCATTAAGTCGGATAACAGCCACACAGGAGGCGCAGATCACTGCGAAGTACTTGTTGCAGCATGTGGAACAGTATCAGGTTAGTAGACAACAGGCATCTACGACCAGGAGTGTTCCTGTGGTGACTCTGATTTTGCTCTGCCTAGCTCTTATGTATTAGAAACGACAAGCCATGCGGAAACCCCTTCCAGGTGTAATTCAAGTTTCTTGTAGACTGGATCCCCTGATTGGGTGATGAAAGATTTATGAAGGTGCTGATTAATATAGTAATTGCATAACACTGAAGAGTAGGCGATTTAGTATTAAGTAGTTGTTTTACAGATTGAGCTTAAAGGTAATTGCAGTGGAGATTCAGGACAGAGTAAGACCCGGGTGAGCAGGTCCTGTTTGTGGAGAGGAGCAATATAGTGCAGTTACCCAGTCTTGGAGTAAAAGTTATAAGTCTTTATCAAAAGTAACAAGGAGTAGTGGGAAAGCCACCATAGAGCAGAGCCTTAGCAGCTGCAAGCGGTAGCTACCAGTGTGGCAATATGTAGGTCGCAGTAACAGACACACAGAGGATTGTGACGCAAGGAGAGCTCAGCGCAGCGGTTATCTACACTGCACAACAGTCACAGTGTAGTGAGTGGCCTGATGTCACCACCAAGGGCAAGTGTCTTGTTACGGGTGATGTGACTAGATGCCAGGTTTTAGTGAAACAAATGCACACCAGAGGCATGTAAATAAGTCTGGTTTTTGAGGCAGGGGCCACCTCTCGTCGTTGGAGCCCAGCTGCACCACCATGACACCAGAGCTACACCGGACAGCGAGACGACTGAGTACTACCAGCCGCAGCCATGGGTTCGAGTTCGTCACAGGACTTGGTGCCACAGCCCGCCGACCTGTCGCCCACGCCTGCTACCACAGACGCTGATTTCTTAGTGGTACTTGGTGCCACAGTGCCAGCCACCGTCTCACTACTGTCACAGGGCAGTGAGTCGTATCCCACTGTCTTCATGTGCCGCTGCAGTGACGTGAGGAGAGCAGTGCACCAGTGGCGTCAATGGTCGACGCCCCTAAAGGCTACCTTGTAGTTCAGTCAGATACATTTGAACATGCACAGGGGCCCTTTCAATTGAAAAGGCAAAAGGTCTGAAAAAAACTTGAAAACAGATGCAAGACTGACAGTTTTCTCAAAATCTTTATAAAACTATTCTTGTAATACTTTCAAGTCCACAATGAATTCTTCAAACCTTGCGTTTTCTTTAACGCCAGTGAACTTAGCGAACTGGACTGTTGAAACATGGAACTAGGGAAAGGCAAGATTCGGTGTGAACGGGGCCTTACTCAGTTACCGTTGGTTGCTCAGTTTATTTTTTTTTAAACCACATACACTTTATTTGGAACCAATTGCAATAAGGTTGACAATAAAAAACAATGCTCAAAATTTCACTATTAAGAGACAATACCTAATCAAAATTTCTTAAGACACATTGCATTCACTGCTGAAGGCCTTATTGAGCAGAAATTCAAATTACTTATCAACTGAAGGCCCCAATAGTAATAACTCAAAATTAAAATATTTTTTAAAAGAAAAACAATCATCACAATCTGATCAAAGCAAGAGAGAAGTGGGCCTCACGACAGTGCTCCAAGTATCGGCCTGGGAAAATTCGCTCAACTTCGTAACTGATGACACAGGCAGCCAAGAGTTGTATTCACTTAACCGGATGGCAACGCAACCTAGTGACAGTTTAAATACAGACCAACACTCTTACAAAATCTACCTAACGTCTGATAACCAATACAACGACGGAATAACCCAGGCAAAGCGGAACCGACAGACAGTACTGCATCTTCAGAATCCGGTGTTTAGAACATCCAGAAGGAGAAGGATCACTACGACCGAAGTAGTCCTAAAGAAACAACATATCCGGACCACAATCAAGGAGGCTGTCGAACTACATGCCTTACCGGACAGCAGCGGCAAGGTGAGGAAAGGTACACTGCCGCGAAAATACTCTAACCTCCAGGGCAGGTAACTGGGGCGTTAGCGGCCACTAGGCAGAAAAATACCGTTAGTAGAACTTCACCAATAAACACAAGGAATTCAATGATTAATAATAAGAATCGGAGGACGGTAACTAATTTCTCCAACTCCAAACACTCCACTTGTTGTTCTTCGTCTCAGTGACCCTGTGGGTAGCAATGCGCGAAGAAATGGCGTGATCTCAAAATAGTGGAGGATTCGCTACTGAGTTAATGCTCGCTCAACTCCAAAGTTCTGAGACCGGTGGACAATGCGGTTATGGCCCTCGGAACAATAGCGCCTCGATCTGGCAGTGCCTGCGTGCCGTCAGCGGTCCTGGCATGTCCGCGTGCTGCCGGACATCACTGCAGCTCCGTCCCTACCGAACTCCCCGACACACCCAAGCCGGAAAACACTTGACGTCCTTCCAAATATACACTCCTGGAAATAGAAATAAGAACACCGTGAATTCATTGTCCCAGGAAGGGGAAACTTTATTGACACATTCCTGGGGTCAAATACATCACATGATCACACTGACAGAACCACAGGCACATAGACACAGGCAACAGAGCATGCACAATGTCGGCACTAGTACAGTGTATATCCACCTTTCGCAGCAATGCAGGCTGCTATTCTCCCATGGAGACGATCGTAGAGATGCTGGATGTAGTCCTGTGGAACGGCTTGCCATGCCATTTCCACCTGGCGCCTCAGTTGGACCAGCGTTCGTGCTGGATGTGCAGACCGCGTGAGACGACGCTTCATCCAGTCCCAAACATGCTCAATGGGGGACAGATCCGGAGATCTTGCTGGCCAGCGTAGTTGACTTACACCTTCTAGAGCACGTTGGGTGGCACGGGATACATGCGGACGTGCATTGTCCTGTTGGAACAGCAAGTTCCCTTGCCGGTCTAGGAATGGTAGAACGATGGGTTCGATAACGGTTTGGATGTACCGTGCACTATTCAGTGTCCCCTCGACGATCACCAGTGGTGTATGGCCAGTGTAGGAGATCGCTCCCCACACCATGATGCCGGGTGTTGGCCCTGTGTGCCTCGGTCGTATGCAGTCCTGATTGTGGCGCTCACCTGCACGGCGCCAAACACGCATACGACCATCATTGGCACCAAGGCAGAAGCGACTCTCATCGCTGAAGACGACACGTCTCCATTCGTCCCTCCATTCACGCCTGTCGCGACACCACTGGAGGCGGGCTGCACGATGTTGGGGCGTGAGCGGAAGACGGCCTGCGGGACCGTAGCCCAGCTTCATGGAGACGGTTGCGAATGGTCCTCGCCGATACCCCAGGAGCAACAGTGTCCCTAATTTGCTGGGAAGTGGCGGTGCGGTCCCCTACGGCACTGCGTAGGATCCTACGGTCTTGGCGTGCATCCGTGCGTCGCTGCCGTCCGGTCCCAGGTCGATGGGCACGTGCACCTTCCGCCGACCACTGGCGACATCATCGATGTACTGTGGAGACCTCACGCCCCACGTGTTGAGCAATTCGGCGGTACGTCCACCCGGCCTCCCGCATGCCCACTATACGCCCTCGCTCAAAGTCTGTCAACTGCACATACGGTTCACGTCCACGCTGTCGCGTCATGCTACCAGTGTTAAAGACTGCGATGGAGCTCCGTATGCCACGGCAAACTGGCTGACACTGACGGCGGCGGTGCACAAATGCTGCGCAGCTAGCGCCATTCGACGGCCAACACCACGGTTCCTGGTGTGTCCGCTGTGCCGTGCGTGTGATCATTGCTTGTACAGCCCTCTCGCAGTGTCCGGAGCAAGTATGGTGGGTCTGACACACCGGTGTCAATGTGTTCTTTTTTCCATTTCCAGGAGTGTAGTACCAAGGTACTAGATATCGATAACCGCTGCTGCTGCCACTCGCGGACAGACAACGCTAGCAAACGTGGTGGCGCCAGTAAACACAAGAAAAAACGAGACGCCACTATCCCTATTACCAACGGCAACCATGCGAGCCGCAACATGACTCAACAGTCTTTGTCTGAATGTGTCCTTTGTACAACGCGATTTTCTTTTTAAATGCATCCTCACCAAATCAGAAAGAAGTTACTTCCAATGTCTTACTATGAGCACTGTGCAGTCAAGTTCACTTAAAATGCGAAGTCTGAAATCCATTCCGGATGTTCTACTTTTCGTTCCTGCACGCCTTTTTCCTTCATAAATGCAACAATAGCGAATTTTAAATCGAATAATCGCTCCAGGCATGTCCTTTCAATTACGCAACGTACTTGGCAGTAATATTGAAGTCTCCATACTCTTCGTCCAGTTCTATTGAACACTGTTTGCAAATGACAATGGAATAATGCTTGCGACTTCAGAAATTTTACTATTCGTACCACCAGTTTCTTCCCGTGCTCCATGCCTGTGCTTTTTGATCTGTAGAACAATGAATCCCATCTGTCGATCATTGTCATTCTTTGCTGATTCATTGTCAACTAAATATTTAAATTATTTCTGCATGGCATCGTAATGTCATTTCATAGTATGTATGCAGTACCCTCCGTTATGCGAACTGAGAAATCTCATCTCTTCTTCAGTCATTTCTATTCATTTTAAAGGATTGTCACGATAGGTCACAGACTGTTTCTTTTTGTTCAAACAGCCACTGGACCTGTTGACGTCCTCCATAACACGAACAGATAGCAAAGGGTAATCAGTGATGACACCACGATTCTGTCGAACTCAGAGCTTTGCCGACCGAAACACGCCGCACTCCAAAGCTAAATGAAATGTAGCGCTGTTCCGAGTATTTCCGAGAAGGACCGAGCGAAGACGAGTGACAGGCCGGGCCTCAGCCATCACAGGGGTCGCACACGCTGCACGCGGTGAAGTTTTGTACACTCTGACTGGCTGGCCCTGTTATAGATTGTCGCCACATAAGATGGAGCAGATGAGAAAGATTATAGATAAATTTTTGCAAGAAGGGGTCATCAGATAGACAGCGTGTTACTTATGTGTTACCCATGATTCTCGAGCACAAACCTAGGGGCGAAGATTACAGACCCATTGACGCTTACGTGGTACTAAACCGCATGCTTGTTCTGCAGTCGGTGCCTCTTGCCGATCTGCATGACTGCTTTACATCGTTTTCGAGAGCACGCTTTTTCATTATCTTAGATCTAAACTAAGCATTCCACCAGATCTCCCTTACTGGAGATTCTAAACTACTGACGGCATTTTGTACCGACTGCAACTTATTTGAATTTAACTGAGTTACATTCGGTTTGTCTACTGGCGTAGCTATTCTCTACAGACTTTTGGCTTCTGTGTTGGGTGAGTCTTAGTTGCGCTTTGTTTGTAGTTATTTGGACGAGTATTTGTGTCTAGTCGCACAATTGAGAAGCGTCTTGTGCATTTGCGTCAGGATTTGAGAAGGTTTATGGAAGCTAGTAAGGTGAATTTAGCGCATTCCGAGACATCATTTTTGGGACGCTTAGTTTCAGAAAGTGAGGTCAAGGTGAAACAGAGCGAACTGGAGTTATTAGAGATTTTATTCATCCTAAGAATGAAAAAATTCCGCAATTCGTTGGTATGATTAACTTATTCCTGAGATTATTCGTGGATTTGCACAGTTAGCAGCTTAACTGAATACGCTTCGATGCGGAGGCATCCCCCTTTCAACGGACGCACAGTCAGCAAGCAGCAGTTGATAACTTAAAATTGGTCTTTAATACAGCAAGTGTTTTAGGAGTCCCCAATTTTCACAAAAATTTTACACTCCAGCCGGACACCTCCAACTGAGGGGAGGAACCTGTGTTATTACAGGAGTATCATGGCGAGCGCCATTCTGTGGCATATGCATCCAGGGCCTTCTCAAATGTAGATGTTAATTATTCGTTCTACGATTTAGAGGCTCTGGCAGTACTTCACACTCTGGAAAAATTTTGATTATATTTAGAACATCGACTTTTGAGACCGGTAATCAGGTGGGCTGTCTGGATTTCAGTGTTCTGTTTCGTGGTTAGGCATATTTGGGGCAACAGTAATCAGTTGGCTGATGTCCTCAGAAGAATGTTTAATGATAGTGAGGAGGACGCCGGAACCAGTGTAGGATCATGGTGAGTGTAATTTGGTCATTGTTAGTGAGACATCTGAATTATTTCAAGATTTGGTCGAACCACAAGCTAAGGATTCTAAACTTAGTAATATTTTCCAACAGATTACTCAGAGTGGACAATTGATAGGATACAGGTTCAGTAACAGACTGCTTTGTTATCGCACTGGAGACGATGATAAGTTACAGATGTGTCTTCCAACAAATCTCGTATCCTCCGTTTATCGTAATTTTTATCAGTCCGTCTGCAGGGGGCATTTTGGTATTTTTAAGACGATGTCTAACGTTAACGAACATTTAACGTGGCCCTATCTGATATGAAGCGCTTATTTAAATAGTGGTATAAGTCCATTTTTCTTCATTCTAAGATACAGAGTCCTAAAGTTAACCCTTCATATGTGCGTATCGATTGGACCCGTCAAGCGACTGTATAGTTGTGTCAGAGGTCGTACTCATTCAGAGTGTAGAAAAAGCCCTCTCTGCCCTTGTACTTCAACAGTAAGCTGTGGGCCATCAGCGGGAGAGGTACCCTGTGAGGAGGTCCACGGAATCACGTGCTACTGACGCGTCCACGCCTCGGCAGTCAGTATTCGGCAGTTGTTCTGATGTACTGGGAAGCGGCGAAAGCGTGCCAGTGAGGTGCCTGTGTTCGACTTGGAGTACACCACGAGTGCCTGAGTGTTACTGTGTTGTACTTCGATCCATCACATTAACTGCGTGTGGAAAATTTTGTTTGCTCTCGCTGTGAGACGTGTGGCGGTTGTCGCCTTTCATACTCTAGTGTGAATTAACGCTCCTTTCTGTTATCTGTTGTAGAAGCAGGAAGATTTATATGTAAGCAACGAAACTTCCAGAGTGTCTTTCTTGCTTAAGGTTATCAGCTGATGGCTTGTGCTTACCGACGGCCGGTTTCTATGCTGACAGCCAAACGCACTGGTAAACCTTCTGCAAAGGAATTGATACTATAACTTTGATTCATGAATGCTGAAAAGGAGGCTGTCGGCTCAAGGTACTGTAAGTGATCACGTTTCCTTGTTTCATCACTTCCAAGAGTAAAGTTGTGAGTTATTCTCTTGGATGACAAGTATGTAAACTCAAATGTTCAGTGCTTAAATTTTAGAAGAAGCAAGCTGTTGTCGTGTTGCTCGATGCGGTTGTTGATTTCAAACTGAAATTATCTTTACTCTTGTTACTTACGTAGTAGCGCTTAAGGAAAATTGGCTTAGTAGCCTGTAGTTCAAACTGGCTGGTGCCTGAGTCTGAATAGCCACTTTGTGCCATAGATTTGGCCTGCTTTGGGGGAAATTTCAAGGATGGCTAGTGCCCGAAGCTTAAGTCACTTGCAGTCCGTGTCTAAAAATGTGTGTAGTAATTTGTCTCGGTGCAGTATTGGTCATGTGTCTTCTAATTTTAAAAAGGTTACATCCCAGATCATTTTCGAAAACTTACTAAGGTGGAGATTTTAAGTTTTAGGGCAATTAATTCCTAAGGACTAATGTCCGTGCTCTGCAGTTTTGTGTAAAATATGTTATTTGTCGTAAGCACATTGTCTTTAAACTTCCTAAGCTTTGCTGAAGGGTGTAGTGCCCATCTTTTATAGTCCACAAATTTTGCTCAGTTAAATAATAAATTTTAAAGGGGCTACTGTTTGGCGTTGTTCAACCCTTGTAGTGCATATTTATTATCTATTCGCGAGCACTAATGGCTGTTGGTTTTGTCTTAGGTTGAAGATAATGCAGCGGGTGGCCACTTCGCAAATCTGAAGCTGCACCAATTCACCTTAGGTCAAGATGTCATTGTATGTGGTTATTACACTGTTTTTTCTTTTTTAATATGTGTGGGTAGTGCCTCGATGTAATTAAAGAAATCTTGTTAGTTTTCATAAGTGGTTTAGTAATGTTAACTTTTCTTTATTTGAGTAAAACGATTATGATTTGGAATCACGATATAAGTAATCCTGCTGTATGCTCTAAGTATCAATATATGTTCCTTAAACGATATTAACAAATGTTTTGTAAATCTATCGTCCAGTGACTTTCCGCTCAAAGATCACTGTATCCAAGCAATCCTATCACTATCTTCACTCTGACTTTCGTAATGTGACGCAAATGTTTCAGAACTGTAGATCTGCTCAGTCAAATCCTAATACCCGGCAAGGGTTGCATTCTTACGGGGATGAGAAGTCAATTGACAAGTTGCTTATGGATTATTTGTGACCGTTACCACTTACCAGAAATGGGAACAGATCTACATTTGTGGCCTTTGATGCTTTCAGTCCCTCCTCCTGGCTAATTCTCAGCAGGGGTATGACTTTACCCATCACTATTCACCATTTGGGGAGTTAGTTGCACATTTGACCGCCCAAAGGTTCTTGTTTTCAAAACGCTGTTAACCACGTCGCCCCAATCCTGCAACATCCGCAGCGGCCCTTCGCGGAACAAGTCAATCGCAATTTTATTATTTATCATAATAGAACTTAATATAAATGGAATGTATCACTTTCCTTCAATACGGCTACACATGAAGCGTATAGAGCTACTCTAGTGAGCATTGTTTGAGCCTATCCAGGTAATTCTCTCATTTCAAATTTATGGGGAATAAATTGCTTTCTCCCAGAGAGGTAATTCGAGTAGGGCACTTAATAATCGTAACTGCCACATTGCTGGTAAGCAGAATGGTACAACCATAAGACGTATCCTACCTCTTTTAAAATTGCCGGTTGATTCTAATTAAAAACTTTAAAAGTTGTAGTAGAACTGCTGACAAGATTACGCAATGGCTGCTTCCGAGATTTGTCAGAGTATTTTGCACTGTTGAGATTCCCACCCCACCCCTCCAAAGCAGAATCTAGCTACAGGTGAGCAAAGTCGTGTTCGTGTGAGCCAGTTTAAGGCAGCTGGGCAGCAAGAGGAAGTAGTCCCACCTTCATATCAAGACACTAGCCAACTTCAAGTACGCATAATATGGGGAGGGTGAGCCGCTTAGTACTGTCTCCGCGATATCTGTCAGTACTGGATATCAGCACAAGCGTCAGAGCCTACGAGAAACACCTAGGGCCACAAAGGAGAAGATCCACATACAAAAGAGAATACGACACTAAGCGTTAGTCGAGCTAAACATGGCTGATTGACGGCCGACAGGACACAGACAAGGACAAGACCAAAGCAACAGATGTAAACAACGAACTGCACAGTGGAAACCTTCACCACAATGATGTCAATAGGCCAATAGTTAAGAGAGACGTAATCTGAATCGTTACCAGAGAGAAAGTACCAAGCAAGTTTGTTATCCAGTAATCCATTGTACTGGTGACTGACTGACCATTCGCTGGGCAGCCATATTTATCTTGCCCACAAGGGACAATATTTTCCGACGCATTCATGTGGTGTGAAGCGTAGAGCACTCATGATGCAAATGCTTTGTTGCAGCCAGACTGTGCCCTCTAACAGCTATCTACGTCCATTACCTCCATCGGGCATTTAAATTCCGCAGAAATGGACACCGGATCCCTTCCCTCCCCCCCCCCCCCCCTCCGCCGCAAAACAGGTGCCTATGTGTGGAAACGCTCTGGACGGTGCTGTGTGGGGGTGGGAAGTGGGGGCGGAATGGAGGCATAGGGTGAAGACCTGGCACCTTCGGGCTGTGGGTGGGAGGGTTTTTGGAGGTGTCCATTAGGACGTCGCTGCCAGTGGGCATACCAGTGGATCCTACTGAGATATGTGGATGTGAAATGAATTGCTAGAGCAACAATGCTGACTCGTAGGTCGCTGGCAGGTGTGCTGGCCATGGGGCACCATTGTCACCATAAGGCGATGGATGAGGTGGCAGCAGATGCAACACCTGCACTCGAAGCTAAGTTTGTTATGGTAATCTAGGCCTGTTTTTGCTTGGGTTGCTGTACCTTGCCACCCATGGATCCCCCCCCCCCCCCCCCCATCGACACCAGTGATCAAGGGAATTGCGACCCATTATGAGAGACCAATATGGGAGGCAACCCTTTGATGGCCAAATCCTGAGCCCAGGTGGTGAGGGTGGCGTCATTCATGGCGGTGCATATAGCATATGAGTACTTTGAGTAAGTATCCACAATGAGAAACCACATTGATCCCAAAAATGGCCCAACAAAATCTAGGTCAGTTTTGTCACATGGGAGGCGAGGGGTAGACTGGGAGTCAAAAGGTTGTGGATGTGGTGTCTGGTGCCATACATATGCCACACAGCCATTGGTCATTGTTTTGATGTCACTTTTGATCCCCAAGCAGTATACAGACTAGTGGGGTGGTGCCTTCATGCAGGACATCCCCCAATGTCCCATTTGCAGCAACACCTGTAGGTGGAAGAGTGCCAGGATGATCACCCAATGTGTGTCCATCTCAGTATCCAAAAAAATTACAATATTAACAAGCGAGAGCCTCTGAGAAATACATTTCCAGGAGCTAAATTCGTCTGTCAACTGGTGGATGCAGTGACATGAGCAGCTATAATGGGGACACTGTCCAATGTGTGTTGCCACCTGGTATTGTTGTGGAGGCAGATGATCTTCTCTTTGTCGAAATCTGGGTCTGGGCCAGTGTGTAGACACGACAATGTGTCGGTACTGGAATATTGCACCATGGACTTGTGTCAGATGGTATACTTGTGAGCACCCAGGAACAATGCCCAGTACTGGAAGTGTTGGGCTGTTCGCTCCAAGAGTCTGGTGCACAGCCCAAATAATGTCGACAACGGCTTGTGACCCATAATTAAGGAGGACTGTGTCCTAAAAAGTACAGGGATCAATGTATTTGACGCATATGCTATAAATTGTTTACAGTCATCTCCAGTCCTGAGCGCCAAGTGCACCAGTACCAGTGCTATTCGCGGATGCATCACCTGCCACAACCAATGTAACTGGGAGACAACGGCATGAGGCAAGAAACAGGTTTCAGCATGGTTTTCAACTGCGTAAAATCCCAGTCACAGGCAGGGGTTCAGTTGTAAGGCACACCCTTTCTACGCAGCTGACTGAGGGGTTGTACAATGTGAGCTGTGCTGGGTAAGAAATTGGAATAATTGTTGAATTTGCTCTAAAATGCCAGCATTTCATGTAAGTTTGTTGGGTGGAGTAAGCAGACTATCGCATTGACATTCTGATCAGTTGGCCTGATGCCATTTCTGTTAAGCCAGTCCCCAAATACTTCACTGCTGGCTCAAAGAACCTGCTCTCCCCTAAATGACAATGCAGAACTGTCTCCCACATGGTGATAAAAAGGATACAGAACTTTTGCAGATGCTTCTGGTGGAAGAGTCCTGTGACAATAGGACTATCCAAGTGCTTCACAGGAGATGGAATATGCTGTATCAGTTGTTCCAAAAACATTTTTATACTTTCAGGGGCTGAGGTAGTGCCAAATGGGAGTCACATGTACTTGTACAAAGCAAAAGGCGTATTAATGACAACCGTGTTCTGTGATTCCTTATCTAAGGGTAACTGGAGGTAAGCATTGCCATGGTTGATCTTAGAGTGGTATTCCCTCCAGCTAGTTTACTGAGGCGGTCTTCCAGTGGGGAATAGGATCACTTTCCACCTGTGAATGAGCGTTGATTGCACCCTTGCAAATTCCACACAACCTGAGAGAATCAATGGGCTTTCTGATGATGACAAGGTGAGTGGCTCATTGCACTAGATTTCACTGGCTTGATAACACCTGCAGCCTGGAGATGATCTACCTCCTGCTTCATATCAGCATCCAGCGTAACTGGAATGGGCTGGCACAGAAAGACAAAGATCCAGTCGAAGAGTGACGTGTCTGAAAGTATGAGTCACACTCCAAATCCAGCTGAAATAGAGATCCGAACGCATTGCAAAAATCGTCCAGTTCCTGGAAAGGAAATGTGGATGGTATGATGTTGAATTAGTCAGAAATAGGAAACCCAAACGATGAAAAGACGTCGAAGCCGAAAATGTTGGTAGCAGACAGATAGTCGAAAACAAATAACGTGATGAGCCATGTGCCGCTTTTGTAGACAGCAATGATCCAGAACTGCCCACGAAGGAGAACAGAATCGCCCTCACAGGCTGTAAAACGCCATGAGGGCGAGAACAATACGGGTGAACCCAGCTGTACGACCAAGCGAGGTGGCGCAGTGGTTAGCACTCTGGACTCGCATTCGGGAGGACGACGGTTCAATCCCGTCTCCGGCCATCCTGATTTAGGTTTTCCGTGATTTCCCTAAATCGCTTCAGGCAAATGCCGGGATGGATCCTTTGAAAGGGCATGGCCGATTCCCTTCCCCGTCCTTCCCTAACCCGAGCTTGCGCTCCGTCTCTAATGACCTCATTGTTGACGGGACGTTAAACACTAAATCTCCTCCTCCTCCAGCTGTACGTATATCAGCTGATTCATCAAAAAATCTGTGGCCTCTGTGTCGATATGGGAATGGACGTGGTGAGAAATGCGAGGCGTGAGAAACAATTTCTGCATGAAGTGGCCGTTTCTGGGGTGGCCTGGTGCAGTAATGGGTCATAATGGAAGCAGGTTGCTTGGCTTCAGCACACAGAATGGAGATGCCTCTGTCACAGTGCATGCAGGACTCCCAGTGGTCCTGACTGTCTACTCGGGGCTGAGCAGAAAAACACTCTGCAATGAAAAGAGTGGTCCCCATGGCCTAAAGCTGCTATATCTCCCTCATCAATCTCATCATTTGGGGGTCAGTAAACTACTGTTAGGGATCTGGTGGCAGTGGTTACTTCTACTGTCACTGCTTCAATGTATTGGTAGCTGGTATGTATACCTAATGGTGGGTCATCCCTCTTTTTATGTGTATGGCCACTCCCCCGCCTTGGGTTGGCCTGTCTACACGATAACTATTGTAACTGGGAACTGCCAGTTTGATTCCCAGCTTGAGGTGGGTTTCTGCCATCATGCATATGTCGATTGAGAACTCCTTTATGCATTCCCTGAATTCGACCACTTGATTAACAATGCCCTCTGCACTAAAGATGCACATTGTCGGGCCTTGGATATTTGGTCATCTATCCGCGAGGGGGTTTTGCTGCTACTGATGAGGTTGCAGGGGAATCGACTACTGGACTGCTGCCTGAAGGGCAACGAGAATCTGCGTGTTCTACTTCTGGGCCTCAATGAATTCCTTCATCATCTCCATGATGAGGTTCATGGTCTGGACCATAACGCCTAATAACTGATCTGAGGGGAGGGGGGGGGGGGAGGATTGGGGGACTGCTGAGGAAAGGCTTGCACTCTCTGCTGCAGCTTGTGTTTGGGGCTCCCTAGAGCTTTCTCTGTTCTAGGAAACCTGGTCGTTTTTGATGTGTCTGCCCCGGTGTTGTTCTTGGGTCTGTGTCTGGCGTTGTGGTGATAGGGCTACGTTTTCATGGCTTCTTGAAGGAGAAACCACTTCCGCATGTGTTGCCCTTGGTGCTACCCAAGTCTTGTCCACGTGTGTTAACGTGTTTTGTTTGTGTGTCTGGACGGGGTGGTATGTCTTGTTTGCGTGTGTGAAGGGCGGCCTTTGCGCCCTTTGCTTGCTTTTTTTTTTACCTCGCAATCTTGTGTCATGGGGCTCGGCGCACTTTCTGCAGCGCACCGCTATATTACAATATGCAACCATGTGGTCCAGACGCTGACACCTGAAGCATTGCACCGTCTTGTTTTTGCAGCGCAGTGGCTCTGTGTTGACAGGGACGGCCATAACCACCTAGATCTCCCTTTTGTTTTGGGGGATATCAGGGAGAGTAACCTGATATAATGTCCACTTGCTTTCTGACCCAGGTTTGCCCATCTGTTGGATGGCTTTGACGACGTGCCCATGGGCAGTCAAGTCTGTTTTGATTGCCTGGGGGGAGGGGGGGAGAGCCGTCTCAGAAGGTCCTTAATGACTATGTTCTTGTTTCTAGTTTTGCTTATGGGGAACATGTAGTGTCGTATGTTCTTGTCTGAGAGTAGGTCCTTGATGGTGATGTAATGCTCAATGTTGAGTGCTATTTTTATCTTGTCTCCTCCAGCTAGTTTAGCTCTAAGGTTGTTGCCAGTAATAGATGTTTTATTGTGCCGTAGAGAGCCTCATAATTATGGGGAAACTTCGATAGGATCGGAGGGAGGTAGTGTGTATCGTGCTTTTGTGTCGTTTGTTCATGTAGTGTCTCTGGTTCATTGGCCACCACCTGAAACCTGTTCGGGGGGGGGGGGGGGGGGGGGAGAGGGGGTTCTACTACCAGGGCCGCTGGAAACTTCAGCTGGCGAAATGTTTCGCTCGGCAACACGAAACCATCCGAACTCTGCCCAGTCATGCAGTTCCCTTCCAGAGCGATGGTTTCCTGATTCCCTTGCGGGGCGACAACAGGCGCTGTCAGTGGTGCAGACTCCTCTGAGGATGAGGAGTTGTTGGGGAATGGGTGCTGGATCTCTTCTTACTCTTCAAGTGTTTGTCCTTGCGCTCTTTCTTTGCACGCCACTGTTTGGAGGATGTGGATTTGTATGGGGGGGAGGGGGGGATTTCAGGTATTTGGGGCGAGGCAGCTTTCTAGCAGTCTCGGCAGGCAACAGGTCAGATACACTCTGTGAACAAAAGTATCTGGACACCGGGCTGAAAATGACCTAAAAGTTCTTGGCGCCCTTCATCGGTAATGCTGGAATTCAGTGTGGTGTTGTCCCACCCTTAGCCTTGATAACAGCTCCCACGATCGCAGGCATACGTTCTGTCAGGTGCTGGAAGGTTTCTTGGCGGATGGCAGCCCATCCTTCACGGAGTGTTGCACTGAGGAGAGGTGTCGATGTCGGTCGGTGAGGCCTGGCATGAAGTGAGCGTTCCAAAACATACCAAAAGTGTTCTACAGGATTCAGGTCAGAACTCTCTGCAGGTCAGTCCATTACAGGGATGTTACTGTCGAGTAACCACTCCGCCACAGGCCGTGTATTATGAGCAGGTGCTCAATCGTATTGAAATATGCTATCACCATCCTCAAAATGCTCTTCAGCAGTGCGAAACAAGAAGGTGCTTAAATAATCAGTGTAGACCAGTACTGCCATAGTGCAACGCAAAACAACAAGGGTGCAAGCCCCCTCCACGAAAAACAAGACCACACCATAACACCACCGCTTCCGTATTTTGCTGTTGGCACTACACATGCTGGCAGATGACGTTCACCGGGCATTCGCCATACCCACACTTTGCTATCGGATGGCCACATTGTGTACCGTGATCCGCCACTCCACACAACGGTTTTCCACTGTTCAATCGTCCAATGTTTACGTTCCTTACACCAAGCGAGGCATCGTTTGGCATTTACCGGCATGGTGTGTGGCTTATGAGCAGCCATCTGACCATGAAATGCAAGTTTTCTCACCTCTCGCCTAACTGTTGTAGTACTGTACGCTTTTGTGCTGTACATGTCCCTTCACGTTTCCACTTCACTGTCACATCGGAAGCAGTGGACCTAGGGATGTTTAGGTGTGTGGAAATCTTGCGTACAGACGTATGACACAAGTGACACCCAATCACCTGACCACGTTCGAAGTCCGTGAGTTCCGCAGAGCGCCCCATTCTCCTTTCTCACGATGTGTAATGACTACTGAGGTCGTTGATATGGAGTACCTGCTAGTAGATGGCAGCACAATGCACCTAATATGAAAAACGTATGTTTTTGGGGGTTTACGGATACATAGCATTGCTAAGCTGCACTGATTTAAGACAGTTACTTTGAGTGTTAGTGTGCGCTTAGCAGTGGAGCAAAGAAATCATATGTCTGTCTGCAAGTTGCACAGTGATGATTTTGATTTGGGTTGTCACAAGCCTGTCAGAAGTGTTGGTCATATTCTCCAGACTATTACCTCCAGAAAATTTTACGTAAGTATAGATCTTCATATTCAGCAGCGTTTGGTGATTTGTATTATATGACTGGGGTCTACTGGAGCAAAGAAAGTTTCAGTCACTGCGAGGTGTACCCAGCTCTATGTGCAGCAATGTTATGCCATTTACATTTTACAGCATGTTGGCTGTTGATGATTGGGATAGATTTTGTAACTAATTTAAGCACGCTGGAGAAGTCACTTGGCTGCACTCATAAAAGTGAACACTGCATGTTTTCGATGCATCAGCGTACTGATAGTATAATTAAAGGATAGTTCCTTTGTCAAGCCGGATCCTGTTAGGTACAATCGTTTTTTTTTAATTATGTTGTTTTTTTAATGATTACTCACATTATTGTAATTTCTCTTGCAAGTGGTTATAAGGAATCACAATTTTATGTAAACAGTGTACTGCAGCGTGACTAGCCTTTACACCACCTGTTGTACTCCTTGTTGTGCCAATAAAAAGAGAAAATATTTATAAAACAGTTCTGTATGCAAAGTGGCGTGCATTAGCTGATCAGTTATAGTTTTAGTAGTCTTATTATAAGTGCATTTAACATTTCTGCTACAGAAATATAGTAGATTTAATACTTTAACGTTTTGAGCTATCGGTTCAAAGGCTTATGGTTAGTCACAAGCTGATTATAGCAGATAAGTTAAAAAGAAATCAACTTTCTGCTTTGGTATTCACTCTAATTTAATGACAGAATTGTTTTTTCTCTGTTCCAGTTGTATTATCGAAATGTATTTAACTATTTGACAAGTTGTGCCTATGAGTGGAGTTGAAGACTGATCTGGCTTCTCTACTGCTGTGATAACAGTCTTCTGTAATTGTTAAATTCAACATTGTGCAAGAATTCAAATTACGGTCCTTTCTATCATGCTTAATTATTTCTAGTTTTCAAGGTGGCTTGGTCAAATTGGATGAACTTGTGTAAATCATTAAAGTTTGACAATCTTTGCTATTACATGTGAAGTTTGCTAAATTAGAAGTTGAAATAAAGGTTTGGAAAATTTGTAATTAAACTTTTCTGTTGTCTGATACCTTCCATTCACCCATATCCTCCCCAGCTGTTCAGAAGCACGTCATTCATATCCTAATTGTGAAAACATGAATGAAATAAAAAAGTAGTGCAATGACCTATACAAAACAATAATTTCATATGTTTAGTGGTACTTCTTTTAAACTAGAATGTATTTACTATTCTATTGGTGATGTACCTTTCGAATTTCTCCAAGTCTCGTGACTGTTACATCATATTGTGTTTTCATATTTCAAATCTGTTTTTCATTTTAACCAATAGCTACAGAATCTGTGCTCATGCCACTTGCCACAGTTTATCGGTTCTACTTATAAAAACAGGCAATGACCATTACTCATTGCACTGGTCAATGTGATGGAAGTGAGCTTGGCAGAAATACTAGTGTACAGGGCCACTATGATAGATGTCTGAACTCAATTTTATGTTGCTGGTATTGTACTAAAATTAAAAACATGAACACAACAGATTACTAGCTCATGCCAATCTCCCCCTTGCAATAACTATGAAGCAAGAATCTAGAGAAATTGACAGCAACTATGTCACACATTATTTACATCTAACAGTTCTAACATCACTATATGTTTTACTTTGGGCATAAGGCATATCGCCTTTTCAAAGGACTGCTAAAGCAATTCTGATGAATGTAGTTCAAATTGGAATGGAATAGCTGCACTGGTCTGCTGGGGATGCTCCTTAAGTGCAGAACAGACAGCGAATGTTTTTACGGAATATACAAAGTAAGTCCACAAACATGTACAGATATAGAAAAAATATTTACCGTTCAAAAATCTACAACTGTTAAACTACTTTTCTACATAGCTTCCGAAATTTTGTAGGCACTAGTCATAGCGTGGCACAAGTTTATGTGTGCCTTCTTCATAGAAGGTTATGCCTATGTATTCAGCCATGTGGTAACTTGTTCTTTCAGTTCCTCATCATCGTTGAAGTGTTGACCAACAAGGACAGATTTTAGGTGTAAGCAGAGATGAAAGTAGCTAGGAGCGAGGTCTGAGCTGTACGGAGGATGCTCAAACGTGTCCCAGTGAACTTCCCCACAGAATGGCGTCCACTTCGTTCTTCATAGTGCACTTGATCACATCCTTCATTGAACAATCTGGCCCACCTTCTAACCATTGAATCACTCACAGCATTTTTGTCCTTAAACCTCGCAGATTTGCCGATGAATTTCCTTTTGTTTAATTTCTTTGCATTTAGAAAACGAATCAGAGATCTGATTTCACACGCGGCGGCATTTTCAATTACGGCTGCCGTTATAAAGAAGCATTACAAAGCACACGTCGGCAGCAGCGATCTGAAAATGGCGAACATGTCTTCTCCTTGAGTCAGAGTAACCGCTGCGCATGCTCGGAACTGCGATCGTAGTGCTGCCGCGGATAGAAATAGAAACGGAACTTACTTTGTCGACGACCCTCGTATAAACAGTTTCCACAGACATAGGTTTGGTTCATTCAGCGAGGATGTTTGGGCAGGAAATCTTTTACTTGTCAAGATTGTGGATGGTAAGATAGTGAGTGTCAGGAAATGACCAATGAAATGAGAACTTTTGGCGCCTGGAGAAATTCTACAAATCTGCTAGGTTGTGGTACGTTGAACTATGTTCGACTGTAGTTAGATTTTAAAATATTTTTGACAGTCGTCAGACTTAGAGGGATTTGAGATTGTGCACACACTGATTTTATGAAGGCTACTCTGAAATATTTCGGATGAAGCTCAGACTGTGAATATTTTATGTGAATCGAGAATATGGCGGAACCCTCAGTAACTTAAGCATTGGGTACTAATCATTTAAATTACCTGCAACTCACATTGTAAAATTGTGTTGAGTTACTAGAAATACAGTGGATTCAAAATCCTAACTTACACTGTCACACTGTGGAGGCTACATGACACTTCATCCCCATAAGTCAACATGTTACAAACAAATTGTAACAAGGTGCCCTCATGTAAGAGCAAAACTGCAACCAACTGTACATGTTACAGTGAAATTGTTCCAAATTGCCAAAGTTACAGTGAAACGCTAACAAATTATCATATGTTATTGCAAAATTGTAATAAATTAGTCCTGTTATAGTGAAATTGTAACAAACTGCCCCACATTCCAACAAAATTGTAGTAATTTATGCAATACACAGTCATCGATTAGCAAAAATTATAACAAATTACCCGTTATGCCACTATGTTGGAGCAAAAATTCTTGAACATCTGTAATCTGTAGAGTTCCGCTAGAGCTGTTGAACAGACGACAGATCCAACATGACAGGTTCCTACAAATTGTGTAAGTCACATATTGATTATGCCATATTGGGCTATCATTAAAAAACTGACATTCTTTTTTTCTACATCAAGCCCAATCATCACTCTGCAATATTTTCTAAATAAATGTTTTATATGCTTTAAACTCAGCTTGTACTGCTGGAGCATTAGTAAAAGTATGGTATACTGTCCATAAACTCAACTTGTATGGAATTTCTGTTTATAGGAGTAATACTAGCAGACTGAGGTGTAACACACATACACATACTGGTGCATTTGCCTATCTCCTCATTCTTATGAACTTTATGTTCTAACCCATACTTTGCAACTTCATCGAAGAGTTCTTTGACTTATGATGACCATAGATTGAGTCTTAGACTGGCAATGGCAAGGAAAGCGTTTCTGAAGAAGAGAAATTTATTAACTTCAAGTATAGATTTAAGCGTCAAGAAGTCATTTCTGAAAGTATTTGTATGGAGTGTAGCCATGTATGGAAGTGAAACATGGACGGTAAATAGTTTGAACAAGAAGAGAATAGAAGCTTTCGAAATGTGGTGCTACAGAAGAATGCTGAAGATTAGATGGGTAGATCACATAACTAATGAGGAAGTATTGAATAGGATTGGGGAGAAGAGAGGCTTGTGGCACAACTTGACCAGTAGAAGGGATCGGTTGGTAGGACATGTTCTGAGGCATCAAGGGATCACCAATTTAGTATTGGAGGGCAGTGTGGAGGGTAAAAATCGTAGGGGGAGACCAAGAGATGAATACACTTAGCAGATTCAGAAGGATGTAGGTTGCAGTAGGTACTGGGAGATGAAGAAGCTTGCACAGGATAGAGTAGCATGGAGAGCTGCATCAAACCAGTCTCAGGACTGAAGACCACAGCAACAGCAGATTGAGTCTGCCCATGGTGATCCATATTGAAGCATACAATCCACATAGATTCATGACATTTGGATACTTTACATATATATATATATATATATATATATATATATATATATATATATATATATATACTGTACATTTTGAAATAAGTTAGCTAGATCGATAGACTGCTGAGTCTTAGTCTAGTAACTCCTCCCCTTGTGGCTTGGAGTTTTGGTGGGAGGTCGTAATTGCACACACATGAGCTGAGTTGTCAGAGGAGTGAAGGGGTCAGGCAACTGTATTGCCATGGAAATTGAAACATGGGCTAGTTCCGCCATCTTGGATTTCACATTTAGCACAAGTGACCTGGCGACTGCACAGGGTGTTCTTTTGAGCTCCTGCATCCGAGGTTTGGGGAAAACCCAGCAGTCTAAATTGACAGGCATGCTTGAAGTGTAAGCTAATGAATGTTTGTAATTTATAAGCAGCTCCCATAACCATTACACTGTGCAATGTCAGAGAACAGTTTTAAACTTACTGTTGAATTAACGTCATTTTTTTTCTACATCATTCCCTATAAATACTTTGGAATACTTTTCATATAACAGTTTCCATATGCTTTATTTAACATATTGGAGGTTTGGTGCAATACAGCACAGTTTAGAGACAGACCATCATTTATTCAATGTAATTTGGGTTGATATATACAAGTTCAAATGTGCACGTAATTCTGCAGCAATTTCTGGCACTTATGGTAATGCATTGTACATAATACTATGTGCTGATGCATAAAACTCGTCGAAATTTGTAGCAAAGAACTGTTTTTCTTCTGAAGTTTTCTGATAGGCTAGCTCTACAGCACATCGCCAAACAATTCCATAAAATCTATATATGTAAGGACGCCACTAGGTACACTCGTCCACTACTCACTGGATGGTGTGATGTAACACATCACTTTAGGGACATATATATCGCCCCATGTCTTTCTCTAGAATAATGCTGTGACCTAGGCAATTGTTTTCTTGTTGGTTAAGTCGTGAGGTTCGACCCACATACTGTGACTGGGATTTTTGCTTCATTTTTGCATGTGCCTGATTTGGATGGAAACAGCATATCTTCAAAATGGGGCAACAGAGGTATTCTTTCTGCAAGTTCTGGGACCTGCTGGTTGGGCAGTTCCTGCATGCCACCCCCATCCTGTCTCATAAATGCACTGTGGGCCATGGTATCTAGAAGATCATGACAGAAGTGATGGTGTCATGATAAATGAAGTCAGCATTCACTAACTAGAGCTGATCTAGTACAATACAATATGCACATCTGTTAAGAAAAGAAGGGAGAGTCCATTTTATAGAAGTTGTTTATTCTAGAATGACATTTCTAACACTGAAGAAAATGTACCTGTCGTGGAGTCTGTGGCTACAAAATAATTTCACTGTCATTCTGTCAGTGTCTTACTACACATATTAGGGAAAATAAAAAGTCAATAAACAAATGTGACATGGAATGATTCAGTTGATGAGGTACCATACATACAATTTCTGAATGTCAGGTTCCTCAAAATGAGTGCACTGCATGGTTTTCTTCGTGTTTACTGTTCATGGGTAGTCCCCAACACGTAGTATATTGCAATCCAGTGACACTGAAAATGACTGAGCATTGAACACTGCAGTTATTTGTGTTGAATTTTGATATAATTAACACCATTCAGGGTCTGATAAGTGATAACACTTCTTTCATACCACTAGATCGTGCATTTCCAAAAATTACCACTACATTGAACTCCCAATCTCATGACACACCTACAATTACAAGTTTACTGTCACACATTCACATTGTATGTTGTAGTGAATAACAACACATTCTTCTTTGATGTGTTATGCAATGCTTGTAGCCCAACAGCCTGTGCAGACATTGAAAATAGCGAAATTCAAGTCTGGAAACAAGTAATTTGCATGTTGATTTAATGTCTGCTTCAGTGTATCAGGCGCTGCATCAAGAATCCTTTCTGGATACAAGTCTTGGTTTAAACTCCAGTGCATCTGGTGCTGCATCAGGGAGCTATTTCGCTTGAGGAGAAATAAGTGAAAAGTACAAAAAACACATAGACATATACATAATAAATAATAATAATAATCATTGAGAGGAGTCAATGTTTACATTCAATTGCGGAAGTCCATTTTTTAATTCAATCTGAGGGCTGTGGATCTCAGCCGATTCTTCATGATGATCAATCTTTTACTGTGGTGTACTGAGTACTTCTGTAGAGTTCACCAGGTGAGTGGATGGTGCGGAGGAGTGGTAAGGATAGGGGACTGTAGCACCCTAGGAATTGGAACGGCACTTTTGGGTTGGTAATGCTGCATATAGAAAACAGATCAGCTATAATTATCTCCGCCAAAACCTGTTATCATGGAACAACGCATTAGGACAAGGGGCAACTTTGGTTTTTACATTTACCACAAGTGGACATCTTGGATTTTACAAATGGCTATCTTGGATTCTGTCCTCAGCACAAGTAACCTACTTACACTGTGATGTCAGGGGAAACACCAAAAGAATTCGAAGGTGTGGAAGCTACCTGTAAGAGACCTTTGGTAAGAGCACTAAACACTATGCAAAACACGTAACGAAATTTTCGTCACAAATAGATTGTAGCGCTAAATACATTCGAGGTCTTGTACGAGCCCTTCTCCATCACAACGTTTCCACCAAACATAATTGATGAAAGAAGAAACCCTGACAATCACAATAACTCGCTATCGCGAGGCACATGCCTTCCGCCGTAGCACTTCTTCTGCACCGGCCGGTAGAGAGACTCACACCTGAATGCATGTGCGGGCGCAATACAAATATCGGAAACAATAAATTGATCATTCGGGAGTTTGACATCGCGATTGGGTTTGCAAAAGTACTATAGACCTCCTAAATTGATTTTCTCCGCTACATTCGGAGGGAGGGAGGAACGTTCTACTGTGTAATAGAATAGAGGCAACAGCAAATACCACTGCGTCACAGAGTCTGCTACGATGTATTGAGGAGCACTAAACACGACACGCTTAAACCACGATCCAGTCTGTAGCAATAAGCTGTCAGAGACAGCTGGAAACACTTGCATATCTTGCACACTCCTGACCCAACGCCAACTCGCAGCGCCCCCTTCCTCATGTACACCGCCAGCGCCGCCTTAGAAAGGTCAGTGAAAATTTCCGCTGCAGCCACAGGCGCAGTCGTGGACGCTCGTGTGTGCCAGAGAGTGCACCACCCCGGCCACGGAGGGCATCCGAGGATGATTGGAGTGGTAGGAATTCAGAAGTTATCAATATGTCCAGTGCAAGCGTCCGTCATTTTGAATCTTCTCCCACGCAACACACAGCTGTCCGCTTCTGGCGCGCTCACCGAGCACTCTGGTCACTTTGCCAGCTCTCACTTCTGCGGGCAAGATCAAGCAGGTAGACTCATTCTTTATACATGTCAAAGACTGAGATAATCTGTTACTTCCAGTTGCCGACTCCTTGTGACCGCCCTTGCAGGCAGTCGTGGTGCACGCCGAAACAAACAGTTGCAGCTCGGATGTATACAGCAGTTCTCAACAATTCCACCTCAACATAGACCCACCAGCTTAAAAAATCTGCTTCATCCAATCCGAGGCAACGATGTTGTTGACCATATACCTCGAATTTCTCACACGGACTATAGATTCCTCCCATTTATACGAGTTATTTTCTAAGATAGAAATCGGACAATATAAGCGTCTTCACATTGCTAAAGTATCGTCACTTGTGAAAATCCTGTACAGGAATACAGCACAGACTATATTCTCTCTAGTATTCTTTCTTCAGTTAGAAAAATACCCTTCCTTATCTGTCACGCCATGCATCACAGGACTAGAACAATTAAACTCATTTTTGGCTTATGATGAGGCGCTAAGATCTACCACTGCCACACGACGCCTCCCCACATTCGAACTCTCTCTTAAGATAACCAAATGTCTCGTCCTGCACGAAGTCTCTTAAGGTAAGAGCACAGAGAAGTTGTAAGTATAAGTTTCATGCTACGTATCACTTTATAAATTCAGTAACACATCTGTTTTTTTACGATAGTTGTCTCTCCCTGTATAGGTGGACGATTCAAACATCGTCAAAAGATATCACCGCAACGAAAAAAACAGCAAGTGAAGAATAATATCTGCGGTGCCCTAGCCATCGCCTACGGCCACCAGGCGGCATGTAACAGACATCAAACTGATAGACTAATTAATTAAATTGATTGTGGGAGTCACTTTGCATAGCGAGTAATTTTTCTTTCTGAGTAGTTGGATTACACTCGCCAAGTAGTTCAAATGGGAACCCCTGGAGGGAAGACGATGATCTTTTCGAGGAACACTGGTGAGAACTGACATTTGAGTTGACCACAGAATTCTACTGCTGACAATATACATTACAAGTAACGACTATGCTATTAAAAACACGATCACAATGACTATGTTACCATCACCCTGCATAAAAAGCGGTCTTGGTTCTGCAGGTACACCCAAGAGTCGCTGATAGCGTAACACCTTCTGGTAGAAATACTGTCTGCGATTTGGAATCAAGTCTCTCCATTCAACCGCAATCTTGCGTTGGATCCTGTGGAGACGTCTTTTAATGATTACAGCCACTAATGAATAAGATCCGTGCCGCTCTCGTATCTCGAAACTAGTCTGCTTTTCAAACCTATCTGCTACCGCAAAGCTCCAAAGTGGTTTTAGACAATCCCCCTGCATCTTGTACCTGTTCCTCAGTCTGTGCCCCGGCCTCCCTGCAGCTTCGTCCATGTGATCGTCTCAGTTTAAGTCGGAACTGAACGGAAGTCAGAGAGCGCTATATCCACCGCCTCCTGCAACCCGTATAGAAACAGGTTGAGCTGAGATAATGCAATAGGATCGTCTTTTGATCACTCGATGGAAGTAAGAACACGTTGTCGTAGCTCCGCCAATGGTGTACGATGTGCAAGGTCAGTGCCAGAACGAAGCTTTCTCCTGCGACACGAGGTAGCGTAAAAGACAGTATGAACAGTTACAGTGGTGTTTCTTATCGGGAGGATTTCGAAGACTCCACATCACACTGGAACTGGAAGAAGGACGATGATTTTGCTACTGCACAGCGTTGCATCTTCAAATTACATTGATGTACTACAGCCTGAAGGAGATCTGCGGCCCACAGGGTACATTCACATCTGTCACATTCTGTCATCGTTATTCTGTATCATCCAACAAAGAGAAACTACGAACTATAAAAGCACCACTGACTTCATCTGATAGAGACTCGATATATATATCGAAGGCAAATGTCACTTTATGGCGGCTCTAGCAGTGTACATGGGGACAGGGGTGCTGTGTGGGAACTTCGGAGCAGGAGTGTGCGAGATGTACAAGTGTTTCCAGGTGTCTCTGACATTTAGCCCTGACAGCATATTACTATGGACTTGATTGTGGTTTAAGTGCGTCGTGTTTAGTGCTCATTAATACAGCGCAGCGGACTCTGTCATGTGGTGGTATTTGCTGTTGTCTCTATTCTATCACACAGTAGAACGTTCCTCCCTCCTGCCGAGTGTAGCAGAGAGAATCAATTTAGAAAGTCTACAGTAGTTTTACAAACCCAATCCCGATTTCAAACTCCCGATTGCTCAATTCACTGTCTTCGATATTTGTATTGCATGCACACATGTGTTCAGGTGTGGGTCTCTCTCCCAGCTGGTGCAGATGGGGCGCTAGGGCAGACTGCATGCACCTCACGATCGCAAGTTTGTGTGATGGGGAGGTTATTTTTATTTTTTTCATCAGATATCTTTGCTGGAAACGTTGTGTAGAGGAGGACGTGTACAAGACCTCGGATGTATTTAGTGCTACAATCTATTTGTGATGGAACTTTCATTGCTTGATTTGCATAATGTTTGTGTGTGGTACTCAAACGTTGAAAATACGTTTTATTACCAAAAGGATTGCCGGCCGCGGTCGCCGTGCGGTTCTAGGCGCTTCAGTCTGGAACCGCGTGACTGCTACGGTCGCAGGTTCGAATTCTGCCTCGGGCATGGATGTGTGTGATGTGCTTAGGTTAGTTAGGTTTAAGTAGATCTAAGTTCTAGGGGACTGATGACCTCAGATGTTAAGTCCATAGTGCTCAGAGCCATCTGAACCATTTTTTTTAACCAACAGGATCATTGCACAGTGGTAGAGAGTGCCTTAAGAGATCTATTTGACATCTGTAAATTGTTAAACAATTAATTTTACAGGGTAATACAAATGGATTATTTCACTCTATTTTTGATACTGAAATTGTATCAGCTCTCCCTTGGTTTACAGCATTAGCCAACAGGAATGCAGTATTCTGAGGAGAGATGCAAACCTCCATCTTCAATGTTTGGAACTGTTGGTTCACACAGACAGGCGTGGAGTGGCTTCTTGGGAGCGTCAGAGACAGGATGCAGGAGACCCCAAACAACGGCTACTGTATCGCACTTCATTCCATTCCATTCCATTGTGATTACTGTTTTTATGTCATGGGGAGCAAGAGTGTGGAGGTGGGTGCAGTCAAGATGTGGAGAAACCCTGTCTCTTGCAAACAGATTAATAAAGAATATGTATCAATACATCACTGACTCTGATTAGAAATTATCCTCATGAGATCCTTCTTCTCCAGCACCGAGTGAGTATTTTTGCTATCAATTTTTTCTGGGAGGGTTGGGGAGGGACAGGCCGAGAGGTACAGGTGTGGAACGTCCGCTGGTGGTGGCACAGTGCATTATCTCAGTCGATACCTGCATGTCAAGGTGAGAGGACACGGGAACATTTTCCAATAAGAAGACACCTTCAATCTGCTGCAGTAGGACACGTAGTTTCTGGATGCGAGGTTTTCCCACCAAATAAAAGTGAGATCCAGCCCCTGAAAATTGAATTTTATAAATGAACAGTATATCGTATTGAGTTTCTTGTCTGAGATTCTTTCTCTTCAGCACAGACGGTAGCTTAGAGCCCACGGCGGAATCCGTTCGCAGCCAGGAATTTGCCTTGGAAGGAAGGAGTTCTCACGTGCTTTGGTATTCCACAGGGTTTACCGGATATACGCTGCTTTGTTTGCAGTTTGTCTGACCTTGACTGATGGTGCGTGCAGGTCCGGCAGCGGTACGTTACAGAAGGAGAAGTAGTGAAAGAGCACATATTTCGACAGGAATTTCTCGGATGCTTTTGTTTGAGGATTAGCGTGACATCCAGTCTGTCAGTCACGGGACCCAAGCGGTCATTCATGGATAGGCGTGAGGCGCGTTGCTTTGCAGAACCCTGAGCGAGGTGCGTGTGTGGTGGTGCAAGCCAACATTGGGTGTGGTCCAGTGGACAGGGGATGTCTGATGGTGCGTGCTTCACAACTGAAAGATTTTTAACAGTGTAATTATATGTGAAGGATGATTCATGACGATATTTCTTGCATGGTTGGGACACAAAAGCATTACAGTTGTTTAAATATCCATATATCTCTTTCTACCCTGTAAATTGATTGAATAAACAATATTCCACACTTTGTATAAATTATTTAACCAATATTCCATACACTGCAATTTATTGCCCACCAACCAGCAAAATCTTTACATTAAGAAATAAACTATATTCTGTGCACTACCTCATATCCAATAAATTGTTATAAAAAAGAATATTCCACACAATGTCTAAAATGTTTAAACAGTATTGCATATACTGCAATCGCTTTCCCACCAAATTCTTTAAAATCAATAAACTAAATTTTCTAAATTGTTTAAGTAATATTCCAAACACTGCAATCGATTTCCCTCGAAATGGCCGATCTACTGAGTCTTTTTCCCGCCAATTTCCTGGAGGGGGTGAGGATGGGGAGATCTGGGGGTTTCCCAGAGGGTGGATTTAATCAATTGTTCGATTTAATCAATTAGTCTATGAAATTGATATCAAAAGTGTGCTTCTATCGGTGAGAGTGGAGATCCCAGAGGGATGGGCGAGGAGGAGGAGGATGGCAAGGATGAGGAGGAGTGGGAGGGCTGGGGGGAACAATAGGATAAGGACCTGTCAATGAAAAGGAAGGACTATCCTCAGGGGGCCATAACCCATCAATCAAAAGTATGGATTATCGCCAGAAGGTGTTAATCTTCTTACTTGCCCCTGATGTAGGTAACACGCAATGCGATCTGATGCCGCCCTTGTCCCAGTACTGGAGGCTAATGCTATAAGTTAAATATGCAGCAAATGAAACATACACAGTTATTAGTATGTCTGTCGAGCCTTTGGAGAATTACCCTGAGCAAAGATCCTGAGAAATGATGTACACCGAACGAGGTGGCGCAGTGGTTAGCACACTGGACTCGCATTCGGGAGGACGACGGTTCAATCCCGTCTCCGGCCATCCTGATTTAGGTTTTCCGTGATTTCCCTAAATCGCTCCAGGCAAATGCCGGGATGGTTCCTTTGAAAGGGCATGGCCGACTTCCTTACCCATCCTTTCCTAATCCGATGAGACTGATGACCTCGCTGTTTGGTCTCTTCCCCCAAACGATCCAATCCAATCCAATCCAAATGATGTACTGGAGAGAGGGCACATGAACCACCACCATTTTATACGACATTATGTGTTCAACGTTTCGTCTTCCAGCCAAGGTGACACTGCAGGGGCTATTGCAAAAGGTCATACGAGCATACCAGCCCAGAGCTGACCACACACCGTTACATCAGATGCAACAAGATCTGTTGCTATAGCATTTGATAGTTACCACCAGCGTTGCCAACGATTATCAATTTCGTTACACTCACAGGATTGTCAGGTTGCCCAATTTTACCTCAAAATACCATCTGTTTCTAAAATATTTGCTGGAATGCTTCCAAACAACAAAAATGACCATAAATTAAATGAAAAATTAAAAATTAAACGTTTTACTTACCTGTTCCTAGTTTTCTGGCGCTGAGAAATGCCGTACACTGCATCTCACCATTCCTCTCGTTGGTTCGAAAAAATCACATCGCCTTCTGTCCCCTCTTTTGGAGCAATGAATGCTACTACTTTTCTGTTTTTAGTCTGTTCCTATGAGCATTTTTAAGTTTTTAAGGCTACTAAACACTCGTTCCAATGAGGTATTGGAAAAGGGAAGACAGAGGCGAAGGAAATCTAGTTTCTGTAATTTTGGCAAATTTTGAGTTTTGGCTGCAGATTTCATATCAAATACTTTCTCCTTGTATACAGTGGCAGGTTTAGATACATCTAATCCAAGTTTCTCATGCTCAACCATAGCATATTTTTTTCCATTCAGAATCCAGCTACAGACTGTTGATTAATTTTTGAAGGACAGGAAACCTACTTACCACAGGGAGCAAGGATTTAACTGTGTAGTATTGGGCTACATTAGGTTCCACTATGGAAGTTATTTCAAAAATGTGATATGAAAAGTCAAATCCTCCTTTGATCTGCGATACAATCTCTACATTTCTACTTCTGACTTATGTTCGTTAAGGAGAGGGAATTCACTTTGGAAAAAGGTATTAAAATCTTTAAGTACATGTAAATGATTCTCGGTATTCTTGCCGCGTCAGTTCTGGATGAAATCTCGAGCTTTTGACGATTACCTCATCGTCATGAGCTGACTGTCTTCACAGCTGCTGTGGCAGCCTTTTTTTATAGCCCGTGGACGGCACCTGATTGGTCGGCTTATGATTGGTTGGCGATTACGTACTGCTGTCGCAGACGGTGTCAATGTGTACGCCGGTGGCGCCACCGCTTCCGCTGGAACGTAAACCTTGGAAGGAATGTCTCTGCTTCTTCTCTGCGTCAAGCGCTCGTTTCCATGCACAGCTCAGATGGTATCCTCTATCGCGGTTGAAGTTCTTTTGGCTCATTCTTATTTCAACAGCCTCCTTGATAACAGAATCCCAGTACGTGGAGGCATGGGACAGAAGTTTTGTTTCATCGAACAATATTTTATGTTTGTTCATGAGGCTCTGTTCCGCAGTTGCCGATTTCTCCAATTCTCTATTTTTAATATGGCGTTGGTGTTCTGCACAGCGGTCGGAAACGGTACGAATCGTCTGACCTATATAATTGCTTCCGCACTTACAGGGTATATTATAAACTCCAGGGACCCTGAGGCCGAGATTGTCCTTAACAGGGCGCATCATCTCCTTAATTTTCTTAGGAGGACGAAAAATCAGTCTTATGCCTGGTCTACGCAGGACTCTTCCTATTTTGCTGGAAATCGCGCCACAAAAAGGAAGAACCGCAATCGGTGTTTCATCCTGTGAGTGTGCAGCATTTTCACGTTTCCTTTTTTTTGGAGAACGCTGCCTTTATATCGCTTGCACCATAGCCATTCTTTCGGAACACGTACTTCAGATGGTTAATCTCGGACCTTAAGTGGCCCTCGTCAGAAACAGTTTTTGCTCTATATACCAACGTGTTCAAAACGGCTCTCTTCTGAGCAGGATGATGGAAACTCTGTGCATTCAGGTATAAATCGGTATGCGTCGGCTTACTGTATACAGAGTGGCCAAGACGCCCGTCCGCCTGTCGTTGTACTAAAACGTTAAGAAAGGCAGCCTCCCTTCCTTCTCCATCTCGGCAGTGAACTGGATGTTCGAATGGATGCTGTTCATGTGTTCCAGGAATTGTTGGAGAGCTTCTGCGCCGTGTGGCCAGATCATAAATGTATCGTCAACGTAACGATAAAATAAGGATGGAAGGAGGGGAGCCGAATTTAGTGCACATTCCTCAAAATTCTCCATAAAAAAGTTAGCCAAGGATGGAAACAACCGAGAGCCCATCGCCATATCGTCCGTCATTTCATAAAATTTTTGTCGTCATCACGTGCCGGAACAACTTTATAGTTTCAGGAGGAAAAATATCCGCCAGCATTTTCAAAGTGTCCTCCACAGGAACTTTTGTGAACAGCGATACCACATCCAGGCTGACTAAAATGTCATTTGGACCAATTCTAATCTGTTTGATTTTCTCAATGAACATCTGGGACTTTTTGATGTGATGTTCACACCGGCCGACTATAGGAGTCGTCAACTTTGTTAGGTTTTTGGCCAGCTTATAAGTAGGAGAACCAATTGCACTGACAATAGATCTCATGGGAACATTATCCTTGTGGATCTTCGGTAGTCCGTACCACCTGGGCGGTCTAGTTGATGCGCATTTTGTTCAAAACATTCTGGGACCTGTTACGATAGTACGTTGGCAAACTAATTTTCAAACGCAACGTCTTCACAATGACATGTACACGAATTTAATAGTCTTCGATTGTATGATATCGTTCAAAACAATCTGGCACATGTAATGCAATCCTGCACGTCTTGCATTCCCACGTTGTTTCGCTGCGTCGCTTATGCTTTCTGCACACTACACAAGCTCTCGCAGGATTTACTTTTGATGGTGTTGGATCGATATGTTTGGGAAAATGTGCCCAATGCCGCACGTGCAGTCTTTGTGGTATATCGCCGCTAATCGTCCCTTCCGATGATATTCCGGTAAAGGTGTAGTTTTCAACAATGATTCTGCAATGTGAATCCTATATTCTGCGTAGCTCTGTCGTTTGCCGCAATGTATTTTGTAATACAAAATCTACGTGTTAAATAAAGCAACATCAAATAGGTAAAAGAATATCTTGCGGTATCCTTTCATACATTTTCTCATCACAGGGAAGCATGCGAGCATCTGATCTTGGCGATCAATTCCACTCATGCCTCTATTGTATTCGACGACACATTTCGGTTTCCACGACGCATTGCGGAGAGGCGTGTCTGTGGCAATCATTTCTATTGTTGAATGTTTTGTGGAAAGCATGTAAACGTCTCGTTTATCGTTCCATTTTAGGGACAATATTCCATTACAACTCCTCACTGTATATTCTCCCTTCTTTAATTTTGCCTTCAGGAAGTCTGTGGGCATATTTTTTTTTCTGTTTGAGCGCACTGTTCCAATCACATTAGTTTTATTGGTGAGGAGAGTTTTGAAAAGTTTCGGTGAAGACTGTGATAGTTCTAGAACTACACTTTCAGAGGCACTACCACTAGCATCACGTTTATCACTAACCGTATACATCTTAAAATCATAGCAGTATCCTGAACTTGACTAACACAATTTATAAATTTTAATGCCAAACCTCGCTCTTTTTGATGGGTTAAATTGTTTGTGGGATAAGCGCCCCTTAAATTTCATTAATGATTTATCAATGGCAATATTCTCTTGCATACACTTCCTTAAATTTTTGATTGAACATATCTATGACTGGCCTAAGTTTGTACAGCTTATCTGTATTGTTGCCTAAACTGTTATTCGCTAGATGCAGAAATCTACTTACGTGCAGAAATCTCCTGAATGGCATCGTCTTCCTAAATATTGGCGTTTCTATAACGGCCCTCCTAGACCTTACTTCAGCCATGATTATACATAGAGCAATGTATATTTTTATTTCATTACAGCCGATAGGAGACCACTTTTGGTCTATTTTTCGTCTCTTCGGTTCATTGTTGAGTACGTCTGTGCATATCTATTCGTCTCAGTTACGATGTTTTCCCAAAATTTACTGTTAAATATTACATAGAAAACGTCTAATTCTCTTATGCTTGTACTCACGTGCTGTAAATCTGCTTCCTTTATTCCGGGAATTTCCGTATACGTCCAGATTGTTGGTTCATTGTCTTCCTTTTGCCACACCCACGACTCTGATTGTTGCTGGTAGGTTTGCTCTTCTTCGTCAGTGTCACCTTCAATCACCAGCCGCTTACACCGTTTTCGTACAGGAGGTAAAACGTCGCTACCACTGTCACTGCCGCCGTCAAAATATCCTGCAACGTCATTGTTGGCTATGCCACCACATGTCTCCCTTTCCTCGTGAACACGTTTGCTACACGTCGGGAACATTGTGAAAGTATTTTTGTAATGTCGGCAGGTCCGAATGCGACGAAGAACACTTCGTGTATGCCGCGTGTACTCGATCAGTTCCGCATCGTGTCAGAGATGTTATGTTTACATTTGGCGCGGATGACCGACGACGTCTCTTACACAACATGCGCTTGTTCGGAGCGGTAAACGTACCACGTCTCTGATACGTCTAGGTGATGTTTGGCCAGGACGGCACGCTACGTCTCTCACACGACATTGTAAGCTAAGGGTTTAAGTAGGCTTTGAAGCACAAAGCTGGATCATATGACATGCTACATGTGGGAAGTATCTTTTTAGGCTCCAAAAAACTGAATGAAGCTCTCCAACCATAAAATTTGCTGTGACCAAGCTAAAACCAACTAGATTATCAAGATTAATGTTCTTTCATATTAAAGAATCTATCACTGCCTGCTTAGCTGAGTGGTAAAGTGCTTGCCTCCCATGCAGCAGGCCGGGTTCAATTCCCGGCCGGGTTGGAGATTTTCTCCACTCGTGGACTGGGTGTTCTGGCATCGTCGTCATCAATTTCATCCTCATCAGCAGCATGCAACTCGCCCAATGTGGCGTCGACTGAAATAAGAGTTGCACTCAGTTGCCGAACTTCCCTGGACGGGGCCTCCTGGCCAACAATGTCTCACGCTCATTTCATTTTACTTCATTGCCTAGTATAAGGTGTCAGCACTATCCGATGAAACTTCAAACATATCAAAGAAACTAGTTTTAATCTGGCCTGAATCCATAAAGAAATTCATGACTGTTAATGGGCATTGTTTAGTAATGGTTAGATCAGTAATTTCATTCATGATCACTGAAAAAACTTACCTGGATATCTCAGTTTATATGCAAGGACTTAAAAATATAAACAATGGGTAAAGAAAGTCAGATTTCGTACGCTTTAAAACAATCTTCTGAGTGATTATTGAATAAGAAAATACGTACTTACAAAGTGGTGCAACAGTTTTCATTTGATTAATATGTTCGGAAGGCTTTATGTTCCTCAACATTTCAAATCTATGCACTGTTAAAACACTATCATGTACCTTGCAGTGTGCTGAGTCATGTTGGTCCCTCCATTTGCTGCTCTTATGTAACCAACCATTGCATTCAAGGAAGCTTAACCAAGAATCGCAAAGTGTGTTTATTTTAGATTTCTTTTATTTCTCTTTTTAAGAGCATGATGTTGTGGTAGAGAAAGCATTGTGGTCCTTTTCAACAAGCTCACTTTGTGAATTAGGAGTTTCGAGTAAATTAGGTGAGTCAGGAAATTCGGAAGGAATATGCACATTATCCACAGATGTAATTGTGTAAATTAGGCTCTGGGACATTTGCAGATTTCATACATTCGGATAAGTATACACAGACAAGAAAGAAAAAATTCCGGATTTTTCGTGGATTTTCGGGTTAGAAAAGCTCTTTTTCCCACGTGAAAGTGCGCTTTTTCCATAATAAGCGACAATGTAGTTTCCCTAGGAGGAGTAAAAACATCACTCGTTTAAATGGTAAAGGTTTTATACACCAGTGTAGCTTCCAGCAAGATGTACGCTGGATAGTTTCATATTATGATACAGTGCATATTTTCATATTACAAAAGTATAAATTCGAATTCCATGAAACACAGCACGTTAGTTTCCTAAGCAATGCTCTTTTGTAAGCCAGTCATAGGTCATGCTACGTGATCTCACCAGTCGATGACAGCAAATATTCAGAGCATAGAACACGTGATGTCAGCCAATAGCAACATCACTGTTAAGTACTGCGACCACCCTAATAGGAAAAGTTAATGGTTTAAATTAATATACATATTGTCACTACAAGAAAAGCTAACCTTTCACATGTAATATTGGTCTTTTTTGCGTGTGTTACACTTTAAGATAATCACATAAATGTGCCAGTAAAATTTAAAATAATGAGATAAATATCTCCTCTTCTGGAATCGAAATTCTTCAAGTGGCTCGTCCTCAAAGTGTTAAGCTTTAAACGAGAGTCAAACGCTGTTTGATTTTAGAAATTCATCACATGTTCTCACACATAACGTAATTCATCTTGCATAAAAGGAAATTTAGCTTGAAAGTAATGCTTTCCAAACCACCATTCGCAATTTTTTCCCGAGACCTGTTAAAAATAGGTTCGCTTCAGCAGCTGCTAGAGAGCGCCAGAAAACAGTCATTACCTGGTGTGTGCAGCTATGACGATGTGGGAACCATGTATGTTCACACACATATAGCATTAAGAGTTCTTACATGACGTCATAAAAGAAATAGGACATTAGAGGATACTCCAATGTCATAGGACTTTCTTAAATCATACTGAAATGCATAATTTGGCTTAAAGGACACGTTAATATGTCCAGATTTGCAATGAAGTAGGCCCCAACCTGATATTAGGCTTTTCAGTGCACTTTTTGGGATGAAAATTTTCTTTGAGTACCAGTACTCACTGTCTCAGGCTTGGTTATTTATTATGGCATAATTCCATACGTGCCAGAAGACGAATATGCGCACTTGAAATTCAGTGACCAGTTGAAACTAGCGAATAGTGTGGAATGAAACATTTCGTTTCTTATAAATCGTTTACATTTGCCAAAAAGGTAAATAAAAGCTACATTTATTTAGCAAACCGACAATACTAACTTCGTTGTTGTGCAAGGCGATTAATGCTTCACTGCCCAAAACGTGGAAACAAATTAAATCAGAAAACTGAAACTAATAACATATTTTTGCCTTCCATAATTATGTGAGTGTATTTTAATTCACTTGATACCTCCCTGCCACAGAAATCCGTTCTGTTTTCATTTGATGTGTGAACTGCAAACGAAAAGAAAACAGCAAAATCACCAAATGTAAACAAGTGTCACTATCCCCCTCCTCACTACAACCCATACCGCTCTGTGCACGCGCAAATCTGGCAGCTTTTTCTGGGTAGCATGATTGCTTCTTGTTACTGCTACAGCCACACTTCAAGTAGACAGAAGCGGAAGATACTGCTCATACGCAACTCAACTGCGCATGCTCAGAAGCCCACTGGCTACTGCTCAAAACGAACTTAATGTAAACAGTTATGACGTCACACTCATTGGAAATAGTTTGCTTTTATGAAATATTCTATTGTCTTCGTCCTAAAACCTTTGAAATATTTTTCTTTAGCAGGCGCTTGTGTGTAAACTATGTGTTCTTGTTGTAAATGGCGCATTTCCTTTGCAAATTAAATTTAATTTTTGTTTTATTCTACCATTTAGGTTTTATCGCTGTAGTATTATTCTGCAGCAGTGGGATACAAAAAAATTCTTTGTTAGACCGCCAGTTCTTACCAGTCAAAAGTACAAAAAATTAACTCAAAACAAAAACAATGAAAAATTCCTGGAATTCTAAAAAAATTCTGGGTTTTTCTGGTTTCCTCCCAGATAAAAAAATTGCTGGGTTTTTCTCAGATTTCCTAGTTGTCCTGGAGTGTATACACCCTGATACATGCAACAGCAAATTATCGGCCTTTCCTTAACCTATTATTCTGATAATTGTTTTATGACCCCCTGAGGGATGATTTATGACTCCCTAGTGATAATCAAGCTCTCTTAGTAAACCCCCCACACTTCATCCCTCTGGGAAATTCCCTATCCTCCTTCCCCTTGCTGGTACAAGCACAGATATCGAATTAACTAATTATTTAAAGCAATCAATTAATTATCCCCTCCTCCTCCTGCAGAACCCCCCCAGCCCTCCTCTCACCCACCGCCCCCTCCACTCCTCCAACTGGAAACTGGTGGGAGAAAGACTCAATCTGTGCTGGAGATAAAGGCTCTCATGATATAAACTGAAATCAATGTGAACTACATAATAGAGGATACATTGTTTACTTATAACATTCTATTTTAAGGGGTTGGATTTCTTTCTTTGGGCGAAAAAAGCTCATGTCCTACAACTGTGTGTCCTAATTACATAATTAATTTGCTGAAGATTGGTGGTATTGTCTTGATGGAAAATTTGTGTGTGTGCTCGCTCGGAGATGCAGGAATCGACTGAGTTAGGGCCCAAAGCCACAACCAAAGGATGTCCCACCACCACACCCCTCGACCGCTCCCTACCACCCCCTCACAGAAAAAATTGCCAGGAAAAATCGCTCATCCAGTACTTATCTGATGGCCTGTAAGAATTCAACAACAGGAAATTCAACTACATTGCAGAGGACATAATAATATATTGTTTATCTGTAAAATTCAATTTGCACACCAACTTTCAGGGGTTGGATTGCTTTATTTGGCGGGAAAAACTCATCATTCTCTGCTCTTTATTTAATTTTGGAAGATGCAGGTCTTGTAAAACATATCTTAAAGAAAAAATTAGATACCTAAATAGATCACTTTTTTTGTCACGCAAGGAATACCATCATGAAATCGACATAAACATAAAACACCCACTGCACATAGTTACACTGTTACAGATCCTGCTAAACATAGCTTTCAAAAAACCTCCCGACTGCGTTTTCATGCGTGGTGCGCTGCACCATACACGCTGGCCCACTAGAACCCTTGGAGTCCTGAGCTGAGGGCTGGAAGGCGCCAGTCACCTGCAGAGGAATGCATTATACCAAATGTCACCTTCCTATGAAATCTGATACCAGACTCACTTCCTGTTTTGTTCCCAAACACACACCTTCCACACCAGGTCAATGCAAGCAGCTGCTCTATGTGCTTACCCTGCTGTGCAGATACTGTGCCAGACTGTGACTCGAACATGGGGCATTTGCCTTTGCCAGACAAGTGTTCTGCCAGTTGCACTATCCAGAGATGACTCACTACTCATCTCAAGAGCTTTTTTCCATGTGTATCTCTTCTCCAGCTTTCTAAAATTATCGAAATTATTCTGAGATAATAATTCAGTGTGGTACAGAGACCATATCAACAAAAATTGCAGGGAGTGAGGGAATAAAATGAGGGAAAGAGTTCAACTAGTTAATCAAAATTACGTTTTACAATTTAGATCTCTATACACAATATAAAAATGTTTGCACCTATTTTCAACAGTATGAAAGTTGACTCTTCAAGCTTTCCCAGAGATGTGTTGTAAATAGTCTTCACAGGTTTGCACCGGATCACACTGTACAAATTCCAAAATATTTCCTCCAAGCAACTGTCCGACATCTTCAGGTGGTTCAACCTTGTTCGTGGCTAGGTACAACTGACTGATAAAAGTTGATGATCTGATAGCTTTACCTAAGAGTCTTAGAATAAAATATTATACTAACATGATGAAATGTCGTTTATTGAAGTTACTATTAGAAGTTATTATAATATTGCTGGGATTCAGGAGGAATTTTGGTGTTCTTCCATTTTCTAAAACAGAGAAATGTTCAACCACATTTAATAACAAAACTTATGAAGAAAGAATCTACTAGTGAACTCAAAAAAAGTCCATTGCCAGCTCCAGAGGGTGCTGCAAGTCAGTCTCCAAAATCTAAAAATATGTTGCAGGTGATACAGCAATACACACTGATAAATCAAATGTTTTCAGTTACAAGTCCACATCGAAGTTGAGTGTAGCAAGTAAGATTCTTTTTAACACATATAATAATATACAAATGATATTATCAGGTATCTTATTGTTAAATATTTTATATCTGTTCTTAGTAAAGCAACCATATCCTTTCTATAAGCAAAATTCTTGAGATTATATGCTGTGATTATCTGTAAAACTGTATGATTTTCACTATTCACTCCCCAAAAATTTATTCATAAATTCGTCAAGCAGATTGTTGTCATCATGTCACTTGTCTTGTATCTCACTATACCCACGTACATAAAAAGGTGAAAGGGGGTTAGTAAAGTATGTACTATATCATATTGGCAGCATTAATTGCTTTATTCATTATTAAACCATTGGGCTTAAAACCACATCTTTTTTCAGTTTACTGATATCCTGATATTGTCACAATAAGTAGTAAGTTTTATGGAGAATCTAAGTTTCAGACCTCCTACAAACTAATTCTTTTTGACATATATCAAGAAATTTAAAGTTTTATGTAATTTGGGACTTTGACGTAAGTATACTTTCTATTGAAAATGCTACAAAAATGTATGTAATGTCAAACTCATTAGATTATGGAAACTAGTTAAGCCCAGATGAACGTTTTTCTTACCTGACAGAAAAGCGACTATTGGAATAATAGATCAAAGAAGGGGATTGGTATTTTTGAACTCACAAGCCTGTTTCGTTTCTGCTCCAACTCATATTTACCTTCATATCTAATAACTGAAACTTGAATTTCCATTCTGGGTTCTACTATTATATCCCCTTGGGGTGAAGTTCCAGGAACAATCATACCAACATCATTTTTGACAATTTTCTTCAGAAACAGTCTCAAGCATTGGATACAAAACAAAGATCTTTCCCACATTTGTTGCCTGCAACACTTAAGGACTCTTCTCAGAATTTCCAATGAGTAACTTCATTCGACCTCAATAACCAGTATGCATTTCTGTTGTTTTTCTACTTGTTTATTGACAAATCCAGCAAATGGATTAGTTACATTAATCTAAGTACCTGCACTGTGTGCTAGTACAGGAGAGTCAAAGACCATTTTGTGGTGTATTTTTAATAACATCATGTTATGGGGCACTGTGATATATTTTTGAACAAGTCTTGATGAAAGGAAGTGGAAGGCTGAATAAAAAGTAGACAGTGCTATTTAAAAAAGATATATATTTGTAATGAAGTAAATTACAAGAAAGACAACAGTGCTTTTAATGCTGCCACGACAGCTTCACAATATTTTCTTGAAATATTTTTTGTTTTGCCTAAGGACAAAAAGTTATGTGACGTGGTTAAGATAAATGGGATACCCTGTCAGTGAATGTGGATATGCTCCTAAATAAGGCCATAAATGGAACCACGAATCTTTATACAAGCATTTATGTAAACATAAATAATAATGTAAATCTGAATAGGCTCTCTGTTGTTTATAATACACAGGGTGTCTCAAAAGATATATTACAATTTCAGTGTGTTACAGCAGCCAAACTAATTAAGATTTTCAAACCATTTGGCTTATGTGACCAAAAAAACTCACAAAGCTGTGTTTGTATATGTTTCTGGTTGTTGGGGATGAAGCACAATGACAATGGTTCAAGAAAACGTTCGGTGTGTGGAATAATTTATTCAGGCCAGATCGGACTTGTAGGTCCAAAAGAACTTCCAAACATGGTACAGGAAGCAATCACACTCAGAGATGATATGTCAGTGGTGCAGGAGTTTTATGCAGACAGTATTGCGTTCAGACTGTGGAAGATGTTCTGGGCTAGGTGTTTTCATATGGATGGGTTGGCAAAGGTGGTCCAATTTCCTTGACTCCTAGATCATTTGACATTACACTGACTGACTTCTGTCTAGGGAGTACCTCAGAAAGAGAGAGACCACCAAACATCTGTCAACCATATCAATGATTTGGCGAACTGAATCGTTGCTGCTACTACCACTGTTGATGCAGATATGTTGTGCCAATGGCGGATACAATAAGAGTACTGACTGTATCTTGTGCACGCCACCAAAGATGTGCACCTTGAAGTTAACTGAACTGCATAAAGCTTTTTGAGATAATGTGTCACGTAAGTCAAACATAGCTTGAATATCTTAATTAGCTTCGACGCTGTAACACATTAAAGATGTACTGTACCTTTCGAAACATCCTGTACATAAATGATCTGATTGCAATACCAAATGATGCAGATACAGTATCTTCTGTATATGATGCAAGCTTAGGAATGAAAACTATTATCACTTGCTCACTAAAAACGAAGTTGAGGAAATGTTCAGAATGTTAACAGGTGGATTATGATTAAGTTTTGCTAAAAGTTGTTACATACAATTCAGTACTTCTCGTAAAAGTCTAGAAGTAATAAAAGCAGTTTTCTTACATAATGAGATGCAAGAAGTAGAAAATACACATGATTACGCTGTAGTTGGTTTATTCTGCATACTTCCGTTCATTAAACATATGTGGAACTATTTTTTGAGGCTAATAGACTTCCAGGGATAGTATTTTCAAAACAGAGAAGCAAGTTGTGAAAATTATATCGGATGTAAGTTCTAGAACATCATTAAGAAAAAATTGTCTTTTTGACAGCTGCTTCACAGTATCTTCTCACCTCTATCTGTTCATCTCCACCACCCAACTCTCTGTGTCTCTTCATCTCCTCCCTCCCCCCTTTCTCTGCCCATCCCTCTGTCCCCACTCTCCAATTATATGTTGCTCCTTCACCATCTGTCCATATCCTACTTTCCCTCTCCTTGTCCATCTCCTCCTCCCCCTTCCCTTTCCATCTGCCTACTACTCCTCTACATATTCCATCTACCTCTTGCATCTCCCTCTGCTCCCATCATCTCTGCCCATATCCTCCACCCCATCTCTCTAATCACTGCCTCCTTCCTCTCTCTCTGTCCATCTCCTATGGCCCTCTCTTGTCCATCTCCTCCTCTGCCAACTATCTGCCCAAATCCATTGCTTCTCTCTCTCTCTCCAGCTCTTTCTCCCCCACTGTCTGTTCAGCCCCTTCCCTCCTACTCTCTCTGTGTCTGTCCACATCATCTCCCCCCCCCTCTCCTCATCCAGCCCCTTCTACAACCCCTCAACACGCCTCAACCTGTGCCCATCCACAAATGTAGCCATTGCAAAACTAGTGAATAAAGGAGAATGACACTACTCCCACAATGCATCTGTTGTGCAGGCAGCCTACATGACAGGAGCTTGAAAACCATTTTGCCACTGATATATAGGCTGCTTTGCAAAGCAGGGTGATTAAGCAGGCTAATGCTAGTCCATCAAAACACATCTGTTGTTTAGGTCTACCCACATGTAGGAGGCTTTAAAACCATTTTTTGCCCCTGACATGTAGCCTGCCTAGCAAAGCAGTCCGATAAGGCAGGCCAATACTATTCCTACACAACACACGTGTCATACAGTGCAGAAGCCATATGACAGTGACTGAAAAAACATGTGTTTGTCCTATCTCTGCTCCCATTGGAGCTAGGAGGTTATAAACACCACAGTGCTGATCATTGTGGATGTTGTCTGTGTTCCAAATTTGGCTGAAAACAAATGAGCGGTTTGTGAGGGGATCCCAGATATACATATATGCATATATACTTACTTGTCTGCATTGTACATATATTATTAATATTTCTCTTTTCTCAAAAAAAACAGTGGAAAGCATGAATATAACACTAAGACAAAAACGACCTCTACAAACACCTCAAGAAGCTAACTTTAGCACAGAAAGAGTCAAATACATTGATAAACATGTACTTGCATTCAAGTACTTACCAAAGAATATTAAATGTTAAGTAGATAGTGTGATGGTGTGAAAGACTGAGTTGCAGTTCATGTTCATTTATACACTTATGTTCATGTTTCAAGAAAATTATTAATGTTTCTTATCATTATATCTTCTTCAAGAATAAGTGTTAATACAGAAAGAAATCAGACACATTGGTACAATTAATGTACGCAAAAATTTAGAAGGGCACATTAAATTTCATGTAGATAATGTGGTAGAATCTAAGACTGAATTATACTCCTACTCCATATGAGACTATCTTCACAAAAACTCTCAATTTTTCTGTTTTAGGTTAGTGTATAATTAGAATTAGTATTGTAATACAGTAATGTGCATATTATTATTGTAATATGGTATGTAATGTCATTTCACTGTTTTGCACACATCCCAGAGACTGCTCTCCATGGGATCCACGGAAAATGGCTATTGTAAAGTAAATGTAAACGAATCCAAACTCGTGATTTTAACACTTATTGCAAATATTCTTAAATTCCTCAAATCATAAGGTTCCAAAGATAAATTCTTGAAAGTTATGATTGAGATTCGTAATTAAACTAGCAATTCCTTCTATTCTATTGCAGAGTACTGTATCTACAAAAAAAACTCTCAAAATTAATGTTATGGATTATTTTCAAATGTGAATTAACGCCTAATACAAAAATCGTTCATAGTATTACTGCAGTTGATTAAAATACACATATTTGACTTCTTTCTATATTTCCAGAGGTCTAATGAACGTGTTCTATGTAATGTAATGTAGTTACCAACTTTAAATTCATCTTCATTGCAATACTGCTCAGATTAAGGGTTAAATCTTTTTGCTCTGTCTCACGAAGGGAAGACACGTGACAATGTTGATTATGATCAGTCCATCAAAAGGGAATGTTAAGCCTGGTGCTATTCAAGAAAAGAAGCCAATACACTACCACCATGTTTCATCCTCTGCCATCTCCTACCCTCATAGAACACATAAACTGTAAGCACACCCATTAGAGTCGCCTACACTTAACTGATACACTTGAAATAGAATTCGCATATATCAGTAAGATTGTGCATGGAGAAAGAAAACCCTTTCCAACTGGATGGCTGAAACTACCTCTCAGAGTCTCCCAGCCAACAATACCATATTACTACTACTACTACTACTGCTACTACTAGTACTAGTACTACTACTACTACTACTACTACTACTACTAATAATAATAATAATAATAATAATAATAATAATAATAATAATAATAATTTTATTGTCATTAGGCCATTACTACCTTGAACATTTTGTTACATATTTTATGCTGTCCTACTAACATAAGAGCCGAACCCATTTTATGTGGTGTGTTGTAATGTAATAGTACATGGCGACGTATGACCCATTACTATTATAGTGCATTTAAAATTAGTTGCGACTTTTGAGATTTGGCTCACTGGTGGCGACATGACGCCATTGCCCAGGAAACACCAATAGCGAGCTTGCTTTCCCTACCACGCCGCCAGCAGTTCGGTTGGTAAAGCCCCCTGTTGCTATGCCGCGAATAGACAATACCACGTGGTGGCGCACATTAGAGGCACGTATGTCCATTAGCTCTCATTGCAAAGTGATATTTTCTGGCACTGAAGAGTTCTACAATGAACGAGTGTCTCGTGTTGGCGCTTCATTAATAATAACAGTGTAAAACGTCTGAACACGAGATTCGAAATAAAAGTGGTCATCCAAGAACACATTCACCAGCTGTGAAGATAATCTTCTGACGCAAAATATTCCTCCGAATTCGACAATACTAGTGGACAATGTGCAATACCACTCGGCTGTGATGGACAAAGCTCCAATAATGCAGCAGAGAAAAGGGCTATTTTCTCGCTACAAAGGAATGTTGGATTGGATAAAGTTGAGCCTAGCTTGTGTAAGACGAAGTTAGTGGAACTTGTGGTACTGTACAAACTAAAAACTCCAGGCTACAAGGTAGTCAAAATTGCTAGAGTATAGTTTCATCATGCTTCCTCCATATCATCCTCATTTAAATACGAGGGAATATAAGAGCCTAGGTGAAAAGCAATGTAGCAAAAAATTACACTCAGTGAGGTTGAAAAGCTGATAAAAGAAGTCATTGCAAATGTTACATCACACGACTGGTTTCAGACTGTCAGCCATACTAAGAATGTAGTTGAGGAGACATGGATTCATGGAGGACTGTGTCAGGTTTTGAGTAATACTTTACTTCTCTTGTTGGTGTGTTAACACCTACTTCTTTTCCATAAACAAGCTGAGTCTACAGGTATACACCTCACTAATATTCTAATGCAGTTCAAACTGTGGCAGGGTCCAAAAACAGTGTATTATTAAACTAGCATTGAGGGCGAGACATATCAATAGTTACGATAAAGTGCATTTGCAGTATAAAAATACATGTGTTGCTTCTTAACTTGTATTGTTGCAAAACCCACGCCAATTCTCGTTTCACACGTCCTTAAAAATTACTTTATTTCATTTTCATAAAATCAGTAGTTGCTTGAATATTGCGGTAGACATGGAAGTTTGGCATATCAATTATATGGCAAAATACTCTTCACTTTGCATGGTATCATTTGCCAAAACCTTGTGTTGATATCTCAGACCTTTTATGAGATACGAGGGATTGATGATATTTCATTCTGGCTTTTTCACTGGTCATTGCTTTCGTGACGAAGCCCTTTACTTACATTCCATTTTCTCGATTTTGGAGACAGATAACGATATCTTTCAAGGTGTAAAAAATAATTTAATATGCTATCCAAATTTCACATGCAGCTACATATGACCTAACATACAGAAAACTCAAATTCATAGCGCCCCTATTTTTCAGTGTAAATTTCCAGAATTTCTTGCAGTAGTTTAGCTAATGCCAAAATATCACAATAACTATGACCACTAATGAAATGATAGGTAATTTACCAAGAAGCTGACGAATAAAACTATAAGATGAGCGAGGTGCAGAGTTTATTACGGTATAGTTTCATTAAAATCGTGAAATAAAGTTTGCAGATCGGCCAGCTTGTGCGGCTGACAGATTACATGCCAAACTGGCCTGGCGATATCGTCGCCTGCTGACGCATTCAGCACACGCTGGCAACTACACTTCCCTCCACTCGCTCCATACTGAACTGTCAAAAGTTGCAATTAATTTTAAACGCATTATAGTATTAACATTGCTTGTGGAGCATTCTGTGCAATGGTGTTCAGCACATCATGTTTACATGGAGTTTAAAAATTACGCAGTTACAAGTTTAAAAATTACGCAATCACATGAATATAACAATAAAATACTGATAAACACAGTTTTTAGCATGTTACAAGGAGCTACACAAATATATGTCAATAGAAGGAATGCTTCTTTATCTTCAGACAACTAACTAACAACGATGAATTCATACTATGTAATTATCATACATTAAATTCAGTTGATGGTATCTGAAAAAAATAGTTACATGCGAACACACTACTTTAATCTTTAGCTTCAAGATATTTTTTACATGTGTACCGAAAAATTTTACTTTTGGTAACAGACATATTTTCAGTCATCCTTATATAGTGTATCAAACTGTTGCAAGAAAGCATCCTGTATTTACATCGCTTTGCCAGTTAATTTGAGCCAGTTCCCTTCAATCTGTTAATCGATTGTACTTCTTGGGATCTAATTATGGATATTTCTGTTCCATGTTGCAGTACAGTAAGTCTTTACGTAACTATCTGTTTCAAGTATTTATCGTACTGTTAATATGTTTAGTTCCTTAAATTTATTCCTGTGAGATTTTTAAAAATATAATTTAGCTATATATGTCAGAGATTTATTTATTAGCTTTAGCAATCTTTATAGACGCACATTTGTAGTATTTTCACAGATGGGGATAGCATTTAATTGGTGTGAATGAACTAGTCCATAGTACCTTGTTAGTTGTTTTGTGTGTTTATTGTCCTCCACATTTTTGTCGTCAGGAATATGCTTGAACTGGTGATAGTTGTATACGATTCTTGCTTGTCAAATACCTAACCACCATCATCCCCAGGACTTTATAATAATGAACTATTCTTTTAACTCAAGTTTCCTAGCTTGCAGTAGTATCTTTCAGGGTTTGTGTTTTGTTTGCATATATTTGCTTTTTTGTTCTTCTGTTAACATTTATAAATATGTTATTTTTGCTGAAGCAGTTGTTTCCATTTCCTATATATAGAGAAGGTTTCTTCTGTAAGCCATCTATTGAAGCACTACTAGTATCAACTGAAGTGTTATCTGCGCGCATGCACTCATTATTTTGGACCATGTCGCTTACGCATAAAATGAAAAGTAGTTGGCCATGCACTGACGCTCGAAACATGTTGTATTTAACAAATTCAAAATTCTAATAGACATTTGCAATAGTATTTTTCACTTGATGTTTAATTTTTACAAAGATTTCTCTGCTTTCCATGAATGATTTATGATTTCGGCTGCTTTCCCCCTTATGCTATTAATGAACTGGTGCTTCCTGTAGGAAGATTCAAGTGGCATCCTGGAGACATATTCGCTGGTGGCTCACAAGTCCGATGCGAGAGCCGACTTGACGCCCACAAGCGCCTTATGTCATAGCATTGAAGCTTTTATAATACCAGCAGCATTAATCAGCGACACACTTTTAAATCGTCGAATACCCTAAATCGATTATAAAATACCTTAAAAATGAATGTGAAAGCCACAAAAAGGACATAAACTCGGAATTACTTAACCAAACTTCAAACAATATTGGCATAACAGCATTTGAAATAGTTCAAACAAGCATCTTAATTTCCGGAGTTTCAGTTTAGAAACGTCAGTGTGGCTACCATGGTACACGTCACGATGTGTACCATAGATTAGGTTTGTAAGCGACGTTGTTGTCTTTGCGAGTAGCTTTCTGCTCACGAGTTTTGATATGTTTCGCGAAGTCTTTGAAATGGATGGCGGTGAATGAGAGTGGCGTGTTTAGCCGGATTAACGTTTGATATTAAATTGATTAATGAATGGTTGTGAGTGTGTGGCTGTATACTAATAATGAACTAGGTCAACATTGTTTAATTTAAAATTCGCAAAAACGCTGAGTTGCAGCGAAAAGTGGTTCGTAGAACTTCTGTGAAGCAGCAGTTGACATAAGCGTCCTACGTGTCTCTATAGTTAGTTGCTAAGTGTGAAGATGGTTGTACCTGCAGCAAGTAGGAGTGGACAGGCTCCAATATCGACTTCGTCGGGATGGAAGAGCCTCATAACATTTACGGTTCTATTTTTAGCGTGGATTTCTGGTTTTGCATCCAGATTGTTTGCTGTGATAAGATTTGAGAGTATCATCCATGAATTTGATCCATGGTGAGTATGGCAAAACTTCTGCAGCTGATTGGAGAAGATTGCTGTTATTTGTTATCTGCGTCAGAATGTTAAAACTCCATCCATTTCGTGTTACCAATCTCGCGTATGCCTTCTTAGGAAAGCCTGGTGTGGTCGATTGAAGTTGGCGATACCTGACGTCGGCTTTAAGCCGTGACGTATGATGAATAGCGTGTGACGTCATACCAGTGAAAACATTAATATTTATTTATTTTTGTGCTTCCTACAGTACTCCGGTATGGTGAACCGAAACTTAGCCATCTTAGAGTCCAGATTGTCATCGTCATCATCATCATCATCATTATTATTATTATTGTTATTATTATTGTTATTAGGTTTACACTGCCTTCGACTTGAGTGCTCATCCTCCCCGATTACCTGACAGTACCTGAATGATCATGTTACGTACTACCATGTGAAAATCCTATGTTATCATCGACCAGAAATGTTTATTTTCATTAACTTAGCGTTGTTCAATAATAAAGTTAATAGCACCATTTTCTCATCTAGTTTTGCAGATAAATAATTTTTGATGATTTTTAATAAATTACGCCCCTTACTTGACTCATAACTCCATTTGCTCACGTTTGGGACTTCCAGCTAAGTAAAAACTTTCTTTAGGCGCCCCATACATTACAGAATGATTGAATTTCGTGCAAGTATATACAAATACAAACTGCGTATCCAATGACACTGATTTTCATATAAATATATGCCATTCACCCATGAAATCATCTGATGAAATATCCAAATTGTAATTGTAAAAAAAGGCTACATAATGTTTGAATTATTAAGACCCTTCCATAAAGCAGTGCACCCTACTGTCAGTTTGTCATGAGATGCCTTATGAGTGTCTTCAAGTTACATGGTTTCCAGATATTTTCGTCATTTAATAATGCATTCACAAAGCTTGTATTTATAATTTGTAGCAAAATCTTGTAACCCAGGATGGTGTTTTTGGGCTACATTATTAATGCCAAGAGGAATTGACATTTCTGAATCTGTGAAATGAACCCATACAGATCAGTAACAGTTGTAAGAGACATGCAAACTTTCACTGGGTCCATGATTTTTCAGTTTCTGCCTCACTCACACTGGGTATCTTCAGATCATTTTTATTCATAACCCAGTCACCAATGCAAATTTGCCTTCATTCTGTGTAGTCATGTTATGCCAAGAATGCCTTGCTCCATTGTGTGGAGGTACATTAGAGCACACAAATATTACGTCTTGATCAGTCCCAGTAGACAAAAACGTAGCATACTAGTATGTGATCTATGTTATTCCAGTTTTAAAAAATTGAAGTGTTTAATATAAATACTACTAGAAAAAGCAGCTAGGGATCATTGACAACACCACATCATGCGTACTCCGAAGACTGATTTGATTCAGTAGACCCTACCTCTTCATTAGTTACCTGATCTAATCTTCAGTATTCTGACATAGCACCACATATCAGAAGCTTCTATTCTTGTCTTGTCTGTACTCTTCACCATCGTTGTTTCAATACCATATAAAGTTAAACTGAAGTGGTTTCAGAAAGCACTTCTAACAGTTAAATTTATATTAACGTATTTTCTCTTTTGAATTAGCTTTGCTTGCCATCATCAGTCTGCATTTTATATCCTCTCTACATCCGCCATTTTTTGTGCTGTCCAAATAGTAATACTCATTGACTGTTTCTAGTATTTCATTTCTTAATTGATTCCCTCAGCACCACCTTATTTAAAGTTGTACTCCCCGATATCCTTTCTTCAGTTATAATGCTGATATAAACCGCTTTCAAGACATACCCATTCCATTCAACTAATCTTCCAAGCCCTTTGCTGTCTCTGACAGAATTTCAGTGTCAACTATAGTTCTTTCTAATTTCTTTTCTATCTCTATCTTCCTGAACTTAAGCTACTTTTGTAGATATTTCTCCTTAGTTTCCTTTACTGTTTGTTCTATGTGTCAATTGCATAATATGGAGATAGGGTACAATTATCACTCCCTTGTGACCTACTGCTTCCTTTTAAAGTGCGTTGAATCTTAGAACTATGCAAGTTGTAGATAATATTTTACTCTTGCTACATTTTATTGATGATAACTTCAGAATGTGAATTATAAGTCCAGTTTTCTGTAATTTTCCTATACATCATCCATCTTTCTCATAGTCCTGTGTGCTTCTAAGATTTAGCATTTATCCTCAGATGAATTGAAGTGTTCAGTGCAGCTTTGTTGACTCAGAACCAAACTGTCACCTTTCAACCTAACCTAGACTTCGGACTAGACTACAGATAAGTCTGTCATCACAACCTATATTTAAAAAAGCTAGGTGCAAAGAAAATAGTGTCAGTGTTCTGTTGTCTTTCCGATGTGCACATATAACGTCCAATGCCACATTATCATTAAGATACAGCACAAAGTCGACATCTGGTGTTGGTAGGTGCAGTTGACCCTTCTCCTCTAATCATTCTTGCTTTGCCATTTTGCATTTTTTGTTAATCTCATTATTTATATCTCTCTATTCACTTTCACTTGATTCATTACCTGTATTTTATATTTTCGTGTTTCATCAATTATGCTGAGTATCTCACACATTACCCAAGGTTTTTCACTGGGTCATTTTCTTTTTACCTTATCATTACTCTGCTGCCTCCCCTATTTTCATCCCTCGAAGCTGTTTGTCTTCTATTGTACTTCATTCTTCATTTATCAGCAATTCCCTATTGCTATCTTTGGCATTTTCAGCAACCTCCCATTTTAAGTTTATATAAATGCTACTACTTAGGTTTCTGCAATTTCTTCAACTTTAACCTGCAGTTCGTAACTGTCATCTATCTTTTCCAGTGTAAAAAAGTAAATATTATGATGATGATATATTTGGGTAAAGAGGAATATTTGATATTAGTAGTTGGCTTTGATCAGTGGCATAGGAAATATATGACTAACATCGTAAATAACAGGGTGGCTGTAACGTGATACCAGTGGCGATTTTTTTCAATTGAGCTAGGCTACAGATCAGTCTGTCTTCATAATCAGGTATTTTTGCTTTCACATCCTGTGGCAGCACCAACCTTCCAGACGAACCTGGACCTTGTGCTATGTTGTAAGTCAGTCTGGCACAGCAGCTGGCTTTTTTGCATTCATATTGTTGGTTGTGCCAAGTGATAATGAGACTTTGAAAATACACACCAGAAGTTGATGTCACTGCAGCCATTAACATTACATCACTGGTGAAGGCCAGCAATCAGTATTGATTATACATCTTGACCCATATCATATTACAAAACAAAACAGTTCATTGAATAGAAATGTTCTCACCAAGAAAAATTGTTGGTAATCTACTACATGAATTTCTGGTTTAGTTGGTGTATTGCTCATTGGCCAGTCAGTGTTGATGTATCGAAACAGCTTAAATTTGCACCATCCCCTTGCCCAATGGCACATTAAAGCTACCGATATGTGCCATTGACAGTGATCCTTGACAGAACGGTGATCTGGCGTGTGATGTCTTAAATGTGCAGACAGAAAAGAGTATTGTGTATATGTATTGTGCTTCTATGTCATTTATTGGAATACGGACTGTTGTAGAAGATGGATCTAGAGCATAGAACAAAGTGTAGTTCATGTTGGACGGGGACAGTTTGTGCATTGACAAAATCAATGAATGTAATGCCATGTGAATAACATGATTTAAATTACTGGTTTATATCTGTCATTTTGACAGTCAAAGGTTGAGGTTCAAAATCAGCCTCCATAAAAAAAAGACATACATTAAGAGAATACTGTGGAAGAAATATGTTGCGTGAATGCTATTTGAAAGATGCTAAGAGCATTTAGTGCATGGTTGTAAAATACTGCCATAATTTAATATTGTGTGAAGACATCAAGTATTTGTCATTACAAATTGTTCATAAATAATATGGAGAAACAGCAAAAGTATTTGACATTTTTGGTAAACAGCCCAGTGAATGTTGTACAAGTTTGTGGTTAAGCCTCTTAATTGTTAATGTTATCCATTGAGTAGGCATAGTTTTATGAAGAAAGTATAAACATAGTAGCCACACTGGTGCTTTAAGAGTAAACTTAATGTGTAATGTAGAACAGTCCATGATTCTGCGAGTTCATAATGACATAGTAATTTTAGTTGTATGAGAGCATCATTTGGAGAAGTTAAAACAACTCTTTAATTTCTGTACAGAATTTCATTTCTTTTTTTTTGTTACAAGTCTCAGTGTATCGGAACTTGTAAAAAATATGCTAGTGTGTGCATATGCAGTCCCATAAGTGAGGCTATGTCTTTCGAGTGTAATGGAAGTAAGACTCTTAAATAATGTTACTGTAGACAGACTGCTATTATTTATGGGACTTTTCCTGATCACGAGACTCCCTAGTTCTGAATCATTAGCCATTGGAAGACTTTTGATTATTATTTTTTGTGTTGGTCAATTCCATTATTACAGATCTAATGCTACTATGTGTAGCGAAATAGTAGCCACTAGACAAGATAATGGCTGTCATGTTGTGCTACTTGGAATGTTTGTTTGAGATTTTGTGGTGAAACAATATCACAACTATTGCAGCAGTTACCTATGATTTCTCAGGGAAATTTTATTGGAGGATGAAGTGAATTGAGAGAAACAAGTAATCTGAAAACAGATGCTGCCTTTGTAAACTGAAATGACATTTGCAAGCATAAGTACCGTTTTTTGAACAATGAATATAATTAATTTTTCACAACATAGTGCAATTGGATAAATAAAAAATCTTCTAACCAAGTAGTGGCAGGAGAGCACACACGTAAAAGGGGGTTATACTTATGCAAGCTTTTGGAGCCAGTGGATCCTTCTTCAGACAGAAGGGTTGAAGGGAAGGAAGAGGGGTGAAGGAAAAGGACTGGAGAGGTTTAGGAAAAGGGGGATATTTTGGAAAAGTCATCCAGAACCACAAGTAAGGGGACACTTTCCAGATGGGATGAGAAGGAAAGACTGATTGTTGGGGACTACACCAGATGAAATTTGAAAACCTTAAAGCTGAAAGGTGGAAGACAGAGTAATATGCAAGACAGATTTACTGCAAAAATGTCATGCGTGAGTTAATAAGAGTGAAGAACTAAGTACATTGTACGTAAGAGAGATGGGAGGAGGACGGCGAAAAATTGGACAGATCAGAAAATGATAAATGTAGAAAACTAAAATGGAGTGAAGAAAGGAGTAGTTACTGTGAAGAAATGCTGATACGGAAGAAATTAACTTAAATTAATGCCTGGTGGGTGGCAAGAACCAAGGACATGTTGTAGTAATAGTTCCCCCCTGCCGAGTTCTGAGAGACTAGTGTCCGGGGGAAGAATCCAGATGGTGCATGCGATGAAAAAGACACCGATATCACAACTGTCGTGTTGTAGAGCATGCTCTGCAATAGGATATTGTGTGTTGTCGCGATACACACTCTCTGCCTGTGCCAATTCATCCTGACTGATAACTTGGTGATACTTATGCTGATGTAAAAAGCCAAACAAGTGTTTACGTAACAGCTGGTGCATGACGTGTCATTTCACAGCTGGCTCTCCCTTTGATGGTGTATGTTTTGTCAGTTATGGGGCTAGTATAGGTGGTGGTAGGAGGGTGCACAGGCAAGTCTTGCAGTGGGAATGGTCACAGGGGTAGGAGCCACAGGGTAGAAAGTTGGATGCAGAAGGAGCGTAGGGTCTGACAAAGATATTGCAGAGACTGGGAGGGCGACGGGAAGCTATTCTAGGTGTGGTGTGCAAAATCTCAGACAGAATGGAGCTCATTTCAGGCCGTGATTTTAGGAAGTCATGGCCTTGTCAAAGTAGCTGATTGGCACATTCAAGATGAGGATAATACTGAGTGGCCAGTGGTGTGCTCTTAAGTTTCGAAGTCATTTTTTGGAGGGATTAGCAGTACCACGATTGGATGTGATGGGCCGGGAAATCTGGCCTTCGATGAGGACAAGATCAACATCAAGGAATTTGGTATGGAATTTGGAATAGGACTATCTGAATTTTGTTTAGGAGAAGGTATTTAAAAATTCCATGAATTTTAAGAGGTCAGCCTCACCATGAGTCCATATGGCAAAGATGTCATCAGTGTTTCTGAACCAAACCAGGGGCTGGAGACTTATTGATCTCAGGAAAGCCCCTCCAAGCGATCCATTAAAAGGTTGGCATAAGAAGGTGCTATCCTGGTTACCATGGCAGTATCTGTGATCTGTTTGTTTGTGTGCCCCTCAATGGCGAAATAGTTGTTGGTAAGTATACTTACCTCACCCAAACCAAGTGCCCCTATATTTTACCTCCTTTCTAAGAGCCACACACACAATCAACATGGCCGTCCTATAGTTGCTGGCTTCAAAGCACCCACCAAACATATACAAAGCTTAGTTGGTCAGCACCTGTGACACACAGTACAAAGACTTCCCTCCTATGTTAAATACACCAAGCATTTCCAAGATCATCCGAAATCCATTCCCCTCCCACTCCCACCACACACCTTGCTTGTCACCATTGATGCTACCTCCCTCTGTACCAACATTCCCAACATACATGGTCTGTCTGCTGCTGAACATTTCCATAGTCAGCAACCACCTGATTCCAAACCTACGGCATCCTTCCTGCTCACCTTAATTAATTTTATACTTACACACAAAAAAGAACTTTGGAGCACATCACTAGTCTCTCAGTATTATCCTGGTCTTGAATGTATTAATCAGCTACTTCGACAAACCCTGTGACTCCTACCCCTGTGATCGTTCCCACTGCAAGACTTGCTCCATGCACCCTCCTACCACTACCTATACCTGCCCTGTAACTGACAAAACATACATAATCAAAGGGAGAGCCAGCTGTGAAATGACACAACATTTACCAGCTGTTACGTAAACACTGTTTGGCTGTTTACATCAGCATAAGTACCACCAAGGTCTCAGGATGAATTGGCATAGGCAGAGAATGTGTACCGACAACACACAATATCGTGTTGCAGAGCATACTCTACAACATGATAGTTGTGACCTCGGTGCCTGTTTCTTCACATGGGCCATCTGCATTCTTCTTCCAGACACCAGTTTCTCAGAACTCCGTAGGTTGGAACTAGCACTACAACCTCACACCCACCTGGCCTTAATTTGTGTTCTTCAGAGTACCTACTTCTTTCTTCACTCCATTTTAGTTTTCTACATCTTTCATTTTCTGACCTGTCTATTTTTCGCCATCCTCCTCCCATCTCTCTTACATACAGTGCACTTAACTTTTCACTCTTATTGACTCAAGCATGACGTTTTTGCTGTTATCTTCCACCTTTAAGTTCCTGGACTTTCACATCTCATCCATAGCTGTTCCCAACAATCAATCTTTCCTTCTCACCATGTCCATGAAGTCTCCCCTGTCTTGCAGTTCTGGGTTACTTTTCTGAAATCTACTCCTTTTCCTAAACCTGTGCAGTCCTTTTCCTTCACCCTTATTCCTTCTCCTTCAATCCTTCTGTCTGAAGAAGGAGCCACTGGCTCCAAAAGTGTGCGTAAGTATAACCTTGTTTTGTGTGTATATTCTCGTGGCGCCATTTGGTGAGTAGATTTTTTTATCTATCCAATTTATACAATTCTATCTATTTTTGAAATTGGTTATGTAAATAAGACAATTGCCCTAAGTGTAACTGTTATTTCTGTGTGCCATTTGTACTTTCATACTGATGCTCTGTGCAAAATATGTAGCACACACTTAGTACTAGCATTTTGTGAGGGAGATGGTGCTTGTTCTACCCTCACTACTTTCCACCTTGCTGGGCTGGGTGTAGCTTGCTTCCTCAGTTCCTCTGCAAACTTCTGTGTAAGAAATGTGGCAGACTAAAACAAATAGTAATGGTCATCTGATTTGTCATTTGGAGATTTGAGGTGACACATTATTAATAGGACTTCAGTATGCTCTGAACACCAGGCATGTTAGTTTACAAGTATTAGTATAAGTTTTTTAAAACTTTTCGAGGCAGCTGAGGTTACGTATCTGACACATCTCTTAATGTTTAGGGTCACTGGTTTTCGGATTTCTCTTACATGCTCTGCTGAATGATGCATTAGTAATACTATATGCTACATGAAATGAATTTTCTGCTGCATACAGCTGTAAGTGTTTCGTATAGCCTTGTGAAATGATGTTTCTAAGGCAACATCAGCATGATTGCGCACCACTGGATTGTCAGTATCCATTATATAGTGAGATTTGCCCCATCAGTATATTAATACAATTCAAGCAGCGGACTGAATAAAGATAGCCTTTCACCGTGCAGAGGAAGTGGTGTATAATAGAGTAGATACAAGAAGTTGAACATCATAATCAGTCTGCAGTACTCTCCATCCTAAATCACTGCAACCCACGTCATTCATTTAATTGTTTATAGTCACATTAACGTAATATGTCTGAAGAAAATGTGCTGCCAGAAAAATAAAAGTGAAGTACATGGAAGACATGGGTGGGTGTCAGTAAAACTTCATACACTTGCACACCTTGAGGAATCACTCAAAATGACATGGATTTGCCATGTATTCATGTGAGACAGTGCCGTCGCACTGGGTAGATTTTGAAAGAGGCCTTATTGTAGGTTTCCATTTGGCTGGCTGGTTGAATCTGGCAGTGTCCAGATTTGTGCGGAAGTCAAATATGACAGTGACTAGTGCTTTGAACATGAGGGCAGGCATGCTCGTCATCGAAGTTCTTGTTGGAAGGGCTGCTTGTACAAGTAATGGACTCCCAGCAACATTATGTGTCATCCTGCACCATTGGCCAGATATTAGCAGCAGCCAGGCTGGGGAATCACTGTTCCATGCATAGGCTGCCATTAACACCACAAAAATATGGGTGCTTTTGGAGTGCTGCCTTGGCAGGGAAGCATGGCCTGTTGTTGAATAGCATCCCATTGTGTTCAAGAATGAATCATGATTATGGACTACTAAAGATGCCCCCTGATGGTGCATGTGGCGCCAAACTGGGGGAAGAGGGTGGGGGTTCCAATTCTTCCAAAGTTTTAAAGAGGCATATCAGTGCTGCTTTTGGCATCATGGTGATGTAACCATCAGATATGCCTTCAAATCACAGTCGATAGTGATTGAGGGAAGTCTCCATCCAAGATAACATGCTGTGTACTCCCAACCAAAAAGTCCTCAATGCAGTCACAAATTTCACTTGATACACCATAAAGCTTTCAGTATTGTCATATGAGAAAAGCATGAGTTGTGTTTCATGTGATGAATGTTTTCAGAACCCATGCTGGTTGGCATTGAGGAGGTCATTCTGTTCAAGATAGCTCATTACGTATGAGCTTAGAATACGTTTCAAGATTCTACAAGAAATCAATGTCAAGGATATTGAGTGGTACTTTTGTGGATCACTTCTACTGCTTTTCTTGTAGACAGATTTGACCTGTGCTTTTTTCCAAGAACTGCTCTCAGTTTTTTATTTGAGGGATCTACAATAGATTATAGTTAGAAGAGGAGCTAACTAAGCCACAAATTCAGTTTAGAATCTGATACGGATTCCGTTGGACCCTGGAGCTTTTTTTAGTTTTAATGATTTTAACTGTTTCTCATCACCACTGACACAAATACTTATTTTATTCATGTTTGTAGTGGTGCAATGATTAAAATAGGCAGCTCTCCTTTGTTTTCATCTGTAAAGGAACATTTGAAAATGGAATTAAGTATTTCAGATATTATTTTTCTACCATCAGTTTCAGTTCCTGTCTCATTCGCTAGGGACTGGACACTTAACTTTGGAGCCACTAACAGCTCTTACATATGACCGGAATTGCTTTGGGTTCTGTGAAATATCATTTGACAATATTCTACTATGGTAGTCATGAAGACATCGCATATTGCTCTCTTGACAGCCAAACGTGTTTCATTTAGCATCTTTCTGTCTATAACCTTACACTTTTGTGGTACACTTATGCAGTAATCTCTGCTTCTGTAGAAATTTCTTTACAGTGACTGTATACCATGAAAGTTCCTTCCCATTATGAACTGTTCAACTGGGTACATGACTATACAGTGCTTTTAAACTTGAGCCATGGTTCATCTACAAGCTCCTGCCCTGTGCTGAAACTTTCAGATTCCTTGTTGAGATACCACTCTACTGATTTTTTTATCTGGTTTACTTAACATATATATCTGTGTGCTTGTTTTAGTTGTTCTTTGTACTGCAGAAATCAATGTTGCCATAACCGCATCATGATCACTGATACCAATCTCGGCATGGACATCCTCAAAGAGATCAGGTCTACTTGTTGCCATTAGATCCAGCGTATTTCCATCATGAGTGGGGTTCCAAACTATCGTTCTAGTTGGTTTTCAGAGAAGGAATTTAGTATGTATTTGCAGGATGTCTTATCACACCCACCACCAACAATACTGTAATTTTCCCAATTAACTGTTGGCTGATTTAAGTCTCCACCAGTGATTACCGTATGATTGGAAACCTTATTTACAATGAACTGAGGTTTTCTCTAAAGATTTCAGTTACTTCAGGAGGTGAGTCTGGTGGGCAATAGAAGGATCCACTTATTATTTTATGCCCACCCCTGACAATGAGTCATGCCCAAACAATCTCACATGCCACTTCAATTTCTGTCTCAGTGGATTTGGGTTTCTTGTCTATTGCGACAAATACATCACCACCTAAAGGGTGTATTGGTGTTACAAGAGAACTAGATTGGCATAAAAATAATACATCTATTTTATTAACTATTGTGCACTGGTTTTAAATTTTTGAAGCCAGGAGGTTATAAGTTTTAAAGACTGAAATGAGGGCCTGTAATTATTTTGAACAGAAAGTATAACTTGTCACGCAGTGGGTAGGAGCTTACCACTTATTTTGAAGAATGTGATGAAAATGTTTGTAATATTGATCTTTCTATTTGTGTGCAACATAGTATTTTTGACTAGTATCCTTGAGAATCCCCATCTTTATTTACATGATCCTGATGTGTAGTTTACAGTATTACTCCAATAACACAAGAATTTTTTAAAACTTTCCAACAAACTCTCTTATGCTTATGTTTGTTTATATTTTCATTAAGTGTACATTGTTTATTGCTGAAGTTTATCATTTTTTTCCCCTCGTGTTCATATGTTAATGTTTTGTACTCTTTTTTTATTTTGCAGGTTCAATTATAGAGCAACAGCTTACATGGTGAAAAATGGGTTTTACCAGTTCCTGAATTGGTTTGATGAGAGAGCATGGTATCCTCTTGGCAGAATTGTTGGAGGGACTGTTTATCCAGGACTGATGATTACCTCTGGCAGTATACATTATGTTCTACATTCTCTGAATATACCTGTTCACATTCGGGACATATGTGTTTTCTTAGCTCCTGTTTTTAGGTATGTTTGATACTGTAACAGCTTGACACTTTTATAATGCCAGTAACCATATATACATATTTGTAATTATTCTAGTTGTCTTGTTGCCATCATGAAAATTTAGATAGCACTTTATTTTATATTAACATGTCAGAAATAATCTTTTTGTGTACTCATCATTTTCAAATGCCCAATTGTGTGTCACTTGTTTTAGTTACAAAATATACTACAATACCAAACCTGTTTTTAATACATCGTGCGTTTTATGGACCAATTTTCCCATGATGTACAGTTAAACCCCAGCAATGGTTAACCTTTACTTTGTGAAATTTTAAGTCTGTTATAAAAAGCAGTTTTTTTTATTGAATATTTCTTTGGTCTGGAGCTCTTTATATTGATATTGTTAAAGTGTGAGCCACGTAAAGATTGTGTTGGCAACATACATTATGATAACTGATGCCAAACATCAGTGTTGCTATTCTTTGATCATCTACCTGCAAGCATGGAACAAATCAGTTTTGAGACCAGGAGCCATCACAATGTGTGTATGTAACCCACGCCAAACCACAAAGTGAAGTGTGCAGCAGTGAGACAATGGACTCAATCTCAGGAGCACTGGGATTCAGTTTTCTGACTGCCTATCCAGATTTAGGTTTTTACCATGATTTCCATAAATTACCTAGGCCTCTAAGGCATTTGTTGCTACCGTCCCTTTGAAAAGAACACCCATGATTTCTTACACTGTTCTTCAGCAATATGAGCCTGAAAAACTTGCATTGTAAAGATAGTTTTATATCTTACATCAAAAGTGTATTGATGAATGATTTCTTAACAGTGACTCGGCTTTTTCCATTGTGCTGCTCTGAATTAACTTTGGACTACTGTTCTAAGAACAGAAATTTTTCTTGATTAGACAATTCACTTTTTTAAAATAAAATAGCTAATATTATGTCAAGACATATTTAAAAACATATGTCGTGTGTGTGTGTGTGTGTGTGTGTGTGTGTGTGTGCGTGCGTGAGTGTATACCTGTCCTTTTTTTCCCCCTAAGGTAAGTCTTTCCGCTCCTGGGATTGGAATGACTCCTTACCCTCTCCCCTAAAACCCACATCCTTTCGTCTTTCCCTCCTCTTTCCTGATGAAGCAACCTTGGGTTTCGAAAGCTTGAAATTTGTGTGTGTGTTTGTGTGTTTTTTATTGTGTGTATCTACCAGCGCTTTCTCGTTTGGTAAGTCACAGCATCTTTGTTTTATATATATATATCCATATTTAAAAACAGATTTTTATTTTTATATGTATTTATATATGTTCACGAAACCATTATTGCAGTGGCCTGACAGCAATTGCTACATATCTGTTAACAAAAGAATTGTGGTCACCAGGAGCTGGCCTCTTTGCAGCATGCTTCATCGCAATTGTTCCTGGCTATATTAGCCGATCAGTAGCTGGAAGTTACGACAATGAAGGGATAGCTATATTTGCTTTACAACTAACATACTATTTATGGGTAAGATTTCAGTTCATATTGTCTAGAATTATTGTTAAATTGTGTATTGCCATATGTATTGCAGTTGAAAGTTATTGTTACAAAACAAATTTAGGTTTCATTGCACAATAGAAATACGTTTATTTCTCCATTATAGCTTTGAATTTTAATTTATTTCAGGAGGCAACATTATTAGTTGTGCTAATAGCGACACACACACAAAGTATTAGACACTGTCCTATATTTTGAAACTGTTAATGCTTTGATCCAACAATCCATGTGTGTGCTGCTAGTTCATAGAGCCCACGGGGCACAATACTGTAGTTAGGCCATCAGCCACGTTGCCATTGTCAGGTGCACTGATGAATTGAGTTCCTGCAGGGTGTGGCTTACTTATATCCCCTTCCCTATGCCTGTTGTTCCTTACACGGTCCATACCTGAAGGCTGCGTGTCGGGAGCCATGGAGACGATGGTGTCGGCATCCGCGGTACCATAGATTTAGTCATTCTGTCTGCCATGGCTGCTAGAACACACGCAGGAGGGGATATAAGTCAACTGCGTGCCCCCCGGAGCTCAGTTTGTCAGTGCACCTTATAGTGGTGACATGTCTGATTGCCAAAATATTGTACCCATTGAACATTATGAACTGTCACTGTACACGTGGAATGTTCAATTATAAAATGCACCAGGAGAAACAGAAGGATGTTAATGCCTTTTTTTCCTATTCCATTTCATAATTTTATAGCTTTCACAAGTGATTTGTGTCATTCTTATAGGCCGTGATGCTTCCTGCATGCTATCTCCTGATTTTTGAAATAAATATGACTTAATCTCTCTAGATTGTACTGTTTCAATACTTTATTTTACATTTTACTCAAGTGTACATAAGTGTTTCAGTTTTTGCTATAATGTTTCCCATAATTCCTTGTGCACGCCCCCCCCCCCCCCCCCCACACACACCACATCAACAGTTATGTAAGTGATTATAGAGTGACAATTATCTGTAACAGGAAGAATGGTCACAAGAGTGCTACCAGGTATAGTGGCTATATAACAGCAAACAGTGCCAAATGTTGAGTGGTCACAGTGAAGAACACGAAGATGCTGCATTCTCATATGAGCTTGTGTTATGAACACCTTTGATAGAAGTAGAAAGGGGCCTCATTGTGCTTCTCCATTTAGCCGGCTTGTTGAATTGGGCGCTATCCAGATTTTTGGGGAATTCAGATGTGGCAGTGGACCTAAGTAAGACTGTGTGGGAATGTGAGGGCAGGCAAACTCGTCTTCAAGGTTCTGGTTGACCACATCTGTCCAGCACAAGAGAAGACTGTCATCTTGTTTACCAAGTACACTGTAGCCCCCCCCCCTCCCCCCCCCCCCCCCACACACACACATCTTCGCTTGCCGTCCTAGAACAAATAATGAACTCTGTGCAATGTGCTGTGTCATCCTGCACCATTGGTCGGAGATTAGCAGCCAAACTAGGGAATTACAGTCCCAAGCATAGGTTGCCATTAATCCACAACACAGACAGCTGTGTTTGGAGTGGTGCCATGACCGGGAAACACATACCACTGATGAAAGACATTGAATTGTGTTCAGGAATGAATCACGATGATGGACTACTCTGGATGACCATCATCAGCGTGTATGACAGCGACCTGGGGAGAGATCCCATTATTTCAGTGTTTCAGAGAAGCAAAGCAGTGTTACTTGTGGTGTCATGGTGTGGGGAGCCATTATGTATGACGTCGGGTCGCAGCTGTTAGTATTTGTGGGAACTCTTTATCAGCCCAACAGTATATCACGTACAGCCTGCATCCTCATTTGTTACGTCGTATGGAACAGTATATGGTGCCATTTTTCAACTGGACAGTGCTTGTCCATACATGGCGTGTGTCTCTTATGAACTGTCTGTATGATGTTGAGGTACTCCTGTGGCCAGCAAGATCCCCATATCTGTCCCCAACAGAACATGTATGAGTCCTGCACGGATGTCAACTCTGTCCCAGGATGTCGAGGACCAGTTACAACAGTTGTGGGTTGACTTGTCTCTGGAGAGGATACAACAGTTTTATAAAAGCTTCTAACTGAATTCCTGCTAGAGGGCATGTTATATTCTACTGATAAATTCTTTGTAAATTTGACTCTTTTGTAATCACTGAAATAACATACACAACCTCTGAAGCCATAAAGTTTCTTTTCATTTCCTCTTCCCCTACTGGGTGCTTCACGTTTTTAGTCAGTCAGTGTAGGAGAGCAATTAGTCAGCAAATATTCTTATTTTACATGCCTCTTACAAAAATTGTTGCAATTCTTCATAACAAACAAGACAGATTTCTCCCTTTTACCATTCTTCAGATGGCATCTAATCATCAAATCATTAATAATGTTGCTTACTTCACTGGTCTTTGTTGGTTTCACTTGAAAGTTACAAATTCTTGGAATTAAATTTTTTTAAGTTACCATTTCTTTTTGCAACAGGTACTGTGGCTTGATAAGGATTGTTACCCTGTCCCCTCCCGTCTTCTTTGCATTGGAATAGATTTAATACCAAACTAGTCATTCTTTATAATTCTTGTAATCTGGAGTTACTCATTTGCTACCAAATTTTCTGAGCAGTAAATGCAGAAATGTCTGCATCTGTGTACATACTCAACAAGTCATCGTATGGTGCATGGTGGGGTACCTTGTACTACTGCTAGTTTCTGCCTCTGTAGCTGAGTGATAAGCATGGCCGACTACCACACAGTTTGCCTGGGTTTGATTCCTGGTTGGGTCAGAGATTTTATCTGCTCAGGGACTGGGTGTTGTGTTGTCATCATCATTGCTGTGCAAAAATGAGCTCATATAAAAAGACTTGCACCAGGTGCCCAAACAAGCCAGACAGGCTCTCCTGGCCAGTAATGCCGTATGATTATTACACTTCATTTTCCACTGCTAGTCATTGCCTTTCCTGTTCTGCTCACAAATCGAACAAGGGAAAAAAATGACTGTGTATATGCTTCCATAAGAGCCTAGATTTCTCTTACTTTGTCTTTGTGATTCTTACGTGAGATGTACATCAGTGGCAGTAGGCTCATTCTACAGCGTGTTGCAAATGCTGGTTCTCTAAGCTATGGAGAAAGTGTTTCACGAAAAGAACTTATACTTCTACCCAAGCATTCTCATTTCAGTTCACAAAAAAATTGCATAATGTTGATCATATAGCAGCATACCTCCAAATTTCTTCAGTATCTTCCTTTAATCTGACCTTGTGGGGATCCTAAACACTTAACAAGTAGTCACGAGTGGGTTACACAAGTTTTTGACCCCTAGGGGGCTTGCCGCTCTTTGGCAGATTTGTGCTTGGCACTACAGGACCCCAGCCTTTGCAACATCTTTCCACTTCCACGCTGCATGTGTATCCTCTTGCTATTCTTTTTCTCCTTCCTTGAGGAACATGTCTGTAATGTGTTCTGCATTTTCAGTAGCCTATATCAGAACAGTCTGTACACTGTTTATCATTGCTTTTTTTTTTTTTTTTTTTTTTTTTTCTTTCTTTCTTCGTTCCCCTTCTCCTATCCTTCCTCCACTGTGATGTTTGAGGTTCATCTTTTTCTTCTTCCTCTCTGTGTGCCTCTGAAGGGTGGCCCATCATCTGATGCATTACAGGTGAATGGGTAACATGTAATTCCCACCCCAGGTCAACAAGTAGGGTTCTTACATACCCCCTGATACAGGCCAGGCAAAGCCCAGGTACGGGTGATTGCGTGAGCTGCTACCTTCCCAAATTGTCAATTGGTCCCCCTGTCAGGTGTTCTGGGGTGTGAACAATCACCTGAGGCAGGTTCGACCCCCTCTTGGCAGGGCCCCCAGTTGGAAGGAGTGCGTCATCACAGAGACGTTGGTAATTGTGGGGTATTTTCTTGCAATGAGCCAATCATCATCTTCATAGTCGATGTCTACTAAACATAATGAGGCTAATGATTCAAAGACCCTTATAGCTGCACCATGGTTCCTCGTGGTTTCACATACTGAAGATGGTTATTCGTTTGCTATGGTAAATCCATTTATTACTCAGAAAGGTGTTGATACAATTGCTGGCACTTTGAAACTCATTTATGCAATGGCACTTTGCTTTTGGAGACTGCTACCGATTCTCAAGCACAGCAACTGCTTGCAGCTTCGCTCATCCATGCCTGTCCTGTTCGTCTCAAGGCCCATCGAATGCTGAATGCTTAGTATTATTTACACTAGGCTGATCGATGGTTTGACCGAGGAAAAAATCCAAATGTACCTCACTGTTCAGGGTGTCATTGCAGTCCATAGAATGATGAAAAAGGTGGGTGCATCCTTAGCACCCACATGCGGTCTTTTTCTCTGTTTTGAGAGTGTGTTGCTTCCGTCAAAGATCAAAGCAGGCTGTGAAGTTGTCACAGTCCGATTGTACATTCCGAACCCGATGCGCGCTACCAGTGTCGTCATTACAACCACACACTTGCATTTACCCTCTACATCTCCTTCTGGTACTGGTGAGGGGAAGGGGGGGGGGGTGTTGTTATTCCTTGATGTCATAACACATGTCCTCTTATCCTGTCCCTTCTTCTTGTTAGTGTTTTCCACATATTTCTGTTGCCAATTTTGCGGAGAGCCTCACAAATGCTTTGATTCTCTTCTTTTCTGGTTTTACCACTGTCCATGAGTCTATTCCACATAATGCTGTGCTGCAAATATTCATTCTAGGACATTTCTTCTTCAAATTAAGGCCAATGTTTGATATTAGTTTTTTTTTTCTACCAGGAATGCCCACTTTGCCTGTACTAGCCTGCTCTTTATGCCCACCGTTCTTTGTCCATAGTGTGTTATTCTGCTTCCAAGATAGCAGAAATAATTCACTTCATCCACTTCATAGTCTCCAATATTGATTTTAAGTGTGTACTACTCTCATTTCTGCTACTCATCATTACCTTTGTCATTCTTCAGCTTACTCTCAACCCATATTTTGCACACATTATATTGTTCATTCGATTTAACAGAATTCTTCCTCACTTTCAACGAGTATAGCAATGTCATCAGTGAATCTTATTCATTGGTATCATTCTTTTCCTTATAACAGCTTTAATGAAACACTGGGACATACTTGAAGTTAACATCTCTTCTTTCTGTCATGTTATCATTATTTATCAAACATTTTATTACCAAACAAACACTTCTTTGCCACCAATCCCTCCAAACAAGGCCAAATGAATCCTAACATTGAACCCTGCCTCCCAGTCCACACCAGCATCCAACTGTAATTCCCCACCAACTAACCAACCTCTGGTCACCTTCCAGGAATTCTTCATCTCCAACTTGGCCTCCTCATCCTTCCCCAGGTCCTTTCTTAAGAACACCATTCTTTCAGCAGAAGAAAGGACAGCCATACACAACTTCAAAACAAATCCTTATCTAATCATCTTGACTGCAGATAAAGGTTCCACCCACATCATTATGAATCACAGTGACTACCTGGCAGAAGACCTCTGCCAGTTATCTGACTCCTCCACCTATAAACTCTGGCAGCGTGATCACATCCCATAAGTCCAACGTAACATCCAATCCATGCTTAAAGCCTTAGGTACCTCCCACAGGGGGTATACGACACGGGAGATCTGGGAAAAACCCGGGAATTTTTTCATTTGGGAGAAAACTGAAAAAAAAACAGGAATTTTTATAATTTTGACTGGTAAGAACCAATACTCTTAGCGAAGGATATTATTGTATCCTGCTACTGCAGAAGAATACTGCAGCAGTAAAACATGAATGGGAGAGAGAGAGAGAGAGAGAGAGAAAATAAGAAAATAAAATGTACATTACAAAGGAAATGCGCCATATACAACAATACAACAACAAACCCCAGTGCTCATACAAGCATCTGCCAACAGCAAAATGTGTCAAAGGCTTTAGGAAGACTGTACAGTGCTCCATAACAACAAATTGTCTCCATTGGGTGTGATGTCACAACTGTTTACATTAGATCCGTTTGAGCAGTTGTGAGTGGGCTCAAGCGCATGAGCGGTTGAGTTGTGTATGTGTAATACCTTCTCCCCCTTCTGGCTACAGAAGTGTGGCTGTATAAGCAGTAGCAGCAAGCAGCCAAATGCTACCCGGAAAAATTTTGCTGGGGCGCCCAAGCTGCCAGATTCATGATTGCGCAACAGTCCCGGATCTAGGGGTGAGGGGAGGGGAATCATAAGTTGATTTTTGAATGCGTGCATAGTGTACGTGATGTCTCTGCCAGGGAATCCCTGTCACATCTAGAAATAAACTTTCCTGCAGATAAAAGGGGATGGGGCTATACAAGCTGAGTGGAATAAAGCCGAACAGGTGTATGCCAATCACTGTTTGTTTATGTGGCTGACTGGGTTTGCGAATGATCAGTGTTGTTATAATTACTAGTGAAATCCATAGATTCTGACTACCAGTGAAAGTAAACGACTAACAGGAATAACAGGTAAGAAAGATTACATATTATCTTCTTGGTGTATCCAAGAAAATGAACTTTTGACAGAATATTTTTGGCCAGACTGCTACACTAGTAAAAAGGGCCTGTTGTAGTCCCCGGCTAGCAGCTGCCTAAGTTCTATTCTGAGAGTAGTGCAGAAAATGCGTTGTATGAACATGCAATAATGCCTAAACGGAGAACAAACATGGGGTAACTAACTGGTGATTGTGGCAGGATTAGGGAAGTTAAACGGAGAATAAGTTTTGACACAGGAAGGAATAATTACAGAATTAGTGATGACAAGATTCTTTGTTAGAACAAGGAAGGACAAGAAACTGGGACATCACACAAATTATGGAAGAATATGATGATTCCCAATTTATATAAAAATTTCGTACTACTACTTTTCGAACTCGAGCGTGAGAAGCTGGAACGTATGAATGAAATTTGAAATGATTTCCTAACGTAAAGCTTTTTCTTGTAGTAGGTACTTCGTGAATTATATTGTGTCATGTTATAAAAATGAACATTTGTGCCAAAACAGTCTCGCTTATTTGATGTGTGTTACAATTACTGCAATGTTAGACAGGCCTATTTCATTTCATCTAGCCGACAGTGACAAAATAAATGTAATCAGATCAAGAAACCACACCAGTCTTGGGTACTATTTGTATTTACAATTTTTTCAGTAATAGACAACGACATTTCGATTTTTCATGTAGCAAAACATTTGACGAACTTTGATGAAGTAATAGATTCTTTCGCAGAAAGAAAAGCACGCCACGTGAAGAGGTAGCGAGATTAGAGAGAAAAAAGTGCTAGAACATAAGGATTGAAGAAATGTTGTACTGTCTTGCTTGTCTCTTGCCTTTACCGGTTTTATGTATCCTATATTTAATTTTATGTCAAACAAAACAGCAAATTATTAGCTAACAGGCAATAAAAAGTGCAAGTTTTCTGGAGTCCTTGTTCTCCCAGTTACAAATATCCCATCAAACATTAATTGTTCTTTTTTTTAAAAAAGAGGGACAGGATGTCAAACAGGTCGACTAGGAGCAGGAGAGGCACCACAGGGCATTTTGATTTACACTTCCCCGAATATAGTTTGATGGCATCCATTACATAATATACACGGCTGAATCCACAGAGTAATATACAGTGAGGTACGATAGAAGAATGCTGTGTGAAGAGGCGAGGTACTGCACTTTGGCACGCTTAAGACCAAGTAACATGTCTTACATTTCCTTGAACACATATGTTTTACATATCAGACATCTTCAGAAAGATGTGCACTACAAAATGAACATAGTTTTCAGAAGTCGATTTTTTAAAATTTTTGGCGTCCTACCTCAAAAGCTCGAGGTAAGAGGGAGCGGGGGGGGGGGGGGGGGGGGGGGGGGGGGGGGGTGCCGCTATCTAGTATTGCCCCGGTTTGGAAATATTGTAGATCCTGGGGTGATGCACAGAGCAGTCTGAGTTGTAGTGGGGAACTGGGTAGTCTCAACATGACCCATGTTTCACGTTTAGAGGTTTTGCTGTTTCCTCTTTGTTTATTGCTCTCACGTCAAATGAAAATAAAACAGATTTCTGTGGCTGGGAGCTATTAAATGAATTAAAATAGATTCACATAATTACAGAAGGCTAAAATGTATTATTTGTTTCAGATTTTATTTTATTTCCACCCTCCTGACAGTCAAGCATTAACCGCCTTGCAAAACAATGAAGTTATTTATGTCGGTTTGCCAAAGAAATTTGGCTTTTATTAATCTTTTCCACTGAAGCATTCAATTTCTTTAAAACAAAGTATTGGCTAGTTTCAACTGTTCACTGCATTTCCAGTGCACGTTTTTATCTTCTAGCACGTATGGCATTATGCCATGATAAAAACTAAACACGAGACAATACTGTACTGGTACTCTGACTGGACACACGACTGTGCTCTTTAAGCCGAAGTTCCGATGGTCTTGAAGTATCCCCTGACATCTTGTTTCTTTCATTACATTATGTAAGATGTTTTAATGTTTTACATGTACGAACATATGGGCCTACTGTGTTTTCGTAGTGTTTCTAACAGGTCGCGAAAAAATAATGCTAATGGTGGTTTGAAAAACATTCAAAGTAAATTTCCTTTTATGCAAGATGAACTATGTATGAGAATGTACGATGAATTTCTTAAATTACAGACCGTTTGACTTTCATTTAAAAATCAACTCTTTGAGGATGACCAATTAGAAGAATTTCGAGCCTAGATCCGACATTTATGTCATTATGAAAAATTTTACTGGCACATTTAGGCATCGTATCTTAAAAATGTAACAGGCACAAAAAAGATCAACATTATATGTGGAAACTTAGCTTCTCTTGCCGCTTATTAATGTTTGAGGCCAATATTGTATGTGAAAGCTTTGCATTTCTTATAACAACACTGTGTATATTAATTTAAACGATTAACTTTTCTTATTTGTGTGTTCGTGCTACTTAACAGTGCTCTTGCTATTGATTGACTACATCATGTGTCCTATGCTGTCATCGGCTGATCGGCTGGCGAGATCATGTGACATGAGCTATGAGTGGCTTACTAAAGCACACCACAATCTCAATTTAATACGAAAATATGCAGCGTGCATGTTGATGCACATCAAAGATCTTTCCAAAAGGTACACCCCCCCCCCCCCCCCCCCCACACACACCGGATTCATTTTTCATTTTCTAATTCTACGCAGGCAGTGTATAAAACCATAACCATTCAAAGGACTGATAAGTTTTCCAGTGCCGGGGAAAGTATTCCCTCACTTAACTAGCAAAAAGTCTATTTTCACCTGGGAGGAAGTGTATTTTTAACCAGGAAATCTGGGTAAAATTCCAGTAATTTTTTTTTCATTGTCCGTGTATACACCCTGCAACCAGAACCTCTCTCCTGAATCCGTATCCCTCCTGACACGTGTGACACTCCACACATCCACCTTCTACATGCTCCCCAAAATCCACAAACCTAACAATCCTGGATGGCTCATTGTGGCAGGTTATTGTGCCCCCTTTGTAAGAATTACAGCCCTTATTGACCACCACCTCCAACCAGTTGTCTGAAGTCTCCCACATCAAAGATACTAATCACTTCCTTTTCTGACTACATCATCCCTGCTCATCACTGTTAATACTACTTCACTATATACAAACATCCCTCATGCCCATAATCTTGCCACTATTGAACACTATCTTTCCCAACTTCCTCTAGACTCCAAATGTTGTATCTCATTCTTCATACACCTTACTAACTATATTCTGACACACAATTACTTCTCCTTTAAGGGGAAGGTATAAATACAAATTAGTGGCACAGCCATGAGCACGCACACGGCATCCTCCCAGGTGAATCTGTTTATCACCCATGTAGAGATGTTCCTTGTCTCCCAAACTGCCAAACCCATAACTTAGTTGAGATTCATTGATGATATCAACGTGATCTAGACTCAGGGCCAAGACATTCCTTCACAACCTCAACACTTGTTTTCCCAACCTCTTCACCTGATCCTCCTCCAAACCAGTGTGCCTACTTCCTGGACGTTGATCTCTCCTCTCTGATGGCTCCATCCACACCTCTGTCCAACATTAAATCCGCCAACCATCAACAGTGCCTGCATTTCAACAGCTATCATCCCTCCCACAACAAAGAAGCCCTCACAAACAGCTTGGCCACCTGGGGACAGCGTATCTGCAGTGGCAAGAACTCCCTGGCCCAGTATGCTGAAGGTCCCACTAAGGCCTTTGCAGACAGGCACTATCCCCCCGGCCTAGTCTGCAAACAAATCTCCCATGCCATTTCCCCACACATCCACAATCCTCCCACCTGCCCCAAGTACCAGCTACGTACGAGTGCCCCCTTTGTCACCTAATACCACCCCAGATTGGAACAACTGATCCACATCCTTCGTCAGGGCTTTGATTACCTATCATTATGGACTGAAACAAGGGGTATCCTACCTAAGATACCTCCGAACCCTTCTTAAACTGGTATTACGTCACCCACACAACCTCGACGACATCTTTAATCCATCTCTATGCCACAGAGATCATATCCTTGTGGAAAAACCACGTGTAAAACCTACCCAATCCACCCATTAGGGGTTGGGCTATCTGTGAAGACAGCCATGTCATATACCATCTCTGCTGCAATCATTACATGGCTTTTCATATTGGTATGACTACCAACCAGCTCTCCACCCGGTTGAATGGCCACTGCCAAACTGTAGTCGGAGCAAAGTAGACCACCCTGTGACACCACATGCAGCTGAACAAAACATTCTAAATTGTAATTTCTGCTTCACAATATGAGTCATCATGATCCTCCCCTTCAGCACCAGCTTTTTGGAACTGTACTGATGGGAGTTATCCTAAGAACACATTCTCTAGTCCCGAAATTATCCCGACCGCAGCCTGCAGTAATCTACTGTCCCCACACCCTCCATCCAACAGTTTCTGCCTCCTCTTCCCTATCACAACCTCCATATTCATGTGCCACAACCTCATTTTGTGCTGCCCTCTGCCAATGCACCCACCCGTCTTTCCCCTTCCCTGTTTCTCTATTTTTCACCCCCGCCCCTCCACCCCCACTCCACCTCCACCCCAACCTCCACCTCCACCCCCACCTACACCTACACCTACACCTACACCAAACACCTACACACCTACACCTCCCTACTCCACATTCTCCAGACGCTACATCAGTCTGTCCTCATGCCTCCGTCTAGTCCCTGCATGTTCTGGCATGTGAGCACTCTTCTCTCACCCAGCCTTACCTTGTTATCACTTCCCGTACCCCCCTTCGCCCCTTCCCGATTGCTGCTTTCGCTCCACGACAGTTGCGTTCTGGACTTAGCTGCTGGAGACGGGGGTCTTGTTTGCATGAGGTGTGCTTGCTTGTGTAAAGGGGGTACCAAAAAAATGCTATATATTTTCAAATTGTTTACACAACAACCTAATCCCCTTCAAAATACTGTTCATTATGACTAATACATTAGTCATGCCGGTACTTCCACTGTTCGAAACCTTTTTTGTTGTCATCTGTAGAAATAGCTGATGGCTCCTCCCTCATTTATTTTTTCCATCCCTTCTTCAGTGTTGTCAAATCGGTGACCTTTCATGCTCCTTTTCATTTGCGGAAATAAGGAAAAGTCACATGATCTTTGACAGAAAATCTGGATCAGTTTCAGGCTGTTGTTTCGAAACATGACATGTTTCAACGCGACATTCTTTTTGATTGTCAGTCAGAACCCGAGGAAGAAACTTAGCAGCATCCCTTTTCATTTCCAGATCTCCCATTAAAATTCACTGAACTGAGCTCCAAGGTAAGCCACTAATCTCTGACAGTTGATCAGTTGTCTGCTGATGGTCTGTGAGCACAAGCTACCAAATTTTTTTCAATATTGTCACGTAGAAGAAAGTGTAATTAGATGAATTACAAACACTAACTTCACTTAATGAAGGTTTATTCAGCACTTGCAAATACAAGAGCACGGAGCAAACTGCCTCTGGCCAGAACCCTTACAGTATATGTACAGTTACGGAACATTCCAGTACAATGATTCTTGACATCTGTGGATACTTCTAGAATGTCCTCGAACCGAATATAGAAATTAAAATTTTACAGTTCAGGTTAGTTTTGAACTCGCGACCCTACATGCAACAGTCTAGTATTGTACCACTACACCATGTTACTGTGCTACTCAGCTTCTTCTGCAACATTGCTCCCTCCTTAAGAGAACAGTGTCTCGGTGTTATGTCCTCCTAGTCCAGGAACGAGTCATCGGTCCTGCATACTCCGACTCCCGATGACTGATGTTCGCCCTGGCGGTGATCTTCTTAGACCTTCCTTTGCCACTATGCTCTTCATCACCTTTCTGCTTGTTGCCTGTCACTGGAGCTTCGAATTTACCCTGGGTTGCAGGATCCTTATAGGGCTTCATTCGAAGGATGTGGATCGTATCTCTGATCTTTTATCATCTTGTGTCGGGGTTGCAATCTTCAACTTCATAAGTAACACTAGACAACTGTCTTACAACCTTATAAGGTCCAAAGTAGTGCTTGAGGAGCTTCTCAGAGAGAACAACCTTCCAAACAGAAGTGAAGATCCAGACGAGGTCACAGGCTGGTAGACAACAGGGCGGTAGCTCACATCATACCTTCGGCATTCGTTTTCTTGAGCCTGCAGCGTACAGAGTAGAGCTAACTGCCAGAGCTTCCTCAGCTCTGGTTAACACCTGGCCGATGTAGTCGTCGTCCACGTCATCAGGATGTAACGGAAACACAGTATCCATTGTCATAGTCGCCTTACGCCCACACACAAGGAAAAATGGCATAAATCCTGTGGTGTCTTGTTTGGCGGTGTTGTAGGCAAATGTCACGAAAGGTAGCACCTCATCCCAGTTGCTCTGCTCAACACTGACGAACAGTGATAGCATGTCAGCCAAGGTCTTATAAAGGTCGTTAGTTTGCGGATGGTAGGCAGTCGTCATGTGGTGAGTAATGTTGCACCTATGGTATATCTCTGTCACAAGATTTGGTTGGAAAAACTTTCCCTTGATCCGTAATGAATGACCTTGGAGCACCATGTTTCAATGTCTTCCACAATGAATTTGGCTGCCTCGAATGCTTTGGCTGTTTTCACGGCTTTTGTAATGGCATAGAGTGTCAGATAATCAGTGCAAACAATAATACATACATTGCTGCTAGCAGATGTTGGAAATCATCCGAGGAGGTCAATCCCAACACGCTGGAAAGGCATTTCAGCTGGTGGAATTGGTATGAGTCGGCCACGTGGTTTCTGAGGCTCTGCCTTTCTCCTCTGGCACTCTAGACAGTGCGACACTTAGTGATGGACACTTCTAAATAAACCTGGCAACAAAAATCTCTTGCGGATCCTATCGTATGTCTTAATAAATCCTATATGTCCGGTGTCAGTTGTGTCATGGAATTTCTGTAGAACATCTAAGCGCAAGTGTTTAGGAATCACTGGTAGCCACCTCTTTCCAAACGGATGAAAGTTTTTCTTTCAAAGTAATCCATTAACTACCTTAAATTGTCCTTTCACGTCCTCTTACCAATTTAAGGCAAGCATATTTTGAGATATCTTGGCGTCGTCCTGCTGCTCAGCAGAGATATCCTGGAGTGCAGCGAGACAGTTGTTATCTTCGTCAGAATCTTGATGGTATTGCACAGGGTTTCTAGATAGACAGTCAGCGTCTTGGTGTTTTCTTCCACTTTTGTACACTATGGCAATGTCATACTCTTGAAGACGTAGTGTCCACCTGGCAAGGCATCCTGTTGGATCCTTAAGACCTGTCAACTAACAAAGTGACTGATGGTCTGTAACAACTGTGAATGGCCTTCCATAGAGGTACTGTCGAAATTTGCACATGGCCCAGATCACGGCAAGACATTCTCTTTCTGTAGTTGAGTAGTCTCTCTCGGCTTTTGTAAGTGTCCTAGAAGCATAGGCTATAATCTTCTCTTTTCCATCCAAAATTTGCTCCAGAACAGCACCAATCCCATACCTACTGGCATCTGTGTATAGTTATGCACGTGCTCCCTCATCATACAGACCAAGTGTAGGGTCAGTTGTCAGAGCTTTTCACAGCACATTGAAAGAGTCTTGTTGGGCACCAACCCAGATAAATTTAACATTGGCTTTTAACAACACTTGGAGTGGCCTGGCTTTGATAAAACAACGGTAATAACAACATAATCCGAGGAAGCTTCTCACATCTCTAATACTTTTTAGGAATAGGAAGTTCTGTTATAGATCTCACCTTTTCTGGGTCTAGCTGCACACCTTTGTTTGACACAGTGTGTCTAAGTATTTTGATTTCATTTGCTCCAAAGAGATACTTTCTATGATTAAGTTTCAGTCCGCCTTGTTGGAGCCACTTAAGAATGGCCCTCAGTCTTTTTACATGTTCATCAAATGTCTCTGAGATCTCTCTAATGTCGTCTAAATAACAAACACACATCGTCAACTTCAGGTGACTTAGAAGATTATGCATCATCTGTTCAAAAGTTGCTGGTGCATTACACAAACCAAACAGCAGTATCTTAAACTCATACAGGCCCCCAGGGGTGATGAGTACAGTTTTCTCACAATCAGCCTCATCTACTTCGATTTGCCAGTATCCCGAGTATATGTCCATGGTTGAGAAAAATCTAGTGTATTGCCAATTCGTGGAACGGGGTATACGTCCTTTTTAGTTATCTTATTAAGCTTCCTGTAATCAACACAAAAGCGCCAACTGCCATCCTTCTTCCTGACAAGAACCACTGGTGACGACCATGGGCTCTGAGAAGGCTGAATGATGACATTCTTCATCATTTTCTGTACCTCGTTGTGAATTATTCGACGTTCCGTTGCTGACACACGGTATGCTCTCTGGCTTATTGGTTGATGGTCTCCAGTGCTAATGTGGCGTTTCATTGTCGATTTGTCTAATTTGCTCTTCACCTGTGGATTGAATCATTCAGAGAACTCTTGAAGAATAGCAAGTAGCTTCCTCTGCTGTTCCTTAGTGAGATCTGGCGGTAGTTGAGCTAGAAGATCTTGTCTCATAGTGGTAGTGCCAGTTTCGCCCACAGACTCGGCATGGGAGGTTTCTGTGATGCTCAGCTGTTCAGCAATTAACGGCTCAGCATTTGCTATGCACATGCATCTTGGAAGGATCTGTGGTTCTCGGTGACAGTTAACTATCCACAGTTCACCGAATCCGTTGTTAAACGAGATGACAGAGGCTGGGATGGCCAAGTTATTCTTCATTATTATTACATTCCACTACAAGATCCATGGGTTGATGCATGGCATGACACATGACAGTTACCTTTCTAGTGCTGACTGCAGGAATGATCACTTCATCCAGCACAGACAGTCTCCACACACTCGGATCCGCATCTTCCTGTCCACAGTATCTCATCTCATCTAGCATAATCTTCGAGTGACCACAATCTATAATTGCCTGAGAAGCTTTAAAAAAGTCTGAGAATGACGTCATGACTACACTCTTGTAAGACGATGAATTCTAAGGGCTGTGTGTGACCACTTATACCCACACAAATGACACATCTTCCTGTAGGTTTTCCATATTTCTCATTAGCCACCTTCAGCAGAGATGTTTTTTTGTCGACGAATATGGTTTTGTGCAACTGGTGACAGTACTTCTCCTAAATGACTGAATATGATGCTCCAGAGTCCACAATAGCTTGGCTGGTCGGCCATCCATGAGAGTATCGACATAGTTTCCTATCGTTGTTGTGGTGATCGATGGCGGGGGATTTTTCTCTTCGACGGCCTCACCCCCAAGGAAAGTGTTGGCAGCTAGGTGACCGGCTGGAGCTTTTAAACGGCGATGGAGACCTCGATCGGCGCGTTGAGGAGCATTCTCTCCAGCAGCTAGCTTGCAGTGATGGTGACCAGTGTCGTCCCGCACCCACATCTTCTTTTTCATCTTCGTTGTCCCAGAGTTGGCGGGCTAAGATCGGTCTGTTGTCTTCTGGCATGGGCGTCATCAAATATCCACCGTCTTTCTCAACAATAGCACATCACATGTCCTGGTCGTTCGCAGTGGAAACATACTGGTTAGTTGTCTTGGGTCCTCCAGACGTCAGTCTTCCTTGGTGCCCCAACAGGTTCTTAATGCAGCATTGTAGGAACGTAACTTTGCCTGGGTCTCGACTTTTTCACCGTTTTAAAGGGAAATTAAGGACGAGAGATTGGGTTCAATGTCTGTTCCATTTCTACCCTTATGACCTCTTGAAGCATCTCGGTTTTTTGCTCGCCGTGCAATCCTAGTGCCTTCTGCACTTCCTCTCTCACTATCTGATGAAGAACACTTGTGAAATCAGTTCCTTCCTCCATCACAGACATCAATACGATGTTTGGAAGCCGTTCAAACTTCTTGTGTATAATTCTTTTTTGATGCATTGTCTCGATATACTGGCACCATTTTATGAAGTCGTCTGCTGTTGAAACCACCTTCAGGAGTGGGGCTTGATACATGTACTCAGCAACACCCTTCATGAGATGTGCAACCTTATCTTCCTCCTTCATTCTACGATCCACTATTTTGCACAACTCCAATACGTCTTGGATATAGGATGCTGTAGTTTCTCCTGGATGCTGTGACCTGCACTTTAATTTATCTTCAGCCTTGCACTTCTGTCATTGAGTGTCCCTGAAATACTTCCGCAGTTCCACCTGGAATACTTTCCAGCTTGTGAACTTCTCCTCGTTGTTCTCATACCATTGCATGGCAGGGCCCTTCAAGTAGAAAAATACATTAGCCAAATACAAGGTGTCTTACTATTTGTTAAATTTGGCTATACACTCATATACCTTCAGCCACTTGTTTGGATCATGGTCATCATCACCAGAGAACCCGGAAGCATTTCTCATGTGGTGGCACACAGTTGCTGTCATCATAATGTCCTCTTCATCCCCGATAGATTGCGATCTATTGAATATGGCTCGAACTTGGGTTTCTCGCCATGTAAACAGTGGCTCTGTCATGGCCTGATGGGAACCACTGTGTCGTCGATAATGTGCGCTATCACAAATTCCAATACCCGGCTCCTCCACCAGAATAATGTCACATAGATGAGGGTGTAATGAGATGAATGACAAACACTAACTTCACTTAACAAAGGTTTATTCAGCATTTGCACATACAAGAGCGTGGAGCAAACTGCCTCCGGCCAGACCACATACGGTCTTTACAGAACATTCCAGTACAGTGATTCTTGACATTTGTGGATGCTTCTAGAATGTACTCGAAGTGAATAAAGAAATTAAAATTTTACGGTTCAGGTGAGTTTTGAACTCACTGCCCTCCATGCAACAGTCTAGTACCATAACCTCTACTCCACAGTGACTGCGCTACTCACATTCTTCTGCGACAATATTTTCGTTGAATTGGGAAGTTGATGGACGTCCAGAATGAGGTTTGTCCTCAGTTGACATGTCGCCATTTTTAAATAGAGCAAACCATTCATACACTTAGTTTTTCCCATGGTGGCAACTTGATAAGATATTTTCAACATTAAAACAATATCAGCAGCATTTTTAGCGAGTAGAAAACAAAATTTCACAGCTGCATGTTGTTCACTTAAATTTGCCATCATAAAAAAATTAAACAAAATCAAAACAGCGCTAACAAAAACAATCACTGCTGATGAACGAAACATTCCAGGTCTACAACACAGGCGGCACTGAACAGGCAATGAGTTGCACTATACATACCAAGCGGCAGAAATGCGTACTTCACAAGCTTTGCCCACAACATTATTCTGGTTGTTTTCGGGTATCCTCTCGTATGTGTGAGTTTTCTTTTTTGAAAATGGGTTTGGCCTAAAGCTAAATAGTGTAAAAGTCTTTTCATTGTGCCGTCTGCAACTCGGTGGGTCATCTATATGGTGAACTGCAATCTATCCTTTTTCTTGTATTTTATTATTTTTCTTTCGTCTGACTCAGCACTTCTTTTTAATGATCCTAGTTACAACAGAATATTAAGTCATTGGTGCTTCCCTGTTTGAATTTTATATTCTCTCCCTCAATATTTCTATTCTAAGTGAAATGAAAATTATATACATCATATGTAGCATCAATTTTCTTCATCATGTCTACCATCTTTAAAACTGATCGTCTTGTAAACTGTTGTTAAGTGATATAAATGGAGCATCCAGTCCTTGATTATTGCTGTGCTGAGAACTAGGTGTATAGCAATGATTAGGTTTGATAAAATCTTTTTTGAATTCCCTTAAAGATGGACTTTAGTCTGCCATTATACCACGTCATACAGTTTTTTCATATGAAGATAAAAATTGAAGCTCGTGAGGGATAAGGACAAAATGTACACCTAAGCTGTTTGAATCGTATTTAGATTTTCATGACAGTCCACTGTCTCATGTTATGAGAACTGTCTCCTAACTTCCAGTTGAAGGTGTTACGTATAAATGATGATTATGTCCAATATATGGTGAGCATTTGAAGACAAGGAAGGAGTATAGTAATGTAGGCTCAGAGTAACTCTATTGCAGTAATTTTTACAGGCAGATCTACTTTATAATTAAAACGTGGCACAATATAAAAGCCTTGTTTCTAACAGAAAGAGAAATGAAATCGTCAGAGGAGATAGTAGAAAATTGTTCATAAATTTTACACAAATATCACACTTGTGCATTCATCACAAAAATATTGTGACTGTTGATTCACTATTAAACAGAGAAGTTCTTTCAGTAGCGTGATAGTTTTGGCATTCAGTCAATAGTAGTATGTACAGTTGCAGGCATCACAAAGGTTTGTGAACTGTCAGTTTTTTGAGGTGTGATTAGCTTACATTATTGAATTACAATTTCATTGGAGAAAACAGCGATTTGTAACAGTTTTGTGGAAAGTAATAGACAAAAAAAGAGCTTTAAAAATTTTGTGAAGTACAATACAAAAGTTCTTTGTTTTTTTAAAATTAAGGTATCACCATACAGCGGAGATGCTGAGTCACGGATGGGCACAACAAAAAAGACTGTCAAACAAGTAAGCTTTTGGTCAAAACGGCCTTCATCAGAATTACATAACGCTGTCTCTCTCTCTCTCTCTCTCTCTCTCTCTCTCTCTCTCTCTCTCTCTCTGACACACACACACACACACACACACACACACACACACACACACACACACACACAAAGGCACAGGCATGCTCACACAAATGCAACTTGCACACACATGCTCACAGTTTCTAGTGGCCAAGGCCAGATTATGTATTTCCCTCAAAGACTGTGATTGTGTGTGTGTGTGTGTGTGTGTGTGTGTGTGTGTGTTGCCAGTGAATTGCAGCCATAGCTGCAATAATAAATGGTAACACAAAGTGGAATGTAAAGAATCGGTTTAAGGGTGATTCCAGTGAATGCCTTTTTGACTGGAACCTTATTTTTGTGCTTATCTGTGACTCAGCATCCTTACTATATGTTGAGTAGCAAACTGTCCTTTTCATAACACTGTAATTACTAATTTACTGTTTCAGAATGTCACTTTATAATTTTTCATTGAAAAAAAAAGTTTTAATGCAGATATTATTTGTATGCAGAAATAAATTGTGAAGTTGAGTTGCAGACAGGCACAATGAGAAGATGTACGACTATGGTTTCTGCCAAAGCCTTCTTCAAAAAAGAAAGGAGAAAAACCGCACATACACAATACATTTCATACTCCAGCCTGACTGCAACAGTTCCATTGAACGAAAGCAGCAATCAGGAGTGGTGCAGTGAAGAGGGAGGGATAGAAAAGTGTGGGTGGGGAAAGAGGAGTGTGCTGACTGTTGGAGCATGCAGGGACTAGAAGGCGGCAGGATAAGGTTGCCAGGGGCAGCATTGGGAGGCTGCGAGCGGAGGAGAGGAGCAGAGAGAGGAATAGATTGGCGGGTGCATTGGCAGAGTGTGAGCACAATGCTGGTGAGGGGATGCAATTTGGGGGGAGGTTATAGGACAGTGGGGGTGGAAATTGTTGGTTGGAGGGTGTGGGGACAGTAGGTTATTGTAGGTTAAGCCGGATAATTTTGAGAGCGGAGAATGTGTGTTTAGGATAACTCCCATCTGTGCAGTTCATAAAAGCTGCTATTGGAGGCAACTATCCAGATGGTTCAGGTTGTGAAGCAGCAGTTGCAATCTAGGATGTTTTGTTAAGCTGCATGTTGTGCTACAGGGTGGTCCACTTTGCTCTTGGCCGCAGTTTGGCAGTAGCCCTTCATCCTTGTAGACAGATGGTTGGTAGTCATACCATTATAAAACACTGTGCAATGATAGCAGCAGAGCTGAAATATGACATGGCTGCTTTCACAGGTGACCCGGCCTCAGATGGAGTAGGATAAGTCTGTGACGAGTGGAATAGGAATTGCTGGGTGGGTGAATTGGGCAGATATTGCACCTGGGTCTCCGACAGGGATATTACCTCCGTGGCAAGGGGCTGGGATTGAGAGTGGCATATAATTGGACTAGGATGTTGTGGAGGTTGGATGGATGATGGAACACCACTTTAGGAATAGTGGGAAGGATCTTGGGTAGGGTGTCCCTCATTTCAGGACATGATGGCCCTGGCAAGGTACGTGGTTCAGCTGTTCCAGTCTGGTGTGGTATTGCCGTATTGGGTGTCGAAGAGGGTGTTCCTATCCAGTTGGTTCGTGTGATTGGTGGGATGATTGGGGCTGTTTGGGGGCATGGCACAGGAACTCATTTGTGAACTAGCTAGGGAATACTTCTCATTGCTGATAAGCTGTTGCCAGGTGGCCAGGCTATATGGGAGGACTTTTTTGGGGTGTGGAAGGGATGGCAGCTGTCAAAATTTACATGGAGGAGTCATACTGTTGGTAAAGGCCTTCCACCAGGTAGTCATTGCAATTCATAACGACAGCAGTGGAACTTTTGTCTGTAGATAGAATGATTAGGTGAGCGTCTGTTTTGAGGCTATATATTCTTCTGCTGAAATGTTAGTGTTCATAGGGAAAGGGCTTGGGGAAGTATTGCGTAGCCAAGTTGGAGGTAAGAAATTCCTGGGAGGTTTCCAGGGGGTGGTTAGGAAGGTGGGGTGGGAGGGGGAGGGGGGAAGATGATCATGGTTGAATGGTGGTATGAACTGGTAGAGGCAGGTTCAGTGATGAGATTAGATTGGCTTTGGTTGGAGAGATCGGTGACATGAAAGTGTTTCCATTGCAGGAATCAAGAGAAGGAGCCTATGTTTTTGACAAGTCCAGCATGGTTAAATTTTGGTGTAGTGCTGATGGTGAGGTGGCTGGATAGGACTGAAACTGAGATTTTTGTTGGAAATGTTAACAGCAGCGTTCCAGGATTGTCTAAGCTCTTGATTAGGTAGAGTATTGGTAGGGAGTTTTGGGGGAGGTGGCAAGTTTAAAAGGTCACTTAGGCAGGGTCTAGGTGCTACGAGGGTTTTGAGGAGGAGAAGGAACACTGTAATTAGGATAATAGTACACCCAAGGAGTACCCCCTTTGTCGTCCAATAACACCTCTGACTGGAACAGCTGAACAACGTCCTTCGTCAGGGCTTTGATTACCTGTAATGATGCCCTGAAATGATCCCTTTGGAAAATTCAGGTGCAAGATCTGTCCAATCCACACAACCAGCACTCCCCATTCCACTCCTGTCACAGCCTTATCCTACCCCACCAGAGGATGTGCCACCTGTGAAAGCATCCATGTCAGATACCAGGTCTGCTGCAGTCATTACACAGTTATATTTTTATATTGGTATGACTACCACCATCAACCAGCTGTCCATCAGGATGAATGGCCACCACCAAACTGTGGCCAAGAGCAAAGTAGACCCACCCTGTGGCACAACATGCAGCTGAACATAACATGCTAGATTTTAATGGCTGCTTCATAACACGGGCCATCTGGATCCTCCCCTCCAGCACCAGTTTTCCTGCTCCAAACCTCCTCCCAATTCAAGTCCCCATTGTATTGCCTTCTGCCAATGCACCCACCTGTCTTACCCCCTCTGTTGCTCTCCTTTTCCACTCCCTGCCCCCCCCCCCCCCACAGACCCCCAACACTCCAACACTGTCCCTAGCAACCTCATCCTACCGCCTTCCAGTCCCTGCACGCTCTACCAGACAGCACTCTTCTCTTCCCCCATCCTTACTATGCTATCCCTCGCTGTTGCCTGCCTCACTCTTGATGGCTACTTTTCTTAAACCTAACAGTAGCAGTGTGGCTGAAATGGCTGGAGGTAGCAGTCATGTGTGCCTGCTTGTTTGAGTGTCTCTGTGTATTTCTTTCTTTTCTGAAGAAGGCTTTTGTTGAAACCTTGCTGTGTAACATTCTTTTCGTTACACCTGTCTGTAACTCAACATGTGTTCTCAATGGAATCTTTCCGTTTATAATTGTTGATATTCCAACCTGGATTTTCCACTGTTTGATTTTGCAATTAATTGTAAGTTATCTGCTGGAAAGGGATGGGGATAATTTTCTACTGACAACACTATTTATTTCTTACATCTAATGAAAAACATTCAATGGGCTGTGCAATTTAGTGCCACTAAAGTATGAGACACCGTAAATTAGAATTGCGTGGTCTTGTCCAACTTTTAACATTTTATACTGACCCTCTTTCTTTCTTTTTTTCTTTACTTTCAGGTGAAATCAGTGAAATCTGGCTCAATATTTTGGTCCTGTATGACTGCACTATCATATTTTTATATGGTGAGTATTAAGTTGTATCATTTATATCAGTTTTTTTGAAATGATTTTATTATACCATTAATAGTTTTAGGCCTGAGCCCATCATCAGATGCTAGCATTGGCTTCTTGCAAGTTCCACATTTTTATCTTCCTGAAAAGTCCTCCTTTACATATAATAGAACAGAGGTTTGACTTTCTTTTACAATTCATACTTGTCAGTGAACTAGTAATGGTATAATAAAATCATTTACAGAAAGCTTGTGGCTGGTTGCGGTATAGCCTGCAATGTAATTTACAAACGGCTGTTGTGTTCTCCAACAAAAATGAATAAAAAGTTAAGCTTACTGTTTTTCTCTGATAAAGAACTTTGTTTTAAATCTGTAAGGATTACTGAATTAAAGCATTAGATCGGAAGAAATTGATTTAATATATTAAAATAGTATTAAACTTTGATGTAGGCTACTTATTTCATTTAACTTTACTTTTTGTGATCATTTGTTTTATTCAACTTAATTAACTGGGTTGAAGTGGAATGTTTGAAACTTATCTAGATTGGTTGGAAAAACATCAGGCATACAGAAAAACAAAGTTTTTGGTTGTCTTCTGAAGAAATACTTTTAACGGAAGATAAGAATAGTGTTTTACCAATACTAGGCAAGCTTTCTCTGAAAACCCTGCAGTAGAAAAAAATCAGCTGATTCAACTTATTTTTACCAAGTCTATATTGAACAAAATATTTTTGATGTGATTTGTTATACAAAACCAGTTAATGAAAAATACACCCAAATTGTAAGACTGGAATACTGAATGCTGTGATTGCATTCATTGCAAAATCCTTGACATTATCAGAGTTTTCAATTGCTGGTGAATCTGTTCTTGATTTTTCTTCTAGAGCTGCACTAGACATTTCCAGAGGTTTTCCTAGTTCAATGAATTTTGCCAGTTGACGAGTCAGACTTCGGGGAGCAGCATAAATGCTGTGAAAAGGGGGGCATGGTAAAAATTTTCACGTGATCGACAGAGAGAATCTGTGTCAGGAAAGCATGAAGTGAAGTTTTCCAAAACCAAAATTTTATCTGCGATAAAGAACTACTGTCCACAGTGATACGGAGAAGCCATGGGGATACATGGGGATAATTTTAGCAGAAAAAAAGACGCCACAAAGCATAGTGATACATGGACAGCAACTCTACAGAACTGATAGATAAAACTTATCTTTGATTGGTGATGGTTCAGTAGTTAAGTTTTATCTTTGAGAACGATTATCTCTGCTGATCACGTGTAAACTTATACAATGCCCTCTACCCTTCCCTCTGCCCCTCTAATTGTTTTTCACATTGTTTATGGCTCTCTCCAATGTCTGACCCATCAGTTGGCAAGACTCAGTGGAACCAAGAGCTCCTCTGAAGAAGTCCAGCACAGCTCTGCACAAAGCGTCAGGAATGAAAAAGTTTCAGGGACCAAGATCCTACAACCCAGAAGATCAACCAGCAGCAGAGACATCTGGTTGTGGAAGACTTCATTGCATATTTAGAGTTCTTGTTATGTTTGACTGTCACAGGTAAGAACAAAGAACTGTAATTGTAACTTTAGAAATAGGCAAATGGGTGTTCCATACTTTAGACTTTGAATTAGCATTGGAAAGATGAAAAATACAAATGTAAATTCAGGCAAAAATGGAGGAAAGTGGTCTGAGTCATGATTGTTTTAAGTGAAACAAATTATTGGTAAAATTTGGAATAATCAAGATAACAGAATTCTTAATGAGCTTCTGATGTGATATGAGTACAAGAGAATTTTCAGCCGTCATTTTATTGGTCTTTGCTGCATGCTTTACAAGAGAAAGGTGTGGGTGTATTTTTAGTGTTTTCAGCAGCTATGTGTATTATAAATACATAATTATGGCAGTAGAAATATAAGTTTTTGTCCATGTAGCTGACCTTTGAAAAGTTTGTTGATTTTTGTTTTCATGTCATACAGTTGTACTTGTGGGCTAATTTTGCAGTAACTTAAGATACTAGATGAACAGGATTGAAATTCACATTAGTGATCCTGATTAGGCTTTCCAATGTTTCCCAAAATTTCTAGAGGCTAATGTTGGGATGGTTCCTGAAATAACACAACAGCTGATTTTATTCCCCTTTGTTGTCCAATGCAAACATAAGGTCTGTTTCTAATGAGTTTGAGACCATTAAAATGTGGAACTCTAAGCTACTTTCCTTTCTTTTGAGAGTCCCTCTCAACCTTTTGTGCACACCCTTTGCCCCCCTCCCCCCGTCACATCTAAGTGTAGCACACAATGTGTTGACCATATCTTTTATTTTGTTGTGAGTATTTATTTTTTGATTACTAATATTTAAGTCTTCATCTTCAGTATTTAATGTTTTGTTTATGTTACATAAAAATTTCCATGTTTGCAGGTTTCAGCTTGGGGTGGATACGTTTTTATTATAAACCTAATACCTCTTCACGTTTTTGCTTTACTGTTAATGGGGCGATACTCAAATCGCCTTTTCACAAGCTACACAACATTTTACATCTTGGGGCTTATCCTTAGTATGCAGATACCATTTGTTGGCTTTCAGCCAATTCGTACTAGTGAACATATGGCTGCTACAGGTCTGTGGATTGAATTTAATATTTTCATTAACTTACAGTCAGTAAATAATGTCTGAATTTGAGAAAATGATTTGATTGATTATTTCTTTCAGGTGTATTTGCTCTCTTAATGGCAGTTGCATTCTTGAAATACCTGCAGAGTATTCTGTCAAAGGCAGAATTCAAATATTTCTTCACTGTGTCTGCCCTGGCGTCTGCTGGAATTGTTTTTCTAACAGTAGTAGGTCTCACTTACGCAGGAGTAATTGCTCCTTGGAGCGGAAGGTAATCATTGAAGGAAATAATTGCTTCTTTGTTACAAACTATTTTCTCATAAATTTATTGTTAATCATTTTGTGTTGAGAGGTTGATATCTGTGTATTTTGACTGATAGTAATTACTGTGATATGTGAATGCAATTTTTTTTCAGTTTGTATCAGTCAGTTATTTTTAATAGTGTTGTGTTCTCCCTCCCTCCCTCCCTCCCCCCCTCCCCCTCTCTCCTTTGAACTCAGTTCTAAATAAGGAGTTGCTCAAGCAACCGCTACAGTCAGTTGTGCAGGACAATAGAACTTTTTACATGTAACAGAAGAAAGTGTGGTTCATAGTTAGTTTTGGTTATGGCTTATGCCATGGAGAATAATTTATGTTATTGAAATGGCTGATGGATCCTTAAAGCCTATAGGGAAGCTACCAGTGTGCTGTAGAGCATCCAGTTTAACAGGAATAACACTAAAGTATATCAGAATTGCTGATTTTGTGTGGCATTATCATCTTTTAGCAATACACTGCATTGACATATTGTGACATGCTTTCAGGGTTTCAGGTTCATAAATGTCAGAAGATAGTAATGCCATGCTTAAATAGATAATCATTATCACTTCTTTGACATCAGGATAATAAACTGTCTGCCTCAACTAAGTCATCATTTGCCAGGAATACAGTCCGCAGGATGAGATGCAAGGGCTAGAAAATGAGTGATGTCACTGACTGGTGACAAGTCATTGAAAAATAATGGTAATTCCAGTTGCAAAATAGTTTTAGATGTCATAGATGGTTGTATTATGAGAAGTAAGCGCCAGGAATGTTTTAAAATTCAGAAAGGAAAGTCAGTACATCTGCAGGTATACACAGTGAATCACTGTGTACTGTGTAGCAAAGGATACTTTGTATTTACAGCATGTTAATATTCCAGTATTTTTGTTTTGCATTATATTTTTTTGACAATTTTCGGTAAATATTTGAAATCATTGTTTTGTAATTGTAGTGGTACAGTAATTTTACTTTCACTGTGTGAAGGAGTCTTACTACTTTTTGAGGTCTCATCAAGTCCAGTCTTTCCCTTTGACTGTGAGATGCCAATATAGATGGCACAAATTAGTCTGATTGCACTGGGGGCTGGCAGTGTGAATGGAATAACAAAATTAGCTATGTGGAGAAATAGCACATGAATTGGTTTAAAAACGATTTTTAACACAATTAGTGTGCTATTTCTTCACATCAGCATTCTTCAAAAGCAGTGGCTGAAAATGATGTACAAAAATCTAAATGAAAAGATTGGTCTCTGCTGTGGGCGGAGACGTGAGGGGAAATGCTGACATAATTGGCACTTGCCACTACAACAGAAACTGCAACATTTAACTGCAACATTTAACTTCACCACATGACTTTGACATTACAGCTGCTAGGTCACTGGTGTTGGCAGAAATGAAAAAACAGGCAAGTTGACATGAAGTATTCCAGACAAATCCGATTTGTGACGAAACTGAACCACAGACCTGTCGGACATCTTTTACTGTGTCACTTACATGCAGTTACCATTGTTACCAAAGTGGTTATCATCAAGCGTGAACGTTCATTGTTTTCCTTTCAATTCTTGCAGTAAGGGGAATAAGCAGACTGCTAGTTCGTTGATTTACTGAATATCTATTAATAAATCAATACTTAAAATACAGCTCTAAAACCGTCAGTATATTTACAGTGTGCAACCGATATTTTTATAGGCTGATACATCAATATTTTTGCTGTAGATATATCTATATATCAATACTTTTCTTCATTATATCAAGAACTGATAATGGTATTTTTTTAAATATCAATATATCGGATTCCCGATATTTTGTAAAAAAACAACAGTCTTAGTGCACACATGCCCAACCCCTCCCCCTCCTCCAATGTGTATAATTATGTTGTGCAGGCTGAATGCACAATGTAATTGTGTGTGTGTGTGTGTGTGTGTGTGTGTGTGTGTGTGTGTGTGTGTGCACGCGCGCGGGTGTGTGCGGGTGCCGCTGATCTTGGTTTAGCTGTGATAGTTCTGTGTGTTTCAACTTTACAGTCACATTACAAACAGTCAGCTTGGGCAGCTTTAGAAGGGGTGAAATGCTCCTGATAAATTTGTTGCTGAGTTGGCATCCAATAACTAGTCCATGTTCAAAGTCACTGAGCTGTGCTTACCACCCCATTCTGTTGTTACTGCTTCTTTGCTGACAACACCATGCTCCATGTCATCTGTTACACTGGCAGGTCTGCTTTTGTGACATCTAGTGCCATTTCTGCAGTACATAGAGGTGTCTGGATACTTTTGATCAAATATGTGTGTGCACTGTAGCTCAAAAAAACGATTCTTTCCAAAAGCTAGAAAAGTTTTCATTCATGTTTGTGTGTCTGTCAATGACTCAACACTTCTAGTATCTGGTGAGTTGTTACCGTTACTCCTAAATTATTTTAATTCTGCCAATAATAAATAATCTCGACAGGCAGTTCAACTATCCTATTTGTAACTGAAATGCAGCTTTAATTTTGCAGGTTCTATTCGCTATGGGACACGGGATATGCTAAAATACATATTCCCATCATTGCCTCAGTGTCAGAACATCAGCCTACTACATGGTTTTCCTTCTTTTTTGATCTCCACATACTTGCTACTATGTTTCCTGTTGGGTTGTGGTATTGCATAAAAAATGTAAATGATGAAAGAGTATTTGGTAAGAAAAAACATTTTAATTAATGAGAGACATTAATGTGTTTACAATATTATACAGAATGTTTTAATAATGACCCTGCTTCATGTTCCAGTTGTTCTTTATGCACTTAGTGCTGTATATTTTGCTGGTGTTATGGTTCGTCTTATGCTCACACTGACGCCTGTTGTTTGTGTCCTGAGTGGAATCGCTTTTTCTCAACTTCTCGAGTTGTATCTTAAAGAAGATGAAAGTCCACATGTCTCCTACAGTGACAGTGAAGATGACAGCAATGGTGACAAAAACAGTCGCAATATGTATGATAAGGTATGTTAAAAGTTTGTTCAGAAAATAAAGGTAAATCTTGTATTGTGTTACTACCCCTCCCCCACACTCACAACATACTTCTAGCTTAAACCTTGCAGTGTGCATCCCAAATTTTTTGAAAATATAACCACTGCCATGTGGTCTCAAAATTTCAAAATAGCTCACATGAAAGAACAATCTGGTTACATGAATTATTTCTTATGCTGAAAACAATAGTAGTTGAAAAAACATCAGTTGATAGCAGCTTCTATGTGCATGCTTTAACCCAGTCAAGAATATTTTAATGGTTTAAGACTTCCAAAAGAAGATTAGTGGAACTCTGTGGAAGATGGCAAATGTTCAGATAAATAATTATCATTCACAACTCCAGTAATGATTGCAAAAATGTGGAAAGTGAACCACAATGATAGGAGGCAGACAACCAACAGTTTTGTAATGTTGTTGACATGTTATATGAGTCACGTTCAACTGGATGGGTTGAAATGAGACAAACTTCACATGAATATTTCATTCTGGTTAATATTGAATTTAGCAAAAAAAAAAAAAAATGAACATCAAACTAAGCAAAAATGATCATCAAATTCAACAAAAAATAACATTGCATTTTTGAAAAAAATAACACCAAATTTGACTGAAAAACACCAAGTGTGGCAAAAAATTACACCAATGTGGCAAAAATATAGCACCACATTTGTCAGAAAAAAATCAAAAACACCAAATTCGGCAACATATAAAACAATTTGTTCATGTCCGTAGTTATTAAGCATATATCATCAATTCACTTCTTTGTATTTAATGGCTTGACAGGTCATCTTTTTACTCTGGTTTCTTTGTTTATTCAGTGGAGATGGCATCATATTAAATAACTGCTTTGTCTGCAGCAACATCACAATAAAGCTTATTCATAGTATCGGAAAACAGATGTAGAAAAAGTAGCACACAACCCTGGCTTGGTGGATATTTCCTGTTCAGAATGAGAGGCAAAAAATGTACTGTTGATACTGCACAAAATTTGAAAACCTAAGGACGTTGAAGTGGCAGAGAAGGCTGTGCAAAAATCAGAGATGGGTGCAAGTACAACATAATATGAGTTGTCACATATGGCTCTTTCTTTGTCAGAATAAATATTTTCAGTAATGAAACTGCTGGTGGTAGTGTTTAGATTGTGCATAAGATAAGTCTTACAGAACCATAAACTAAGTAAATGCCGTTCTGTCTAAATTCTCAGTTCGTCAAAATTTCACATATGGGAACTTTCCTGACAACATGCACTGTTTTTCATCCTCTCCTGCTCTCAGTTAACAGTAATTTTTTTATTCCAATTTTTTTCCTTCTGTTAACCTTTCCTTTTAGTTATGAATAATTTTTCTCTGTATAATTTTCCTCTACTTAGTTTTCCCCTTCTTTTAGCATAGAGACAACTATACAGTAGTATAACAGCCAAGTATCTTTTTGAGGACTGATGACACAGTGCAGTGTGAAAAATTGCAAGGAACAACTGTTTTGGACTTCTGCACTTCTGCCATTTTTCTCTTTCTTGTGTATATGTCTCACACAAAATTAAAAGCTCATGGAGGTGGATACCTATTGCCTGGGGCAGTACCCTGACAGTTGGTAAATGTCACCTCAGGACCAGTGTCATCTCACTTGATTACTTCCTGCTTTTTTTTCTTATTCACACTTGATTTGATGTGACTGAATGCCCCCCTCCCCATGAACCATGGACGTTGCTGTTGGTGGGGAGGCTTACGTGCCTCAGCGATACAGATAGCCATACCGTAGGTGCAACCACAACGGAGGGGTATCTGTTGAGAGGCCAGACAAACGTGTGGTTCCTGAAGAGGGGCAGCAGCCTTTTCAGTAGTTGTAGGGGCAACAGTCTGGATGATTGACTGATCTGGCCTTGTAACACTAACCAAAATGGCCTTGCTGTGCTGGTACTGCGAACGGCTGAAAGCAAGGGGAAACTACAGCCGTCATTTTTCCCGAGGGCATGCAGCTTTACTGTATGGTTAAATGATGATGGCGTCCTCTTGGGTAAAATATTCCGGAGGTAAAATAGTCCCCCATTCGGATCTCCAGGCGGGGAATACTCAGGAGGTCGTTGTTATCAGGAGGAAGAAAACTGGCGTTCTACAGATCAGAGCGTGGAATGTCAGATCCCTTAACCAGGTAGGTAGGTTAGAAAATTTAAAAAGGGAAATGGGTAGGTTAAAGTTAGATATAGTGGTAATTAGTGAAGTTTGGTGGCAGGAGGAACAAGACTTCTGGTCAGGTGAATACAGGGTTTAAATACAAAATCAAATAGGGGTAATGCAGTAGTAGGTTTAATAATGAATAGGAAAATAGGAATGTGGGTAAGCTACTACAAACAGCATAGTGAACGCATTATTGTGGTCAAGATAGATACGAAGCCCACACCTATCACAGTAGTACAAGTTTATATGCCTACTAGCTCTGCAGATGATGAAGAGATTGAAGAAATGTATGATGAGATAAAAAAATTATTCAGATAGTGAAGGGAGCTGAAAATTTAATAGTCATGGGTGACTGGAATTCAGTAGTAGGAAAAGGGAGAGAAGGAAACGTAGTAGGTGAATATGGATTGGAGGGAAGAAATGAAAGAGGAAGCCGCCTGGTAGAATTTTGCACAGAGCATAACTTAATCATAGCTAACACTTGGTTCAAGAATCGTGAAAGGAGGTTGTATACATGGAAGAAGCCTGGATATACTAGAAGGTATCAGATATATAGATAGAGATTCAGGAACCAGGTTTTAAATTGTAAGACATTTCCAGGGGCAGATGTGGTCTCTGACCACAATCTATTGGTTATGAACTGTAGATTAAAACTGAAGAAACTGCAAAAAGGTGGGAATTTAAGGAGATGGGACCTGGATAAACTGAAAGAACCAAAGGTTTAGAGAGCTTCAGGGAGAGCATTAGGGAACGATTGACAAGAGTGGGGGGAAGAAATACAAGCGAAGAAGAATGGGTAGCTTTGAGAGACGAAATAGTGAAGGTAGCAGAGGATCAAGTAGGTAAAAAGATGAGGGCTAATAGAAATCCTTGGGTAACAGAAGAGATATTGAATTTAATTGATGAAAGGAGAAAATATAAAAATGCAGTAAATGAAGCAGGCAAAAAGGAATACAAACGTCTCAAAAATGAGATCGACAGGAAGTGGAAAATGGCTAAGCGGGCATGGCTAGAGGACAAATGTAAGGATGTAGAGGCTTATCTCACTAGGGGTAAGATAGATACTGCCTACAGGAAAATAAAAGAGACATTTGGAGAAAAGAGAACCAGTTGCATGAATATCAAGTGCTCAGATGGAAACCCAATTCTAAGCAAAGAAGGGAAAGCAGAAAGGTGGAAGGAGTATATAGAGGGACTATATAAGGGCGATGTTCTTGAGGACAAGATTATAGAAATGGAAGAGAATGTAGATGAAGATGAAACAGGAGATATGATACTGCGTGAAGAGTTTAGCAGAGCACTGAAAGACCTAAGTCGAAACAAGGCCCCGGGAATAGACAACATTCCATTAGAACTACCGACAGCCTTGGGAGAGCCAGGCCTAAGAAAACTTACCATCTGGTGAACGAGATGTATGAGACAGGTGAAATACCCTCAGACTTCAAGAAGAATATAATTATTCCAATCCCAAAGAAAGCAGGTGTTGACAGATGTGAAAATTATCGAACTATCAGTTTGATAAGCCACGGCTGCAAAATACTAACACGAATTCTTTACAGACAAATGGAAAAACTGGTAGAAGCCGAGCTCGGGGAAGATCAGTTTGGATTCCGTAGAAATGTTGGAACACGCGAGGCAATACTGACCCTACGACTTATCGTAGAAAATAGATTAAGTAAAGGCAAACCTACATTTCTAGCATTTGTAGACTTAGAGAAAGCTTTTGACTATGTTGACTGAGATACTCTCTTTCGAATTCTGAAGGTGGCAGGAGTTAAATACAGGGAGCAAAAGGCTATTTACAATTTGTACAGAAACCAGATGGCAGTTATAAGAGTCTGGGGACAAGAAAGGGAAGCAGTGGTTGGGAAGGGAGTGAGGCAGGGTTGTAGCCTATCCCCGATGTTATTCGATCTGTATATTGAGCAAGCAGTAAAGGAAACAAAAGAAAAATTCGTAGTAGGTATTAAAATCCATGGAGAAGAAATAAAAACTTTGAGGTTCGGCGATTACATTGTAATTCTGTCAGAGACAGCAAAGGACCTGGAAGAGCAGCTGAATGGAATGGACAGTGTCTTGAAAGGAAGATATAAGATGAACATCAACAAAAGCAAAACGAAGATAATGGAATGTAGTCGAATTAAATCGGGTGATGATGCAGGAATTAGTTTAGGAAATGAGATGCTTAAAGTAGTAAATGAGTTTTGCTATTTGGGGAGCAAAATAACTGATGATGGTCGAAGTAGAGAGGATATAGAATGTAGACTGGCAGTGGCAAGGGAAGCATTTCTGAAGAAGAGAAATTGTTAACATAGAGTATAGATTTAAGTGTTAGGAAGTCGTTTCTGAAAGTATTTGTATGGAGTGTAGCCATGTATGGAAGTGAAACATGGACGATAAATAGTTTAGACAAGAAGAGAATAGAAGCTTTTGAAATGTGGTGCTACAGAAGAATGCTGAAGATTAGATGGGTAGATCACATAACTAATGAGGAGGTACTGAACAGAATTGGGGAGAAGAGAAATTTGTGGCACAACTTGACTAGAAGAAGGGATCAGTTGGTAGGGCATATTCTGAGGCATCAAGGGATCACCAATTTAGTATTGGAGGGCAGTGTGGAGGGTAAAAATCGTAGCGGGAGACCAAGAGATGAATACACTATACAGATTCAGAAGGCCGTAGGCTGCAGTAGGTACTGGGAGATGAAGAACCTTGCACAGGATAGAGTAGCATGAAGAGCTGCATCAAACCAGTCCCTGGACTGAAGACCACAACAACAACAACATCACTGAATGGGTTATAAGTGACACAAATGACACGGTTGGTGGTGGAATTATGGGAATATATTTTAGGCCATTGCAGAGAGGGGAAACATGAGAAAAGAAATGCTGATGTGATCCACCATCAGCATTACCAGCGCAACTTACAATGTTTAGCTTCACCATGCAGCTATGATAGAATTACTGGTAGGTTGCGGCAGCAATGGAAAAACAGGACAGTTGATATGAAGTATTCGACCTACCAATATGCGATGTACCTCTTATAATTCAGCCTCATCTTTTTGCATGTGTTTCTGATGTACTGTATTCAGTAACAGTATCGTTCATCAATCTTAAATTCGAGCACTAAGTCTCGAAGAGTATACTCTATTAGAATCAAGGAAACATCAGCCATTTCCGACTAGTGAGCTCTTACTAGCCAGCAACTGGTTACACCACTCAACAGGCACCACACCACACTAACACATACAATGAGCTTGAGCTTGCCTGCTGGATGTGTGAAGAGGGGGAGTGGCCCTTCAGTGACAAGGTGCGTATAGGGGTGGTAGTGTTTTGTGACGTTCTGAAAATATACTTTTCATGCAGCTCATGTGCTATGGCAGAGACATTATATGGATTTTTGCGATAGAACATTTTAAAGACTTGTGTTCAAATCTGACAAGACACAGTTGCAACAACTACATACGCTATTGATGTATATACTTCGCACCAGCCACAATAGGTCATAAAGATTGGCAGCAGTGATAAAAGGCATGAAGCAAAACTGTAACATCTGAGCTTTCTTTTAACTTTAGATTTTACACAGTGTACATAAATTCTCTGAGCCGACTTCAGATAAGCTTGTGACGTCAGTAGGGGAAGTAAACTCATTTTTTTCACGTGTCTGTTCCTCTCCTTGAGAGAAGGAAAACACACACTGCACATGTTAGATTCCAATGCCTTTCTCCGTACTTCAGTTTTCAGTTTAATTCACCATTTTCATCAATTATTTCTTTTTTCTAAGTGAGCACAATGGAAAGCTCTCTCAAAATTGTGTGTTTTGACGTATGATTTGTCACTGTAGAATGTCAGAAAATAGCTCAATTACCTTGTACCCAGTTATAATTTTTAATTTTTGACTAGCTTTTACATACTGTACACATATGTGATTTTTCAAGGACTTATAAAATTCATTATCACAAAATATTGTACAAACATTTTTGTACATTTAATTTCCTTCACTTATACAGATTTTATACAATGTATTGGAGAAAATTATATTTTTAATAGTACACGCCAGTCACATATGATTTTGCTGATATTTTGGGGGTTTTAATGTTATCCTCGGTTCTGCATTTTTCTCAATTTTATGTTTTATATGGGCAGACCACACAAAAACATAAAATACGGATTTCTCTGCATTGTCACATTCTTGTGTCAGTGTATCAATCTACGAAATCATAACACATTCAGAAGAAACAGGCAAATGTTTTACCAACTGAGATTATTTATTTAATTTAAGCTGTGCTGTTAAAACCCATCCTGAACACAACTTGGTAATTTGTAACATTCAGAAGGGGGGGGGGGGGGGGGGGAATGTGACACCAAAGATTATTAATTTCATTTTTGTCAACAAAACTGATGTACAAGGGGTGATCAATAAGTAATGCAAAACATTATTTTTCCGAAAGCAGTTTGCTTTTATTCAGGATACGTTTATGCAGTGTTATTCCCCATTCCTTTGGCTACAAAACCCTACTTTTCGATGTAATCTCCATTCAATGCGATGGCCTTACGCCACCATACTGTGAGGGCCTGTATGTCCACATGGTACCAATCTTCTTGTCAGTGTCATAGCCAACATCTTGCTGCATCAGTAACCTCACCAACATCCATGTTCTGCTTTCTGTGAGGTGCATCCTTCATTTGGACAAACATATGGAAGTCGGAAGACACGAGATACGGCGTGTAGGGTGGATGAGGAAGAGCAGTTCTGTGAAGTTTTGGTAGCTGCTCATGGGTGTGCTGTCTTGCTTTGTTATGTAAAAGTGGAAGTTCACAATATTATGAAAAGGATAGTTGTTATTCACCACATAGCGAAAATGTTGAGCCACAGGTAGCCATTAGAAAAGACTGTCAGAGAGTGAGCTTTCTGCCAACAAGGCCTTCACCGAAAATAGAAACACCCCCCCCCCCCCCCCCCCACACACACACACACACACACACACGTGCAAATGCAACTATGCAACTCACACACACATGGCCACAGTCTCTGGCAGCTGGAGCCAGACTGTGGGCAGCAGTGCATGATGGGAGAGACAGCCGTGTGGGGGGTAAGGAGGAGGTTGGGGCGGGGAGGGGGAGGGATAGCAGGAGGGTGTGGGGGATGATAAAGAGCTGCTAGTGGGAGCTTGCATTTGCATTTTTGTGGCTGCAAACATGCTGAAGCTGTTTCTTCAATTTTCTGAGGGTAGCACAGCTGTGTGCATCTGGACAGCACAAGTGAGATCAGACAGATTTGCACAACTTGTTGTGATGATGACAGGTGCATCCAACGACTCAATGTGCTTTTGTTCACTGCCAGGTCTCGGTAGACATTCTGCAAGCACCTGTTAATATCTGCATGATGCTCTGGTTTTCTGCCAAAAGAAATTCAATGGCAGCTCTCTGGTTGGGATGTAAGTCCATTGGAGATGCCACTTTGGGGGCTACATATAGTGCCACCACCTATCGGAACTTCATGAAACTATAGGGTCTGAAGTGTGAATATTCCACTATGTCTCACAACCAATTCCACATTTTTTTCAACCGAAATTGGCTGAAAAAAAAGAAAGTTGCTTTACTTCTTGAATGCCCTTTGTATTGCAACCTGAGTTAGGCTTCAGCCAAAGCTGTGGATCGGATTGGCACCACAACCAGGTATTTTAGCTTTTAACAGTATTACATATTAGTATTGTTACTCACCGCATAGAGTAGGTGCTGAGTCGCAGACAGGCACAATGAAAAAATTGTTAAACATTTAAGCTTTTGGACAAAAAAGTCCTCCTTCAGAAATAGAAAACACATATACACACAAGCAGAACTCACACATTGTCTCTGGGCTTTGTGGCCTGACTCAGTCTGCATCTGAAGGGAGCAGCAATTTGCAGTGGGTGGTAGGGGTAAGGAGGAAGCATGGGTTTGGGAAGGTGAGGGATAGCAGGTTACGTGCGGAGGAATATGATGTGCTGCTTGTGAGAGCATGCAGGTTGTGGTGAAAACGGGAGAGCACTGCTAGGTGCAGAGTTGGGAGGCTTTACACTGTACTGAAGGGAGAGGTCGAGAGGTAGAGATGGGGAAAAGACTATTGGTGCATTGGTAGAATAGAAGGCATGTGTATTGCTGGAGTGGGAGCAAGGAAGGGGATTTATAGGTGAAGGACAGGTACTAGCATAAGAAGAGGGCAGAGGAGGCTGCACACTGTGCTGGAGGGTAGGAGGGGAGGAGTGAGAGGTAGAGGAGCACAAAAGACTGCAGGTGCATTGGCAGAATAGAAGGTTTATGTAGTGCTGTAGTGGAGGAAGGGAAGGGGATGGGTAGGTGGAGGAAGGGACTAGGGAAGGTTGAGGCTTGGCGTGTTAAAAGAACAAAGAATATGTTGTAGGCAGAGTTCCCACCTAAACAACTCGGAAAGCTAGTGGGAAGGAAGGATCCAGATGGTGCAGATTGTGAAGCAGTCAATCAAGTGAAGCTCATCATACTGGGCAACATGTTCAGCAACTGGGTGGTCCAGCTGTCTGTTAGCCACAGTTTGGCGGTGGCCATTCATACAGACAGCCAGCTTGTTGATTGTAATGCTCATGTAGAAAGTAGTGCAGAGATTGCTCCTTAGTTCATAGATCACATGACTGTTTTCTCAGGTAGCCCTGCCTTTGATGGGATTAGAGATGCATGAGATGGGACTGGAATAGGGGGTAGTGGGAGGATGTAGGTGGTAGTGGGTAGGATGTAGGAGAGAGGTCTTGCATTGTGTCTATTGCAGGGATATGAACCATGAGGCAAGAGATTGGAAGGAGGGTGGAGAGGGGATAGACAAGGATGTGGGGTAGATTCGGTGGGTGGTGGAATCGTAGAGTCAGTGGGTGGCAGAGTGCCACTGTGGGGAGGGTAGTGGGTAAGGCAATTTAAACTTCAGGACATAATGAGAATAGTCATAACCCTGGTGGAGAGGGGGATTCAGTTGCTCCAGCCCTGGATAGTACTGAGTCACAAAAGGAGTGCTCTTTTGTGGTCAGACAGTGGACATGTGGGAAGTGGTAGATGATTGAAAAAACAAGGCACCGGACATCTGTTTCCGAATAAGGTTGGGAGAGTAATATCAGTCTGTGAAGACCTGATTGAGACCCTTGGCGTATTTGGAGGGGGACTGCTTGTCTCTGCAGATGCAATGACCACAGGTGGCTGGGCTGCTTGGAAGAGACTTCTTGGTGTGGAATGGGTGGGAGCTGTCGAAGTGGAGGTATTGGTGGTGGTTGGTAGGTTTGATGTGGGTGGAGGTAATGGTGTAGTCATTCTTCAGGTGGAGCTCAACATCGAAGATCATTTGGGGTAAGGTGCACTAGGTGAAGCTAATGGGAGAGAAGGTGTTGAGGTTCTGGAGGATTGTGGATTGTGTGTCCTCACACTTGATATAGATCACAATGTCATCAACAAATTTGAACCACCAGAGGGGTTTGGGATCATGTGTGATTAGTTAAGATTCCTCTAGATGGCCTGTTGATAGGTTGGCACAGGATGGGACCTCGTGGGTCCCATTGCTATATCTCGGATTTGTATATAGGTAATAAAATGTCATGTGACTAGGGCCTCCCGTCGAGTAGACCGTTCAGTGCCTTCAAAGGAGAAGTAATAATGGATACAGTATGTCATGATGACCGAGGAGGAGGTTGTAGTTGAGGGAATTTGTGAATGGTGGTGAGGCAAGGTTCGAGGTTAGGAAATTCTGGAAAGTGGTAACGGGATAATCTGGGTACAGTGGAGTGTGGGGGGTTTCATGGTTGGATGTAGGAGTAAATTGAATCAGACAGGGTTCAATATTGATTGTAGATTGTGTCTGACTGGTAGGGTTGGTGGCAAAAAAGTGTTTCCACTGTATGTATCAGGAGAAGGAGGGAACGTCTTTAAAAAGTCCAGCATGATTGAAATTGGGACAAAAAGGAATGCCTTTGGAAAGGACTGATACTTCTGTGGGACTAAGGCTTTTGGAGGTGCTTAGAGTCTGTATAGGTTCTGGATTGTGTGATGGCATGAGGGGAGTGAGGCTAGCTTTTACTTTCATTCCAACCTAACAACTACCCAGTTTTTTTTTTTTTGGGGGGGGGGGGACAGTCAAATATTTTTGACAGTGAAGATTATAAATTAAATTGCTGCTCATTTCACCCACAAAAATGTAAGTTGTGCTATAAGGTCCCAACCTAACTGCAACCTTGTAATTTGTGTCATATTCAGGAGAAAAAAAAGTCAAATATTTGTGGGAACAGTGAAGAAGGGAATGGTTTCTAATTGAATGATAGAAATTCATTGCCTTTTTTTCTCAACTCTCATTGGTTACGAGAAAGTATCTTTCCACTGGGTACTCAAAATTGATGCATTGCCAACCTGTGAGCCATAGAGAATCACTGCTGTGGCTGCTACTGGCCCGATATAGACTTTCGCCTTGGAGATTTGTTGAATTACTCACATTAGTGCAGGAGGGCATTGTTCGTATGTTGGACTGGGGAGCATTCAAATACAAACCATGCTTTCTGTGCACCTATAGGCTGTTCGTTTGTTACTGAAAGCACATCAGCTGTCAATTGAATGGTGTGCAAATACAGTACAGCTTTAGGCAAACAGAGAAGTCCTTGTGTGAGCTAAATGGCAACAGTAGGTAACAACAAAATCCAAATCATAGTCCAGGAGAAAACTACATAGCACAGGATGGTTGTCAGTAGGTAGCTTGGAGAACTTACTGTAGACATTGGCTGGTTGCAACATGTACGGCCATGACAGCCCTTAAATCTGCTGTGGGTGTTTTGCTACATGACCTAGTGCTGGGAGATGTATCCTACCGCACTGTGCCTAACGATCTCACCAGATATATGAGTAATTATGTCAGTTGATCTATCCAATAAGGAAAATTATAAATAACCATAATAATGATGACAATGTTGGTGGTGGTGGTGGTGGTAGTAGTAGTAGTAGTAGTAGTAGTAGTAGTAGTATCTATTGTTCTTTTTTGGGAAAATAACAACGCATCCTCCTGGAATACAGTTCTGCTACTGATCTATGTTCCACTTTGATTCAGCTTTACATAATGGATGTCTGGTAATACACTGCAAGATTCCCTCAGCTGTGTGTGTTGTTACTTCCTTTGAGAGTAAAATTGGTAATATTGTTTTCTTATGTATCAACAAGTCAAGATCATTTAAAGATAGACTTTGTGATGCATTTCTGTCGTGTTTTAATAATCACAATGGCCAGTATTTTATTTTGTTTATTTACTTGCCACTGATGATGTATAATTCCCAGGTAGAATTAATTTGTTAGCTGTTACTCTGACTTATGGATTCAATCATTAACTTTCAAAATGTTGGAGGGGAAACCCCATTGACATCTGCAACTGTATATGGGTAAATTGAGCAGTGTCTTAGGAGTTAGAGAAAGCATTCTCAGAAGTGCAAGATCCAAACATGTATTTTCATTACCTAAAGATTGCTTTCAGAAGACACTCAGTCCAGAAACTTTCGATGAAGTTATACAAGTGTAATTTTGCAGTAAAGAAGTATTGTGTTCTTTTTTTCCTCCATTGTAAAGTCAAATTGCCAAACCTCACAACTTCCTTTATGTATAAATCTATGGCATATTATGCTAATAATAATAATAATGATGGTGGTGGCAATGGACCACTTTAATGATGTGCACATCATTGATGATGATGATGATGATGATGATGATGATAACGATAACACACCACCATGACCCCAGGAGATAAAATCTCAGACCCCACTGGGAATCAAACTCAGTCCCCTACATGGCAGTCAGCCAAGTTGATCATTCAGTTATGGAGGCAGATATAATAATAATAAAACAATAACAATAATAATAATAATAATAATAATAATTATTATTATTATTATCCCATGGGGGCCCGGGAAAAGAATAGGCCTCCGGTATGTTCTGCCAGTCGTAAAAGGCGACGAAAAGAACAAACCACTAATAGGGCTAACCCCCCTTTTAGTGTGATTAGTTGGTTCAGGACAGAACTAAAGAAGCCTCGGACAAGCGCTGTCATGGTCGGAGACGACGCTTGAACCCTATGCCCGTCCACAATGGTAACGACACTGCTAGCCACACGGAAAATGATTTGAATCCAAATAGAGTTGTTTTGCAGGATATGCTTCCTGCAACCACTCTAGAAGGAAAACAAAGACAGAGGATGAGATGTTCAGATGAAGTTAACTGACACCTCATGTTCTGTTATTACCAAGCAACAAACTTAGGAACAAACACAACTGGATACAGATCACAAGTATACACAACATTTATTACCAGATACCCAGAATTAAAATTTTTAACAGAACGACGACTAGCTGATCAGATCCGAGTAATAATCAAAAATAACAGGATACCCCAGTCAAAATTAGGAAACATCAAACAACAAGTACAACAAATACTAGAACAAAATAATGTGCAATCAGAAGGAGAAGAAAATACAGTAATGGACTCAAACATCCCAGGGCAAACAAACAAAGAACAACATGCATCAGTTAAACAATCAGAGGAAAACGAAATCTTAAGACAGCCACCAGAACAAGCACAAATACAACACAAAGTGACACACATGTTAGATATAGAAGAAAAATTTCAGCTGACATATATAGAATACAAAGACACAAATACAGACATTAGACCATTCTTGCATAGACCACCAAATAACCCACAAGTCGAAACAACAATAACAACTATCAACACAATCATGCACAAGAAAATAAATGAAAATACAACTATGGAAGAGCTAAAACTACTGATTTATATAGGAGCACTCACTACACTAAATATCCACACTAGGCAGAGATCAGAACCAACCAACACACAGAAGAAACCCACAAAACCAGCATGGTAACACAGGCTACAGATCAGAATAGAAAAACTGAGAAAAGACATCGGACAGCTAACACAATTTATAAGAAATGAAATATCAGACAAAAAACGAAAAAGGTTAGGTAAAATCTCACAACAAGAAGCGATAGGGCAGTTAGATGAAAAGAAGCAGAAATTACAAGCATTGGCCAAACGACTTACAAGATACAAAAAAAGTGAAAATAGAAGGAAACAAAACCAAACATTCAACACAAATCAAAAGAAATTTTACCAGACAGTAGATAACACACACATTAAAATAGACAATCCACCAAACATAACAGACATGGAACACTTCTGGAGCAACATATGGTCAAACCCGGTACAACATAACAGGCATGCACGGTGGATACAAGCAGAAACAGATACGTACAAGATGATACCACAAATGCCTGAAGTGATAATTTTGCAACATGAAGTCACCCAAGCAATTAATTCTACTCACAATTGGAAAGCCCCTGGAAAAGATAAAATAGCAAATTTCTGGCTAAAGAAGTTCACCTCAACACATTCACATCTAACTAAATTATTTAACAGTTACATTGCAGACCCATACACATTCCCTGATACACTCACACATGGAATAACTTATCTGAAACCTAAAGATCAAGCAGACACAGCAAACCCAGCTAAATATCGCCCCATAACATGCCTACCAACAATATACAAAATATTAACTTCAGTCATTACACAGAAATTAATGACACATACAACAGAGAACAAAATTATAAATGAAGAACAAAAAGGCTGTTGCAAAGGAGCACTAGGATGTAAAGAGCAACTGATAATAGATGCAGAGGTGACATACCAAGCTAAAACCAAACAAAGGTCGCTACACTACGCACACATTGATTACCAAAAAGCTTTTGATAGTGTACCCCACTCATGGTTACTACAAATATTGGAAATATACCAAGTAGATCCTAAATTGATACAGTTCCTAAACATAGTAATGAAAAATTGGAAAACCACACTTAATATCCAAACAAATTCAAATACTATCACATCACAGCCAATACAGATTAAGCGTGGAATATACCAAGGGGACTCATTAAGTCCTTTCTGGCTCTGCCTTGCTCTGAACCCACTACCCAACATGCTAAATAATACAAATTATATGGATGATCTAAAACTACTGGCAGCAACAAATCAACAACTCAACCAATTACTAAAGATAACAGAAGTAGTCAGCAATGATTTAAATATGGCTTTTGGAACAGACAAATGTAAGAAAAATAGCATAGTCACGGGAAAACACACTAAACAAGAAGATTACATATTGGATAACCACAGCGACTGCATAGAAGCGATGGAAAAAACAGATGCCTATAAATATCTAGGATACAGACAAAAAATAGGAATAGATAATACAAATATTAAAGAAGAGCTAAAAGAAAAATATAGACAAAGACTAACAAAAATACTGAAAACAGAACTGACAGCAAGAAACAAGACAAAAGCTATAAATACTTATGCTATACCAATATTGACCTACTCATTTGGAGTAGTGAAATGGAGTAACACAGACCTAGAAGCACTCAATACACTTACACGATCACAATGCCACAAATATAGAATACATCACATACATTCAGCAACAGAAAGATTCACATTAAGCAGAAAGGAAGGAGGAAGGAGATTTATCGACATAAAAAAACCTACATTATGGACAGGTAGACAATTTAAGAAAATTCTTTATAGAACGAGCAGAAACTAGCAAAATACACAAAGCAATCGCTCATATAAATACTTCGGCTACACCACTACAATTTTATAACCACCTCTACAACCCTTTAGATCACATAACATCAACAGATACGAAGAAAGTAAATTGGGAAAAGAAAACCAAGCAAGCGCCCGTATCATCTAACACAGCCACACATCGATCAAGACGCATCCAACACATGGCTAAGAAAAGGCAATATATACAGTGAGACGGAAGGATTCATGATTGCATTACAGGATCAAACAATAAACACCAGATATTACAGCAAGCATATTATTAAAGATCCCAATACCACAACAGATAAATGCAGACTTTGTAAACAACAAATAGAAACAGTAGATCACATCACAAGCGGATGTACAATACTAGCAAATACAGAATACCCCAGAAGACATGACAATGTAGCAAAAACAATACAACAACAACTTGCCATACAACATAAACTAATAAAACAACACGTCCCCACATACAAGTATGCACCACAAAATGTACTGGAGAATGATGAATACAAATTATACTGGAACAGAACCATTATAACGGATAAAACAACACCACATAACAAACCTGACATCATACTCACCAATAAAAAGGAGAAATTAACACAACTATTCGAAATATCCATACCCAATACAACAAATATACAGAAGAAAACAGGAGAAAAAATTGAAAAATACATCCAACTGGCTACATCCAAACTTATATATACAACTACAGAAATCTGTAATTATTGATACTTGTTCAATTACCCAAAAGTTCCTAAATGCAATGTAACATATACCGTACAGTTAAAAGAAAGTCACGCTTGATCAAGATCCGCGTCACTTTCCATTTTTAACCAGACATAACGTCTGAGAAAGAAAAGAAATAATAATAATAATAATAATAATAACAATAACAATGACAATACTGTCCCTCAGGTTTGGGTGTCTAACTCCTTTTAAGTGTACACTGTATTCAGATCTGTATCAATTTTCTGATTGGGCACAGGATACCAGTAAAAAGGAATGGAACGCTATATGTGCCATTCATTGTTAGCTGGATTATTGTGTGAAATACTTGGAAACAAATAGCAGTTATTTGTTTATTAAACATCTCTTGAAATTTTTGAAATTTGGAATTTCTTGTGTATGCTAGTATGTCAGAATTAATAGAGTAGCAGTATGATAGTTACCTATATCTAAAGTGAATTGTATTTGAAGGCAGGAAAATTAAGGAAGATGAAGCATGAACAGCAAAGAGAATCTGATGGCCTCGGAGTCAACATACGCAGTATTATTATTGTTGCAATTCTGATGTTGCTAATGATGTTTGCAGTACATTGCACATGGGTAACTAGCAATGCCTATTCTAGTCCCAGTATTGTATTGGCATCTTATGGTCACGACGGGTGAGTTCAGATTTAGATTTAGTCTGCACACTCATTTTGGTTCATGTTTGTGTTTCATCTTTTTAATGTAACTAGAACTTCTAGCTGGACTGTACATATTTTTATTTGTTGTTTTTTACTTAACAAAATTATGAAGTGATGTGTTTAATACTGAAAGGCAGGAAGATTTTCGTGAAAAATTGATATTATGGAGTAGTTTATCAAAAGTTTTATGTAGCAGCTGCATGCGATAGCCAGTTTGTTAAATAGGTAGAATTAACTCCTGGAATACAGAGTGGCTACCATTGATATGAGGTGCCATCTATCATGCACTTTACAATGGCTTGTGCTGAGAGTTTATGCAGATATAGTAAAATATCCTTCAATAGCCATTTTATGGATTTTTTTGAAAATATTTTTGTGTTGCTAGTGGTACTAAAGAATAAATTTGAAACATCTTATAAGATTTGTCTGTAACAAAAGTATCAAACTTTGATCCAGAAAGCAAGTCCTACATCTAATTGATTTACGGTATTATTTATAAGGTGCCAAACTGTTCTGGGTAGAACTGTGGGGCTGTCATTGTTTGGAGGTACATGTATGTAATCCGGGTACGCAGTGAAATATGGATGCCACAGTAACGTAGCACATGACCTGAGGAGCCAAAAAGAAGACTGTGCTGCCCATCCCCACTTAATCAGTGGGTTAGACCATTTAGTTTTGTGTCCTGGCTATGGTACTGCAGCAAGTGAACTTCAGTGTTTCCTGTGTACAAACAAAGATTTGTGGAACTTTATTTTTTTGAGGGGATAATTAAATCTTGGACCATCTCTTGTACAAATAATGGAAGGTTTAAAGGTAAGATTTGTAGAAGCGATGACAGGCACTTAAACAAAATTGAAAATGTTGCTAAGTTTTAAGATAATATCTTTCCTCAGTGTTCACTGACTGATAAAGATATACATACACATGTATGGCTACATTGTACTGGACGACTCAATTGTCCCAGAACTGCAGCATGATTTGGGTGAGAGGTTGCATTGGATGTGAGAGGAAGGGAAGAGTGGAAGGAATGGAGGGTGATAGCTGGGAGAAAGAAGCAATAGGGAAATGTGTTTGGAACATGGGGCTCATAATACCGCATGGCACAGGGTAGAGAAGTCTAGTGTGGTACTCAAAGTGAAGGATTGGACTGCATGTGGGATAATCAGAGGCAGAGAAAGACTGTGGAGAGAACACCGTGGGTGGAGATTAATAGAGTTTGGTGGTAGCCATATGTTCAAGAGTGGAGGTAGGTATGAGATGGGCTGGCAGGGATTGAGACCAGGAAGATTTTGGAATAGAAGGATATGTTGGAAGGACAGTTCTCATCTACATGTTTCATTCCTCCGCTTCATGTGCCACATGTAATTTCCCCCGTTGGCACCATTGTGAGCTTGCTGGTGCCACATTCTTGTCCTGTACTCTTGCGGTTTCCCCCTCCCAACTGTCAGCATCCATTCCTGCCTCCCCTCTTCCTCAGTACACTCACCTGCTGCACCCAATACAACTACTCTTCCCAGCAGGGTCACAATGCCAGAATAAGGTAACCGATTCCTGTGTGTGTGTGTGTGTGTGTGTGTGTGTGTGTGTGTGAGGGAGAGAGAGAGAGAGAGAGAGAGAGAGAGAGAGAGAGAGTGAGTGAGTCTTGTTTTTGTGGCAGTTGACTGATCAGTGCCTTAACGATGCAGTGAAAGGTTTCTTTTACCCCTTTTTTGATTATAGTATTATTCCCCTTAAGAGCTGGGTCATAATTCAAATTTCCTTCCACCTGTAGAAAAATTGTGGAAATATCCTTGGAGGATATTTTCTGCGGGTCTCAGGTGTCTCTTGTTATTAGAACTGAATCTTTATTTTCAGTTTATATCTGAAACCTATGATCATTTTCATGGGGTACCTAGACTTGCGTACGGTACACAGGGCCATTTTTTGTTAATTCCAGTGGTGGATTGCTTAACAAAAACAGTTGTAGCAAAAATGTAGCTACTGTCATTGTAACCACATACTCAGATTTATGTTTCATTTATCAAATTTATGTAACATTTATCAAATTTATGTAACATTATCAAATTTATGTAACATTGATAAAATCTTTGCTGGAAGGTTTTTAAACTTTTCCATGTGATTTATGTTTGCGTATCTTCTAATTTGGACCATAAATTGTATTGCTATTGCTGTTGCTGCAAATCTTTGATCACTGTAGTCCGCAGCTCGTGGTCTTGTGGTAGCATTCTCGCTTCTTGCGCACGGGATCCCGGGTTCGATTCTCAGCGGGGTCAGGGATTTTCTCTACCTCGTGATGACTGGGTGTTGTGTGTTCTTCATCATCATTGACTCGTAAGTCGCCGAAGTGACGTCAACTGAAAAGGACTTGCAATACGGCGGCCGAACTTCCCCGCATGGGGCCTCCCGGCCAACAATGCCATATGATCATTTCATTTCATTTGATCACTGTGAAGCGAGCACAACGGCCATATTTTGTACTGTGCCCCACATTGCAGTTACTGTAATGACTAGAGGCTCTAAGAGGAAGCATAAAATAATGCTTGTGTACGCAAATAGGTTCTTCATATACATCTTGTGGCCACATTTAAATTATTATTGCTTAACTCAAAAAAAGTATAAAATAAATTGATCTTATATACTTTCTGTACAGTCCATATATGGTATGTAATTTGTGAAGTAAGTTTACCAAATTCTGCAGAACCATGACTATTTCTGGGACCAATATTTTACATAGTAACTATTAAGCCATAGAGTTGGAGACTGATACACTAGAAATCTTTTTTAACAAATTTGTGTGGAACCAAATATTTTTTTCCGTAAAAAGTGGTTTTTCTTTACTGGGCGATTTACCAGAGTAAGTGGAAGAGTGACTCAGAATGTGATGTAGATGCTATTTAATTACAAATTACACTTTTCACAGAACATTTCCACTCTTCCCTCTCTCTCTCTCTCTCTCTCTCTCTCTCTCTCTCTCTCTCTCTCTCTCTCTCTCTCTCTCCCCCTCTCCCTCTCCCCCTCCCCCCTCCCCCCCCCCACCCCCACCCCCCACCCTCACTCACTCACTCACTCCTCTTCTTTTTTCTTTTAAGAACAAGTCTAGAAGAGTTTTTTAGTTTGCCCTTCCAGCATATTGTAGTGAAATAAGTTGGTTCTCCAGTTGGTTGATTGTAGTTTGAATTGATTCATCTATATTTAAAGAGGAAAAGAAATTCTTCATCATAATCAGTTCACACATTGGGGTTCAGTTCGAAGGTGGACTCATCACTGAAGACAATTATACTCCAGTTGATGAGGGTCTGCCCCCGATGACCAGCGAAGACATGTCTGGAGACAAGCCGGATGGTGGTGGTATACCAACATGACTGTCACCCACAATAGGACCCAACAACCAGGAGTGATAGTCTGGGGTGCCATTTCTTTTCATAACAGAACCACATTGGTTGTCATTCATGGCACCCTTACACCACAGCCATACATCAGGGACATTTTACAACCTGTTTTGTTGCCCTTCATGGCCAGCCATCCTGAGTTCACATTTCAGCAAGATGTCTGTCCACACATGGCAAGAGCTGCTACTGCTTGTCTTCATGCTTGCTAAACCCATCCTTGTCCAGAAAGGTCACAGGATCTCTCTTCAATTGAGAATGTTTGGAGCATTATGGGTAGGGCCATCCAACAAGTTTGGGATTTTAATGAGCTAACACACCAGTTGGATAGAATTTGGACAGTATCTCTCAGAAGGACTTCCTGTGACTCTTTATCAGTCAGTACTGAGCCAAATAACTGCTTGCATCCAGACGTGGACCAAAAAGTTATTGACTTACTCAGTTTGCGAAGCTCTTCAGAGAGATTTTGTGAGCTTTCTCTTGAGTATGTTTCTGCTTACGAGAATGCTGCTGCTTCTCATATCTTGAAATCACTTTAAAATAATATTTTCCACATCTTCAGATGTACAGACTGTGTAGGTAATGAATCTTCTTCCTTTTGGGTCCAGAGGAATTGTTAGGTCTGGCATTTAACAATGATTCCTTATTTTTGAGTATATTGACAATGTAGACTGTAGTAAATCCTATTTCTACTCCATATTAGAAAGTTTTGTTTAAGCTTTCTATACATCTAGCTACAATTCTCCATGCCCTTCAACAAATCCTACCAGTTTCATATCATTCTTTCCCGATTCCAAGGTTTTCTAGTTTTTGTGCTTGTAACAGAGTCCTTGACATTTCAAGTACCAATTTTTTTTTTTTTTTTTTTTCATATTGCACCTTCTTTGAAGTCGTACAAACAGATATATTGATCAACCAGGTGTATATGCCAACTTCAGAATATGATGACCAGCTCGTAGAGGAAACATATTGCATAACAGAGAAAATAATGGATGATAATGAAGGATGCTGCAAAATAATAATGGATGATTGGAATAACCATTGTGGGAGAAGAGGAGGAAACCATAGTAGGCAGTCATGCTCTTGGAAGGAGGAATGACATAGGTGAGTGACTTATTGACTTCTTCTGGGAAAGACAACTGATAGTGGCAAATACATGGTTAAAAAATTATGGGAGGGTGATCTACACTTGGCAATCACCAGCGGATAAGAATAGAAATCAAACTGATTTTTATACTGGCGGAAGAAAAGTACAGAAACTGAGTAAAGAAGAAGTGCACATTACTAGGTGCAGATATTAATACTGGCCATAATTTGCTTATGGTAGGTATAGAAATGCAAATGAAAAAACTGAAGAAGGCTGCCTTAGTGAAGAAGTGGTGATTAGAGAAGATTAGATCCAGGAAAGAAAGAACTACTGAAATGCTATCAATTGAACTTACAAATACATTACAAGACAAAGGACCATCTGATAGTTTCAACAAGTATTGGAATACATTGAAAGAAGAAATCATAAAAGGGGGCAGGAATGTATAGGATATGTAAATAGGAAAATGACAGAAGAGCCATGATTTACACGGAAAACAATTTTTAAGATGAAGGAGATAAGAAAATTCAAAAACAAGAATGAAGAAGAAGCAAGAAATTGTACCAAAGGCTATATAATGAACTGTGTAGAGAAACAGAGCAGGCTAGAGAAAAACAGACTAATGACTAAAAATATGGGATCAAAACAAACCAGGAAATGCTACTATGGAAATTATCAGTAAAGATGAACGAGCTATATGCCACAGAACACAACCGACAATTCTGGAATTTAAACCCTTGAACACTATGAATGCTGATGGGAAAGGACCAACGACAATAATAGAAGAATTAAAGAGTGCAATGAGAAATAGGAGAGCAGTAGGTAGAGGTATGATACCAGCAGCAATACTTAAATGTTTGAACCAAGAAGAATTAAGAAATAGCGAAGTTATATAACAAAATATGGTAATGTTGAATACCAGGTGAATTTCTGACAAAGGTAATGATTCCAGTACGAAAGAAACAAGGAACCAAGAAATACAGTGTGCTGAGGACGATTAGACTCATTTCACATGCAGCTAAAGTTACATTAAGAATCATTAATAAAAAATTGGAGAAGGTTATTGAAGTGAATCTGACTGAAGAGCAATTTAGTTTTAGACAGAATTCAGGTACAAGAGATGTATTGAGACTCTTGTGAATTCTGGGAGAAGTTTATTGAAAAGGCCTGGAAAAGGCATTTGATGATGTGGCTTGGCATCAGCTTGCAACTATATTGAGAGAAAGGAGTATGGACTGGAAAATCAAATGACTGGTTAACTCATTACAACTGGATAGAAGGAGGGAAGGAAGTAAGACAGGGCTGCTGTCTGTCTCCTAACCTTTTCCATCTACACTTAGAAAATATGGTTGACCACAGCTCATTAGATAACAAGGAGGTAAAAATTGAAGGAAGAATAATATGATGATTCAGATTTGCAAGTGAAGTGATTCCTCTAGTAACAGATGAAAAGGAATTGCAGGATATCATTGAAGTTAAAGGAAAGATTTATGGAATGAAGATCCACACAAAGAAAACAAAAGTAAGGGCACTTGAGGAAACAAAAGAGTAAAAATAATGCTGACTGGAGAAGTATTAGAAAATGTTCAAAGCTTTAAATATCTTGGAAGCAGGCTAGAAATCAACTGGAAAATCAGCACTGAAATTAAAAATAGAACATCAGTAGTGAAAAAGGCATCGTATGAGAAAAGTAAAATTTTCTGCAGCAGTATGGACAAAGATTTGATGAAAAAGACTTATAAAATGTTTTGTATGGGGTGTCCTTATAAGGAAAGTCTTTAAAAACAGTCTTAGAGTGGTATGTGGAAGGGAAGGGGAGGTGAAGGAGGAAGAGATTTCAGATCCTGCTGTGATGGACGGTAGACTATTCAGCAGCATTAAAAAGGAAGGAATGGATCTCAGGAAATAGAGGTACAGAGGATGTGGGAACATAGTGGAAAACTGAAGATGATGAAGCTTTCTGTGCTTGCTGGTCATCACTCTACAAAATTAAAACTGATAACTTTGAGATTTCAGTAAATAGTACTTGTCGCTGACTCTGCGACTGAAGTCAGATTGTGGAACGTAAGTCACATAGAAGCAGGGCAGAATTTCAATTTCTATTTTGTTCAGGGCAGCTTCCAGTTTTGCTACAAAGGGGGTTGCGTTATTGACTAAAAAACTACAATCTAGGTACATGTCAACTGCAAGAATCAATTACACAAAAGTATGACCTGTGAGAGATTGAAAGAAATCAGAAACAGACCTGGACATGTTCCGAATTATCTAAAAACAGGATTTGAATTTGCAAACTGTTTCATGTATATTCTCCTTTTCTTAAAATGAGATTCATTAAAAGTGGTGAGAACAGCATTGTTCTTACGAAGTTTCACCAGGACTGATAGAAATATTCATTAAAAGTGGGTTCATTAATTTGTGGTTTTACTGTACTTCTGTAGAAACTAAAAACTTATTTCTACTTTGAGATGCCATCCAGTGCAAATCCTTGAAAGACGACTTATTGTAACTTCACAGAGCATGTGCCATGGGTGAAATGATGTGCCACATCCACACCTTTTTTCCTTACAGGGGATCTGATCAAAAGTATCAGGACACCTGTTAGGGGACATTAATGTGGAATGTGTCCACCCAGCTCCTTTGGGATGACATGAAATCTGCTAGAGACATTTTCAGTGAGGTGTCTGAATGTCTGTGGAGGAATGGCAGGGCATTCTTTCTCGAGAGTTGAAACTAAAGGAGGAGGTAGTGATGTTGGGCTCTGGACCGAAGTTAACATTCTAACTCATCCCAAAGATGTACCATTGGATTCATTTGAGGCTCTGGGCAAGCCAGACCATTTCAGAAATATTCTCCAAAAACCGTATCATGCTGATACAAATAAACATCATCTGTAGATTTTTCCACTACTGTACACAGTGTACATTGCTGTAAAATGTGTTCATATTCTTCCACATTTAACATTTTCTCATCTGTACTTCACTGTTGGCATTACACAATGTTCTCCAGGTATTTACCAAACCATTCCTGATTCATCACTCCAAATCACTCATTTCCAATCATCCACTGTTCTGTGGCATCGCTCTTTATACCACTTCAAGTGTTGCTCACTATTGACTACAACAATATGTGACTTATGAGGAGCTGCTTGACCATTATTCTCCATTCTTCTTAACTCCCTAGACACAGTGATTGTGGTAGCTGGACTGCTAGTAGACAACCACCCTCCACAATGCTCAACAGTCCCCGTCCATAAGCACCTGTTGTCTGTTTCCACTCCACAGTCATATCACTATCAGCCAAATTTGGCAGCTTTAGAAGTGATAAAATGTACCTGATGGATTTGCTACTCAGATGATACCTAATGAGAAGTCTACATTCGAAATCAATGAGCTCTCCTGATTGACTGATTCTACTATTACTGCTTCTTTACAGATAGTGTATAAACTTCAATTACTTGACAATACATGCATAAAAGATGAAATACGTAACTTATTATGTATAAATAAAGTCTATTTGGGTAGCAACGAAGGCTGTCATTTCTGCAATTATTATGCATCAGTTGGTTACTGCCGAAAATGGTGGCATGTCCGATTAGCAAAGATCAAAAATTAAATAAAAAAAGTCAGCTCTTAGAATGAAGACAGGTTAGAAGCAGATCATCTTCATGAGAGTAATCTGCTTGGTAGTCACATTGTTATGCTCTTCCTCCACTATAAAATACTAAAAGGATGAAATGTGGGAAATGACACTTGGTCATATTTTATCAAGTGATTTAGGACAAAATCGAATACAGCATCTCCAACGTTTGCCTTGTGGCATACCTGTAGATGTGATGTAGGACAGTTAGGGACAAGGGACTCTTTGTGAAGCCCATAAGATCTGTATTATGCAGAAGCCATGCTCCCCAAACCTCTTGTACATAGAGCTTAACCAGCATCGTCATTTCTTGTTGTACAAAATTCTTTATGCCGACCAATAAGTTTCCTAATATTTGAAGAAAGAAATTTTACGGTTGGATGCTTTGCTCTGGTACAGTGACTCTTATACTTAGCAAAACAATTGATGTGTTCTTTTACTAAATCAGTTCTTCCCTGTGGGATTTGTTGGCTGACTTTTTCTTCCCTGTCTGATCTGTGTGAAACACAAGTTTTAGTTTGCTACTTTTTTCGATACAACATTGCTAATCTTCTTGTTAGACTCGCCCAAAGTTAAGCAAAAAAATTCGCTCCAAACTCATTCACCACTTTTTTTTCTCTATCTTTACCTTGTCTTCTTTTTTTAATTCTCTTTGGATCTTATAGTGTGGCTAATAAGTAAAAGAATTTTGTAAGTCATGGTTGCCCAATTTCCAATAATCATCAGAAATCTTTTGCCACTTTATTAGAGATACTTTTAAAGTTACTTGGATTTACATTTATGAGGCTAATTTTTCAGTGGCTTACCTGCATGAAACTTTCCTTTCCTGTCAGTATATTCCTTCCCAAAGCTCTGTTTACAGATGCACTTGTTCACTTCCACAAGTGTTCTCTTCTGAACTTTTTCCTGGAGAATCTTGGGCTGGAATGGTGATGTAGTTTTGATTCTGAAGAATTAAACACCATCTGAAGCAGTCTCATTGACCATCTCTTCGTCAGTTCGCAAAGAAACTGCAATAAAACAAAAAACATAGTTCACTCTTGTTGCATTAACAGTCTCTATTACATTAGCTCATAATAACTAGTTTAGTACTTTTGACTATTAGTTCTTACCGTCATCTAAAACCATAGGACGAGCTAAGCCAAAATCCAGTCGTCTTTGTTTACTTCTTGATTCCCTCACTATCTCCTCATTAGGTACCTATGTTTTATCATTGTCACTGTCTGGAAATAAACAATGATTTTAGGTTCAGTTGCAAATTATTGTATGTATTAAATAAAGTTTAATTTGCATGTCCACTTAAAAAGATCAGTATTATTTACCATCAAAGTACAGTTTATGTTTATCGAAAAAATCATTCATCATGTTCATTTCAAACTACTTAGCAAGCATTTAAGTACTTCTTTTAAAATTAAGCAATAAAAAATTCTTTGTTTACCTTTTGTGTTCATTTGTTGCTCAGTAAGCTAAAGAGGCATGAAATTCTTTTGAAAATAGTCAGCATGTCACTACAACACCTTGTGAAGCAGCAGTGTAGTTAGAAGTCAATTGAGGTAAATGCTTCACACATCCTTGTTGGCTTCCAAACTAAGTTTTACTCCTCTTGGCTTACATGGATAATATTTGTTTTTTCGTAATTCAACTTGCTGCCACTAGATGTACGCATCTGTTGAATTCTCACTCATATTTCTTGGCCATAATGTGTTATGTAATTTAACTATACAGTCATTCCATCCCAAATGGTCTAGAGGTGCCCACATGACCATCATGGATTTTGATGAAATTTTGTGTAAATCCTGGTAAAGTTTCATGATCACTAGTTCAATACTTCTGGAGATAAAGTCATTTGTTATATATCTGGCAACATTTTCTTCAAAGGAACAAATTTAAGCCTTCTTGTAAAACTTTTTGCGCTCTCTTAAGTGAAATAATGAATAAAGATTTCCTGAGCAATTTTCAGATGAATAATTTGAACTAAAGTCGGCTGGAAAAAATAGATGATCGAAAAAAATGTTAAGTTGAGCTTTTTGTAGCTCCAGAAGTAATTGTGGGATAAACCTTAAATTTTGCAGCTAATAACTTACTAATACAGTGTCTTAGAATATAAAATTCATTCTCGTACTGCTTTCCAATACTGTGCAAACTGATGGCAAATTTGACAGTTTTTCAAAAATTGCTAAAATGGCATTTTTGGCCCAGTTTTAGAAAAAAGTGTCTTCTGCAAACTCTTTTAAACTATTTTTGTTAGAAAGACCATGTTATCAACCACTTAATAAACTAGATGTGGTTTTGCAATGTGAGCATATAAGGCCCTAAAAAGAAAGACAAGGTGGAGGTGTATTGAAAATTGTCCTGTATTCTGCTGGTAGAATTTCGTGATGAAAATTATGTTGCTGGCAAGATAATGTCACTGATGGAATTGTTTGGGAAGAAATTTTGATAAGACAGAACCCGAAAAATTACCCTTTTCAAATGTGATTGCTTCAGTTTATTAGAATCACAAAAAAGAGAACTGTCATTTTCATTTGTTTCCCTACTACATTTCATCTTTGATTAAAAAAAATAGAGCTGAATGCTGTAGAGATGTCAAAAAGACTGCGTATTTCCTGTTTTTTCTGATTCAAGTTCATTTCTTACTTGCCAGAACTTTCAATATTAGTTTCCAGAAAGAGTACTAAACAATTTTAGAACATAATAAAATACTTCAGATTTGAGTACCAGTTGTACCATGGTCCCATTTTCAATACACTCCACCTTGTTGTTGTTTGTAGGGCCTTATATGCTTGCATTGCAAAACTAAATATACTTTCTTAGGTGGTGGAGAACATGGTCTTTCTAATGAAAATGGTTTAAAATAGTTTGGGGAAGAATATTTTTTGTAAAAGCGGGGAAAAAAAGCCATTTTTGCCGTTTCTAGAAAAATTGTGAACTGATAACTTATTACATGCAAATTTCACATTTATCCTGCAATTACTTCCAGAGATATACAAAGCTAAACTTCAGGTTTTTTTGTATGTTTATTTTCCCATCCGACTTTGCTTCTGATTATCCATATGAAAATTGCACAGGAAATCTTTTTTTATTATTTCACGTAAGAGATTGCAAAAAGTTGTACAAGATGGCATAGTCTTGGTTCTTTCGTGAAAATATTATTGGATATATGTCTCAAAGTTGCCAAAAACTCACAGGTGCACTATTGATAGCTGCCCTGTGGGGTCAAACAAATGATTATATCTCTGCAAGGATTAAATTGGCAAAAGAAAAAAAACTTTACCAATGTGTGGAAACATTCACAAAAAATTTCAGCAAAATCTCTGATGGTTACGTGGGAACGTTTTGCTAAATTAGACCACTTGGCATGGAGTGGCCCTATATCTTTCTGCACTTAACTCATATTTTTCAAAAAATGCACTTCTCCTTCTTGGCCTCTTGATGCCTCAATTCCAGTTCTTTTAAGGATCGGCTCTGAACTGATATTTGTTTAACAGATCTTGGCTGCACTCGTCAACATTTCTTTTGGGAACGGGCGCTGATAACCTCGTTGTTGTGCGCCCTACAACACTAATCATCATCATCATCATCATCCAGTTCTTTTAGAAATATTTCTAAAAACTAATGTTGATAATGTTTATTTCGAATAGTTCTGATGCCTTGTGAAATGGGTGTTTCAGTAAACAGGTATATCTTAACTTTGAAAATATAATAAGGCAAAGACTGAGCAGATATTTAAAGCTTTTTATTTTATGTGAGTTTGCAGTCTCTGTCAGTCTGTGTATCAGTATATCGAAATTCAGTTTGCCTCTAGTGTTTTGAAGGTATATATTTCCCCTGATGTTGAATTCACGTAAGCTGCTTTTGACATCAAGCAATGCTGTTATATGTATAGGTTCACAGCAGTCAGTACCTTCAGCTTGATAAATGGAGGTCAGCAGTGTTTCTTAAGATTTACTTTGTTCATTTTTCTGATTACTTTTCTGTTCTCACAGCATAACATGAATGTCTCAGTATCGGTAAGCTGTTGCAAATGTGTGACTGGCAAACACCAAATCATGCCATCGTCAGATAACCATTAATGACTCCATCAGTCAGTTTCCACATGAGATAGGACACAGTTGATATTCTTGTGGAGACTTGGCTAAAACAGTCCTTCTGGTTCAGTTTTCTTTCTGCAGTTTTAGTTAACCCCAGAATTAGTTCCTTTATTTACCAGGAGTACAAAGTAGTTCATTAGAAGAAAACCAATTCATTGTTCTAATTTTTCTTACATTGCCTGGGTGCAACATGGTAAGGTAAATAATTAATTGGAGTTATTACAATGAAAGTATTGATTGCACAACAGTGAACAGTAAGAATAATATGTGGTATACATTCACAGTTGTCATGTAGATACCTCTTCAAGGAATTAGATATTCTGACTGCACCGTAGCAAGCGTGTATGTATTAATCAGGTTCATCATAAATGATCCACCTCAATTTTAGTGGAACAATGATGCCCATACCTACAACTCTAGAGGAAAAATTATCTTTTTTTTAAATCCGTTATTAAAGGTGCCAGAGACACAGTAAGGAAATTGCAGCAACAAAATTTTTGACCCCAATAAGATAAAATGTTTGACAGGTAAGAAAGGAAGTTTTAAATCTAACCTAAAATCATTTCTCCTGAGTGACAACCTCCATTCCACGGACAAATTTCTGTTTAAAAGGTGTTAGCCTGTAAAATAATAATAATAATGATAATAATAATAGTAATCTGTTTTTAAGTGTAGTTGCATGAGTAAGTCTAAAAATAATGTGTTTACTAATGTTAACTCCAATCATGCATACAGACATGTAAACTGATATGTTCCACATCATTTCAATAAAATTATTATGTAGATGATCTATGGAACTAACTAACTATCTAACTATGATGAACAGAAATGGACCAAGGACTGAGTGCTGCGATACTCCAGTCTAAACTTCCAATTTTTAACTGTTGCTTAAGGAAGGCTTGATTACAGCTAAAGATAGGTTGTGTACATTGTAAGAGTACAGTTTTACATGGCGGGTTTTGAAGGCTGTATAGTCAAAGGCTTTGCTGATATCAAAAAGTACAACAGAAACCAGATAATTACTTTAAAATGCAATTAACAACTGGTAAACGTCTTCAGTGATAGCAGAATTGGTAGTTTTACCATGGTGGGATCCAAGTTGGAGGGACATAATGTTTTTCAAAATAGTTATTTAGCTGGTTGTACATTACAGACTGTGTGACATTGGGGAATACTGCGATTGCAGTAGCCACCAGAAAGATCGCGGGAGGCGCACATCGGCACAGCGCGTCACGGACGGTAGTTGCCGCAAGTAGAGTCCCGTCCACCAGAGGGCACGCGAGAATTCGGACGCGACCTCTGCCGGCATAACAACAACAACAACTCAGGCAGCATGGGCCATGCCCAGTCAGTTAACATCGGGCATGCCTAGGACACAGTCCCGGTCTACGCTAAGTGAAGTGCGACGTAAACGTGAACAGTGTTACTATAGCGATAATAGAAACTGGTAGTTTTGGGGCAGACCTATGTCTTCCTTTTTGAAGACTGATATCATTGTACCAGTTTTGAGTGCACCAGGGAAGACTTATACACATGCATTAAAAATAAAGCAAAGTGCGAATTTTTTTTTTTTAAATTACGTCACAAATAACAGTCCATTTAGGGAACCTTGACACCTTTTATAATGTCCTTCAGGGGGACAACATTCAAGTGAAAGGCATCTCTCCTATGTGCCTCAGCGTCTTAACAGGTCTAATGCACAGCGTCTTAACAGGTCTAATGCACATGTGCCATTTTGCTTGATTTTGTTTTTCAGCTCACTTATTGGGTTTAAGAAGTAATCATTTACTTCTTCTTGGTGCTACTTTTGATTAATGGTGAACAGCAGAACCAAAACACTGAGATTTTTCTGCAAATCGTCAAAAACTGTTTCATCAGCACCCGTTCCAGCTTGTGTGTGTGTGTGTGTGTGTGTGTGTGTGTGTGTGTGTGTGTCCCAGCTAACATCAGCAAATCTACAAATAAATAAGCTAATATATTCATTTTTCGGTCCACTTATCCATGTAAGGCTAGACTTGCTGTTGACTGATATTTCTGACTTAAGACAATTGTTCACAACAGAAAGTTAAAATTAATGATTCATAATCTGCCAGAGCTCTACCAGCAAGTCTTACATCGTAAATACCTGTTGAAAAATTAGCTACAATATTATCTAAGCAAGCACTACTTTGTATGGGGTTGTAGTTTGTACAATATAAATCCAGTGATCTTAAGATATTAAAAAATGTTCTTGTAATATGTTTATATGTGTTAGCAATTTCAGTGTTGAAATCACCACAAATAATGAATTCTGTTTTAGATTTTTAATATTTGCCTTATATGTAGCTCATATCTTCCAAAAAAAACAAAAAAATATCTCCATCTGGATATCTGTATAAGCAAACAATTATGATATTCTCTACGTTCAGTATTTACAACTAAATTCTCCATCCAGTTCAGTGCAGTACGAGCTAGCGCACTGAGTGAGATGGTGCAGTGGTTAGCACACTGGACTCGAATTCAGGACAACAGTTCAAACCCCATCATCTGGCCATCGTGATTTAGGTTTTCCATGATTTCCTAAATCGATTTGGACAAGTGCTGCGATTGTTCCTTGGAAAGGGCATGGATGATTTCCTTCCCCGTCCTTGCCTAATCCGATAGGACCGAGGACCTCGCTGTTTAGTCCCCTCCTCCCAAATCAGCCAACCTACCAAACTAGCACACATCTTAGAAAACATTACAGTTTCTCTAATAAATAATAGAGTATCTCCATTCTTCATGTCACTTCTGTGCACAATGTCTCCTACAGAAAAACCTTGAGGAACAAAATATTCTTTCTGATCTTATGTCAGCCAACGTTCTGACACAGATACAACCTCATCATTGCCAGCATTGCAAAAATGGTCTAACTTTGTTCCTAATGCAGTGAATATGTGTTTGTATTATAGTAATAAATTTATTGTTTGTTGCCATAAACATTTTCCCATTTTTCTGATTCTCTCAGCATTAGGTTCAAGTGCAGGAGGTTTATTACCTGTCGAGTAACTTACTTTTATCCTAAAAATAATTTACGTTCCTGTTGTTACTCGATCCACTGCATCCATAGATAGTTTTATTCCATTTGAATCTTTGTTTAAATATTTCATTGACAGGGTCACACAAACATTTTTATCTTCATAGTTTAAGTGCATCCTATGCTTGGTGTGAAGGTTTCAGTACAGCTTACGTATTTCCACTACAGCTCAATTTGTCTATTCAGAACACAATTTATTCATTTAATGTTTTTTATAATGTTGTTAGTTACTCAGGAGCAGCAAAGGGGCAAGAGTTCTGAAGGCTGCAAACTTCTTGTAGCGTCATAGTAGTGGATACTTTGAGGCAGACATATCTTCCCTATTGTTATTTTACAGAGCTTTTGTTTGATCACAAATTTACTACACTTATATTGTGTATGTGTCCACATGACCATCCTATCTAACGACCTTGGACTTAATTCACCACGGGGGCACAGATTGGCAACAGGAGCCTTCAAGACCAGCTGTAGATCCATCCTCACGGTGGCAACATGCATCTAAGAGTCTGTCAGTGCCCCAGTCCCCAGCTTTTAGTTCTCTTATTTAACCATCAGAAAAATGAATGTATGTAAATTGCAGAAGGATAACAAGGTATTTAAGAGTTAGGGCAATGGTGCTAATTGCAGACCATTGTGTCATGGACCTAAATGTTGTAACACAGGGTTGGAGCAAGTATCCTCCTTGGTTAATAGTGAGGAAAAGGGTGTTTTTAAATTTGACTAAGTACAAGAAACCATCCAAACCAACCTGTTACAAATTTTTAGATAAGTATCAAAACTTAAACTAAGCAAGACCATACTGTATGCTTGTCAGGAGTTTACGCTACAGTTTTTTTAGGAGCCAGCTTCCAGATGAATTTACAGTCATTGACGCAGAGCTCTGTGCTGTCTTAAAGACTCTGGAACAGATAAGAGGCTATCAGTGAAACAATTTTCTAGTCTGATCTAAGGCCCTGCTGGTCATCCAGTAAATGTACCCAGCACACAAAGTGGTCCAAAGCTTACAGGATGCTCTTTATGTACTACTTCTGCAAAGGAAGGAAGCAACATTCTGCTGTGTACTGGGCCATATGGAAATCTTGGAAAATCTAGGAAGCTGACATGGCAGCAAGGGACACTCACATCTACGTTTGTGCCTTGGATGCTATTCTCTCGGTGTTGCAGAGTGCATTAAGTGTCAGTGGGAAAATGAGTGGTTGGTGGATCTAAATACCAAATTAAGGCTGGTGAATCCCACAGTTTTGTGATGATGAACATTGTTTCAGTCACACAGGTGAAATACTCACCAGGTGTTTGCGGCCTGTGTTGCTTGTGGTGTACATGTGTCAGTGTGCAACATATAACTTGAATAGACTTTTATACTCCAACAAGAGGGCGGCAGTTTTTTCTGATATTGATTTTTCCACCATTTCAAATGAAAAGTTGTGTGTGTTTTCCAAATTATTTGCCAAATTACTGATAACTTATTTTAATGTTTTTCAGAGTGACTGTTTTATTCTTTTTTAGTCAGTGGTCAAACCACTCAGATTAGCTGAATTATATTTTTACAATTCAGACTTTGTGTCCCTTTATCTCTTAACATATATTTTTTATCTGAGATTTTATTTATTTAAGCAGTTTTAATAGTATTTATTTAAGCAATTTTAGTATCTGTGTATACATATGTTAATCAACTTTTATTTATTTTCTCATTGCCTAGCTGTTTCTCTGTTTTTATTAGGGTTGGCCAGCCACATGTACCAGGGAAGAAGCTGTAGCATTCTTATCAGTTAATAATTCTCACTTTATTTAATATTTGATGTCATGACTTTTGTTATAGATTTACTTAAGCATGAGGAAAAGCGATGAATGTGTGTATTGAAAAGCACGCTCTCATGTGAGCTTTTATTATCCATTTTAATGTTTTGATAAGTAGCTGCTGTCCTTGTTTTCATTGCTAGACAATCTCTCAAGTCTCTAAAATATGTTAATGGGTCATTGTCCCAAGAAGATTGCTTATGATAAAAGACTTTGTTCATCTTACTAGGCACGTTCATATCTGCAGGCTTGCTGATAACCATATCATTGAGTGCCCTGGAACCAATATCCTCCCAATATCCTTCCCTTGTCTGGGTAAATTATAGATAGTCATAGCATAGGTTGTCATATGAATGATAATTTCTGTTCTCCAACGTAGTGCTGTAATGAATATTTTCATCTGCACAATTCAAAGAAGTTAGTGTTAGTAGTAGGATGCAAATGGCTTGGGTAGTTAAACAAGCCTTTGAAGTCAACCATATTGTGCTTAACAGTTGAGTTGAAGTTGAGTACCAACACCAGGACAATGTAGCTGTGTGTGTGTGTGTGTGTGTGTGTGTGTGTGTGTGTGTGTGTGTGTGTGTGCGCGCGCACGTGCGTGTGTATATGTGTACTTTGTAGGGCAACACCTAAGATATGACTATCCAATTTTTGTTTCTGTGTCTATTCACAGCTCACTATCATATTTTCCCACTCTCATATTATGTTTGTTTCTTTTCTCTTTTTCAATTTATGTTGTTTTTGTGAATACATTTTACTGTAACTAACAGTCTCATGTCAGTAATTATTTCTTCCTTTAGGTCCAGACAGATTTTGGATGATTTTCGTGAAGCTTATTATTGGTTGTCGCAAAATACACATAGTGATGCTAGAGTAATGAGTTGGTGGGACTATGGATATCAGATTGCTGGAATGGCAAATCGTACAACATTGGTTGATAACAATACATGGAACAACAGCCATATTGCATTGGTGTGTAGTTGCTGTACTTTCTTCAGTTTGTACACATTGACAAAATAACATGGAAAGTTGTCATAGATTTGATTATCTTGTAACATACACTGTCAAAACATAAAGCTCATATTTTTCATATCTCTATTTCAGGTAGGAAAAGCAATGTCATCAAATGAAAGTGAAGCCTACAAAATAATGATTTCTTTGGATGTGGATTATGTCCTTGTTATATTTGGTGGTGTTATTGGATACTCCGGTGATGACATCAACAAATTTTTGTGGATGGTGAGAATAGCTGAAGGTGAACATCCGAAAGACATTCGGGTATGTACGGCTGTGTATTGCAGGATAATTGGATTTGAAATTTCAGCCTAGTAAAACTTACATATTTTCCATTCTGCAGGAGAGTGATTATTTCACCGATCGTGGGGAATTCAGGGTTGATGCTGAAGGCACACCCACACTTCTCAACTGCCTGATGTACAAACTAAGTTATTATAAGTTTGGAGAACTGAAGGTAATTTTCAAATTTTGGATTATATGTAAAGGAAGACCTGGAAAGAGAAATGATGGCACATTAGATTTAAAATCTTTAAGTACATTTGTGTGAAAACTGCTGTTTGGTGTTATATAGTAAAAGTGTTGCTAACTCTTTGCTTCAAAATGCTTCACCCATGTATGTTTTATCTAAGGAGTAATGTTCCTCCACATTTTACGCATGTATGTGGGTAAGAAACTCTGACAACAGCGCAGTGTGAATGACTGTTCTTCCTTAGTTTGGTTCCATGACTTGTCGATTATTTTAGCAATCTGTCAATGCATGTATTGGAGTGAGTCAGCTTAGTTTATCTTTTAGGCAATTTAATTATATCTGCAAATGTATCACTTGTTTCGTGGCGAGAGTTTCTTTTTCTTGAAGATAATGATTGAACATTCTGATACATTGAGACTTATAAATGAACAAGAAGATAATTTTGATAAAGACATATTCAAAATCTAAAGATGCTTTTCTGCTACATTATGAATTCCACAGTATGCAGCTGATTGCATAAGATGCTCTGCTCTGACATAAGTTGAATAATGGTTTTATTCACAGTGTTCAGTCCAAGTGAATCTCATGAGTATAGGAATTAAAATTAACAAAACTAATATTTTCTTACCAAAGATAAATTACTTCTAAAGGTTATTTATGATGTGACTACTGGTATGCGATTCACAATTGTTATTTTCAATTTTTTTCTGACAAATAATATTTCCCTGCTTCCCATTCTGACATGAATGCTACAAATTTTACATTGTGTTGGTATTTGGCTGGCACAGTGTGCAATATTGGAAGCCATCTCCAATTCTGCCATCCACTAAATACAAGCTGAGGCAAAACTACAAATAATATCACTTATATCCTCTATCGTTGAGAAACTTGTACCAGAACTGATTCTGTATTTGAGAGACTGAATTCTTGCTTATTGTGTTGATTTACTGATGTTCTTCTTTGCACTGGTGTCTAGCTTGGATTACAGTTTATCTAAAATACTTCAATGTTACACCAGATAGCACATTTCCTCATACAGGATATTTCTTCCATTGATGCATCACACAAATTTTAATTACTGACTAACAGTAATGTTTCCATCTGTGGTTATAGAAGTTGTTGGAACTGTATTGTAACCATAGTCTTCTGTATAAATGGAAATGAAGCTTCTGTCTCTGAAAAGCCAGCATTTTCGTTATCAGACCAGTGCAATTAAATAAATGTTAGGTGATGTATTTGATTTCTGCTTTAAGGTAACCATTAATGTAAGAGATTTTAAATTGACCTAGAAATTCATATGATACTGAATAATAAAACAATTTAAAATTCTAAAAAACTTTATAACACTAACTAATGTTTCTCTACTTTCCAGCTTGATTACCGAAGTCCAGCAGGGTTTGATAGAACAAGAAATGCAATAATTGGAAATAAGAATTTTGAACTGACATATTTAGAAGAAGCCTATACGACTGAACACTGGCTTGTCAGAATATACAGGTATTTAATTACTCTACTGCTGCAAGCATTAATGTTTTACCCTTTGGGCATGCAATAGAGTATCTGTTGTAAGCTGTGGATATATTGAAATATGAAATGATTGCCATGGTAAATATTGTGGATATTTTATCAATAACTGAAGCCAACCCCATGGTGAAGTGGTGTCATTTGTTCACATATGCTTTTACATCGCAGACGCACATGACTGAGGGCTGAACCCTCTGCTGGGGACGAAGTTCTAGCGCGTGCTGCGCTTCTCCTTCTTGCTTGGTGTGGTGAGGATGAGTGATGACGTGATGGTTGTGGCTGTGACTTGACATTTGTGCATTTTACATCCATACACAAACTGTACATTCTGTCAGTATCATCATCATCATCATTATCATCATCATCATCATCATTATCATCATCATCATCATTGTCGTCGTCACCACTTCCATCCATCCATCCTTCCATCCTATGATGGACAAATGCCTGCTGTACACTTTTCCATACATTGTGGTCTTCGGCTATCCGCATCCATATTGCTTCTCCAGGTCTTCTGATGTCTTCTACTCATCTTCCAGCAGCCCTATGTCTCAGGTCTTTCTTATATCTTGGACTTCAGGAAAGAACTTCTGTCTATGATCTATTCACTTTGCTCTATGTTCTACCATTCATGACTGTACAGTTATGACTATATTTTCTACCCTTAGTTGATTCTGTTAGTCACTTATTTGTTCTCCAGTGTGTCACTGTAAACCTCCTCTGCCTCCCCCCCCCCACCCCCCACCCCACCCCTCTCCCAAACATTTCTCCATTGTTCACTTAGCAACCTTCAGCCATTGAATGGTTTTTAAATTAAAATGTGATGTCCCACAGCCATAAATCGGAATTGGTAATATACACTGACTGCTATCATTCCTTCTCAGATTGCTAGAAAGCTTGGTTTTGAAAACATTATGTAATTTACCAAAAGTACTCCAGGATGTGTTTACTCTTCTGTTTATTTCCTTGTGGGTCCAGTCCAATTGCTTTCAAATGATGTAAATACAAATACTCATCACCTGGTTCTATGATTCCATTGCTACTTTGTATTGTTTTATTTTAAACATGTTAGATATAGTGGGAATTAGTGAAGTTCGGTGGCAGGAGGAACAAGACTTCTGGTCAGGTGACTACAGGGTTATAAACACAAAATCAAATAGGGGTAATGCAGGAGTAGGTTTAATAATGAATAGGAAAATAGGAATGCGGGTAAGCTACTACAAACAGCATAGTGAACGCATTATTGTGGCGAAGATAGATACGAAGCCCATGCCTACTACAGTAGTACAAGTTTATATGCCAACTAGCTCTGCAGATGACGAAGAAATTGAAGAAATGTATGATGAAATAAAAGAAATTATTCAGATTGTGAAGGGAGACGAAAATTTAATAGTCATGGGTGACTGGAATTCGAGTGTAGGAAAAGGGAGAGAAGGAAACATAGTAGGTGAATATGGATTGGGGGACAGAAATGAAAGAGGAAGCCGCCTGGTCGAATTTTGCACAGAGCACAACATAATCATAACTAACACTTGGTTTAAGAATCATGAAAGAAGGTTGTATACATGGAAGAACCCTGGAGATACTAAAAGGTATCAGATAGATTATATAATGGTAAGACAGAGATTTAGGAACCAGGTTTTAAATTGTAAGACATTTCCAGGGGCAGATGTGGACTCTGACCACAATCTATTGGTTATGACCTGTAGATTAAAACTGAAGAAACTGCAAAAAGGTGGGAATTTAAGGAGATGGGACCTGGATAAACTAAAAGAACCAGAGGTTGTACAGAGATTCAGGGAGAGCATAAGGGAGCAATTGACAGGAATGGGGGAAATAAATACAGTAGAAGAAGAATGGGTAGCTTTGAGGGATGAAGTAGTGAAGGCAGCAGAGGATCAAGTAGGTAAAAAGACAAGGGCTGGTAGAAATCCTTGGGTAACAGAAGAAATATTGAATTTAATTGATGAAAGGAGAAAATATAAAAAAATGCAGTAAGTGAAACAGGCAAAAAGGAATACAAACGTCTCAAAAATGAGATCGACAGAAAGTGCAAAATGGCTAAGCAGGGATGGCTAGAGGACAAATGTAAGGATGTAGAGGCCTATCTCACTAGGGGTAAGATAGATACCGCCTACAGGAAAATTAGAGAGACCTTTGGAGATAAGAGAACGACTTGTATGAATATCAAGAGCTCAGATGGAAACCCAGTTCTAAGCAAAGAAGGAAAAGCAGAAAGGTGGAAGGAGTATATAGAGGGTCTATACAAGGGCGATGTACTTGAGGACAATATTATGGAAATGGAAGAGGATGTAGATGAAGATGAAATGGGAGATATGATACTGCGTGAAGAGTTTGACAGAGCACTGAAAGACCTGAGTCGAAACAAAGCCCCCGGAGTAGACAATATTCCATTGGAACTACTGACGGCCGTGGGAGAGCCAGTCCTGACAAAACTCTACCATCTGGTGAGGAAGATGTATGAGACAAGCGAAATACCCTCAGACTTCAAGAAGAATATAATAATTCCAATCCCAAAGAAAGCAGGTGTTGACAGATGTGAAAATTACCGAACTATCAGCTTAATAAGTCACAGCTGCAAAATACTAACACGAATTCTTTACAGACGAATGGAAAAACTAGTAGAAGCCAACCTTGGGGAAGATCAGTTTGGATTCCGTAGAAACACTGGAACACGTGAGGCAATACTGACCTTACGACTTATCTTAGAAGAAAGATTAAGGAAAGGCAAACCTACGTTTCTAGCATTTGTAGACTTAGAGAAAGCTTTTGACAATGTTGACTGGAATACTCTCTTTCAAATTCTAAAGGTGGCAGGGGTAAAATACAGGGAGCGAAAGGCTATTTACAATTTGTACAGAAACCAGATGGCAGTTATAAGAGTCGAGGGACATGAAAGGGAAGCAGTGGTTGGGAAGGGAGTAAGACAGGGTTGTAGCCTCTCCCCGATGTTGTTCAATCTGTATATTGAGCAAGCAGTAATGGAAACAAAAGAAAAATTCGGAGTAGGTATTAAAATCCATGGAGAAGAAATAAAAACTTTGAGGTTCGCCGATGACATTGTAATTCTGTCAGAGACAGCAAAGGACTTGGAAGAGCAGTTGAATGGACTGGACAGTGTCTTGAAAGGAGGATATAAGATGAACATCAACAAAAGCAAAACAAGGATAATGGAATGTAGTCTAATTAAGTCGGGTGATGCTGAGGGAATTAGATTAGGGAATGAGGCACTTAAAGTAGTGAAGGAGTTTTGCTATTTGGGGAGCAAAATAACTGATGATGGTCGAAGTAGAGAGGATATAAAAGGTAGGCTGGCAATGGCAAGGAAAGCGTTTCTGAAGAAGAGAAATTTGTTAACATCCAGTATTGATTTAAGTGTCAGGAAGTCATTTCTGAAAGTATTCGTATGGAGTGTAGCCGTGTATGGAAGTGAAACATGGACGATAAATAGTTTGGATAAGAAGAGAATATAGGCTTTCGAAATGTGGTGCTACAGAAGAATGCTGAAGATTAGATGGGTAGATCACATAACTAATGAGGAAGTATTGAATAGGATTGGGGAGAAGAGAAGTTTGTGGCACAACTTGACCAGAAGAAGGGATCGGTTGGTAGGACATGTTCTGAGGCATCAAGGGATCACCAATTTAGTATTGGAGGGCAGCGTGGAGGGTAAAAATCGTAGAGGGAGACCAAGAGATGAATACACTAAGCAGATTCAGAAGGATGTAGGTTGCAGTAGGTACTGGGAGATGAAAAAGCTTGCACAGGATAGAGTAGCATGGAGAGCTGCATCAAACCAGTCTCAGGACTGAAGACCACAACAACAACACATTTATCCAGTGTGGTCAAAATCAAACTGACCTGGAAAATAGAATGGAATACTTTTAGAATAGAGTACTTTATTCACCGTTCAGTATTTTTAATACAATTGGCTTCATCAAAGTTTACAATGGAGTCAAGTTTCTTACAATCATCAACTACATATACAGAAAATAACTAGCTTATTTGAGAATGAAAAGACACACAATGATTGGTTTCTAAGAATTCTTCAATTGAATAGAATTCACTGTATTTCACTGCCATGTGTGTAATATGTTTTTATATTTATTTAGTGGTACTACACAAGCTTGATTATGGTAACTTATCCAAAAATTTTATGCACAGATATTTATAGTTATTATGGACTGCAGCAAGTATTGAGGAAGGCAGATACAACAAGTGACTTTTTGGTATTATTATCATATGTCATGTTGAATTTTTGCAGATTTTCTCTAGCATGTATTAAACAGTGTATTTATCAAACAGTGGAAAATCCAGGATGGAATGTAACAATATTATGAAAAGGAAAGTTGCTACTCACCATATAGCAGAGATGCTGAGTCGCAGATTGGCACAACAAAAAGACTGCCACAATATAAGCTTTTGGCCAACAAGGCCTTTGTCCAAAAAAGTATGATGTTTGCCTGATGGCTTTTCTTCGGTCCTATTTCAGTGCTCTTTTCCTTTGTTACCATTTTCTAATGCATTACTTTACTCGCTGTCCATCCTTTCTGTTCTTTCCCATGTTTCTCTTGTCACAGGCAGTTGTATATGTGAGTTGCATTTGCATGTGTGTGTGTGTGTGTGTGTGTGTGTGTGTGTGTGTGTGTGTGTTTTGTCTATTTTTGACAAAGGCCTTGTTGGCCGAAAGCTTATATTGTGACAGTCTTTTTGTTGTGCGTATTTGTGACTAAACAGTTTATTTATGTATATATCAGCATAATGACAGTACCTACCCTCTGTTTGTGCATGAGGGAGGGGGCCGGGGTGTTCGCGTGCATGCGCGCGCGCGCACACACACACACACACACACACACACACACACACACACACACACACACAGAGAGAGAGAGAGAGAGAGAGAGAGAGAGAGAGAGAGAGGGGGGGGGGGGGGGGGGGTAGCTACTGCAGACAATAAATGGGAAAGGGCTACAAACAGAGCCTTGGAGTATTTTCTTTTTATTGGGAGTATTGCTGATCTCTGCTTATTTGCATGCGCAAGCCGTAACCTATTGCTTAAATAAGATTTTAATGAACTGACAGGTGATTATGAGGAAAAAGTAGTGACTTTTCATTGCTGCGTGATAAATATGCACCACAAACATTCCCATATGTTATCACAAATTGGTAACGCAAATCAAACACTAGTCTATTTTGAGATTCCACTCAACAGCACTGTGAACATTAAAGCGTTATCCATCACCAGTCTACGAAGTAGCCACAATGAGAAGAAAAGTGGTTAGTGATGTTGTGTGTAACTGGCAATGGGCAAAAGCTACCACCTTATTTAAAAGGAAAATTATTCTGAAAATATCAGCGAATGGCATATTGGTGAGAGTGTATCCAAAAGGGTGGATGGACAATGACTTGTGGGTGGCTGGGTGACGGACGTTTTGCAGTGTAGCCCTGGTGCATTACTTAATTTACATAACTTTTGGCTGTGGACAGTTTCTGTGCTCTACAACTGAGGAAGTGTGAGACACAGGGAAAACTGTCTTGATCATTATTCCTGTAGACCTAATATTCATCCTGCAACCATAAGATGTGTATATAAGTCGGCCATTCAAAGTTGCTCGTTAACAGTGATACAAGCAATGAATGGACAATGAAAACTACAAGTTCACGCCAAATGGAGGGGGGGGGGGGGGGAAGAAAAAAAAACAAGTGGCTGGTTTAGTGCCAGATTTGTGAGTGGGTACAATGGGTATGGAACTCCATTCCACTACCACTGGTAGAAAAGTCCTTCAAAAAATGTATCACACATTCAGTGGCAGAACTGAGGATGACACTCGGTGAGAAGATAGCAATGGCAACAGTGGTTCTTCTGGTAGTGATGACTATGAAAGTGATAATGAATAGAATCATTGTGTTAGAATATTTTTTTGTAAATAAAACACAATATTTCTTATATTGGTGCAGATTATTTGCATGCAATAGTCTCCTGTTTTGGAATTTCTTAGTCTGTATATATATTGACAGTATTATGAAAAGGATAGTTTGATACACACTGTTTAGGGGAGATGTTGAGTTGCAGGAAGGCACAACGAAAAGACTGCTGAACAACTAAGCTTTTGCCCAAAAAGTCTTCTTCTGAATTAGACACACACACACACACACACATTCTTGAAAACACCACTCGCACAACACCACCATCTCTGGCTGCCCAGGCCAGACTGCAAGAAACAGGGCATGTTGGGAGAAGCAGTCTGGATGGTGGGTCTTAGGAGGAGGGAGAGGCAGTGAGGGGGAGGGATAACAGGTGGTAAAGTGCTGCTCGTGGGTGCATACAGTGACAAGGTGGGGAGAGGGTAGGGCAGCTAAGTGCAGTTGGGAGTTAGATGGAGGGCAGGAAGAGGGGGATGATAGAGGAGAGAAGTAAAAAGACTGTGGGTGAGTAGTGGAATATTAGGCTGTGTAATACTGAAGTGGGAACATTGAAGGGGGTAGATGGGTGAAGGGCAGTGAATAAAAAAGGTTGAGGCCACCAGGTTTATGGAAAAGTATATTGCAGGTAAAGCTCCCTCCTGCGCAATTCGGAAAATCTGGTGTGGATAAGGAGGATCCAGATGACAGGCTGTGAAGCCATCATTGAAATGAAGAACGCTGTGTTGGGCTGCATGCCCAACAACTGGATGGTCCAGATGTTTCTTGGCCATAATTTTTTGGTAGCCATTCATGTGGACAGACAGCTTGTTGATTCTCATGCTGATGTAGAAGGCAGCACAGTGGTTGCACCATAGCTTGTAGATCACATAACTGCCTTCTATTCAACACTCTCAGCAAGACTTTAGCTGCATTAGAAATTAGACTGATGGTCTGGTGCTCTTAACATTTTTTAGTGTTTCTCTTTTTCTCTATTAGTATCATAACTGTTGCAAGGAAGTCCTCAGGCCATTGCCCTTTGTCATATATCTCATTACAGAAGTAGACTATTTCTTTTCTTGCCTTGTTTCCCAGACTCTTCAACCTTTCTGCTGGCAAATCATCAATTCCACATGCCTTCCAATTCTTCATCTCCTTCAGCACCTTTTTTACTTCTGCTTCCAAGATGGTGAATCCCTGTCCCTCTTCTGGCACATATTGCTCCTCTTCAACCTTAATTTCGCTTTGCATTTCGTTCCCCTTATACAGACATTCAATATATTCTTACCATCTGTTCAAAACCTCCTGTGGTTCTTCTGCTAGAGTACATCTGCTCTTTCTATTTCCATGTTATTCCTCTTTCTTTTACGTTCAAAAAGTATCTCACTGGCCAGTCTATACATCATTTCATACTTTCCCTCTTTCTCCATTTTCTCTATTTCGTCATATTTCTGTTCATCCATTTTTCCATTGCTTCTTCAGTTTCTCTTCTTAATTCATTATTCAGTTTCCTGTACCTCTTTTTGCCTTCTTAAGTTTCACTTACACTTTTCCACTTTCTCTGCTCTTCCATCTTTTTCAATATGTCTTCTGTTATCCATTCTTCCCTGGTGCTTTGGGATACTCTAATTCCTAGTACTTCTTTGGCGGAGTCCATGAGTCCTTCCCTCATTTTTATCCATTTGTCATTAACACTTTCATCTTTGCCATTTTTTGTTCTCCAAAATCTGATGCCTTTCCTACCTCTTTGAGGCTTTCTATGTTTAGTCTTGCCTTTGCTTTACCTCTCCAGACTTTTTTCTACTTCACTTGTATTTCTCCCATTGCTAGGTTGTGATCTGAATTTATATCTGCTCCTGGATAAGCTTTAGCTTTCTTCAAACAGTTCCTTAACCTTTTTTGTATCAGGATCTAGTCCAACTGATATCTTTCCCTATTCAAACTTGACATCAATGTGTAACATCTCCTTTTGCGGTGGTCAAATAATGTGTTACCAATTGCTAATGAATTTTCTTTACAGAAACTAATTAGTCATTCACCTCTCTCATTTCTTATTCCTAATCCAAATTGTCCTACTCCATCTTCATCTCTTCCTTCACCCACCACTGAATTCCAGTCCCCCATGATGATAACGCAGGCATTTCTATTTTCTTTCTCGATGAGTTACTGTATTTTCTCTTAATATTCTTCCACTTCCTCATCTCTATGCTGGCTGGTTGACATATATACCTGTATTAACACCAAAGCTTTTGAACTACCCTTCAGTTGTATCTTCATCAGTCTTCCATCAATATATTGTACCTTCATTATCTTATTTTTCAACTTTTGCCCTATCGATATTTCTACTCCGTTGTTTTCACCACTCTTGATTTCCCGGCTAAAAGAGCGGTATAATCTCCACTTTCTATCTCCCCATTCTCTCTCCACTTTCTATCTCCCCATTCTCTCCCCATCTCATTTCACACAAACTGAGGGTATCTAATCTCTTCCTTTTCATCTCCTGTTTTGCATTCTCTGACTTTCCTGCTTGTAGTAGTGTGCTCACATTCCCTGTTCCAATTCTTATCTTTCCTCCATTCACTGTCCCTTTCTTCCTTTCGAATACGTCTTCTCTCAATGTGTTCTCATCCCGGAGATCCGAATGAGAGGAAGTTTTAACTCTGGAATCTTTCACATGGAGAGACATACCATGTACTGCTTGGGAATGTGATGTGATATTTTCCCGCTACTTTCCACATAGGCAGTAGGATGCCCAGCCAAAAGTAAGCCACTCACCTGAGTCACTCACATTTATACTCCGCAAGCCACCCAATAGTGTGTGGCAGAGGGCACTTTACGTGCCACTGTCATTACCTCTCTTTCCTGTTCCACTCGCGTATGGTTCGCAGGAAGAAAGCCTCCATGCGCACTCAAATCTCTCTAATTTTATATTTGTGATCTCCTCGGGAGGTATAAGTAGGGGGAAGCAATATGTTCGATACCTCGTCCAGAAACGCACCCTCTCAAAACCTGGACAGCAAGCTACACCGCAATGCAGAGCGCCTCTCTTGCAGAGTCTGCCACTTGAGTTTGTTAAACATCTCCATAATGCTATCACCCTTACTAAATAAGCGCCAAATAGCCCCCCCTCTGGGGTTTAGTTGCTACTTGTACTCTTTTTGTACCCAAAGAGAAAAGGTGCCTCTTCCGCCAGCTCTGCCGTACCGAAGTCCATCTTCTCCACCTTCGGTGCCATTGAGGTAACATGAGTGCCACTAAAATACCCTTCATTGACTTGTAATTTAAGTTTAGGAAAGAATGAATTTGCAATAAGATGGATCTGGTAAGTAATGTAGGTAGGGGTTAGTGATAATGAATCCTGTACAAGGAGGAAGGTGAGTGCAGATGCAATGTCGCGATGAGGCAACCACTATTTGTTCTTACACCTTCCAGGCTATTTGTGACAAATATTGCAGGGCGACTTCTCTGTAACAGTCTGAGCAGGCGAAATTAATTCTGTATTGATAATTCTGTGAATATAATCCAGTTTCTTATTGGCTTGTTGCTGTGAATTTTGTCTGTGTTACTGTAAAGACAATTTGTGACGTCACATATTATTTGCCTTTTCATTACTAGTTTTGCTTTGCCAGCAAGGCTATCTTAGCTTGGCATGCCAGTGCTGTGCAGTATGGGATTTATTCCACAGATGTGCTCTTGTGCATTCAAGAGGGTCCATGTAGTTGTCATTTGACTGAATCCTCTTTACATTAATTCCTAACAGGTACTATATCCTTTGCAGAAAACACCCAAAGTTGCTTCAATTGGGTCTTTTGTTCAGGGCATGGAGAGAACAGAATTTTCCACTGTGGAGATTAGTTACACTTAGGGTCTTGAAAATGTATAATCTATTTTTGGCAAAATTTACATTTAAATTTTCTTATTTGTAAATGATTAGACATGAAAATTTGAAATGTTGTCACACCACACTTCATGCCAGGAGACAAAACATCCATGCTCTGCATTTGGCTGTTAAAGACAAAATTGTTTTTGGGAAGCTTTTCCACTGGAATGTTTGCCTTTGCAAAAACTTCAACAATTTAATTTATTTTTTCCCCTCTTGCTTGTTTTTTGCTCTATTTAAGATCTCAGTAAATGAATGTTTCTGTTGAGAAGAAACAGCATTCTCCCATCCGTGAATGGAGCGCTTCCCTGATTTAAGATGTTTCTTGACATTATTTTGCTTTTCCCACCTAATTTTGTAATTGAAATCTGCAGAAAATAGAGTTTTGACATTTTGTAGGCTTTCATAACCATACAGTCCACTACCTGACAGTGCTATAGATAGAACTGAACAAGGCTTGTAGCACAAACATAGAAGCCAAAATAACTATTTGCCTGTTAGGGGAAGACTTTCAGCATCATTAAAATATATTGACAAGTTTCGTTTTTTGGTTGCTATACATAATACACAATACACTAGCAGTTGGCTGTGAGCAAAAGCATGCTGCTAGAATTATGATTACCAGAGGGAACAGGAGCAGTGTGAAAAAAAAGCCCCACCTCCCTCTTGCAGGGCAGCCAGGCCACACCTGTGTTCTGCATCTCTACAAAGGCAGAACTGACACACAACCAAGGAGGATCACCAATCCTTTTTGGTGTGGTGAGTATCATAACCGCACTCTGTGATGGACCAGGATTAGCTTGTTCACCCTTTTCAAAATTATAAAAGAAAAAACAAGCAGTGTGCAACACAAAGCATTTGGTAACAGCTACCAGACAAATGCTTGCTGAGTTTGGCAGTGTCATCTACCAGTATTTGAGCAACAACAGTTCAAAACATTCATCATGAAAACTGCCTTGTTAAAGTATCCACATTATACCAACTTTTGAAATGCCAGTCTGAAGTTGTGTTACATGGTGTGTCTCTTATATAGGTCATTCAGCTGCCCACAATTGAAATGGCACCTGGGCATCTAGTGCATTGACACATCATTCCGTTTGAATACTTATTGTTTGGAAATGCATTCCTAAGGTCCTTATCTTACCAAATTAGGTTTTGCTAGATGATGTGCAACACCAGTAACCAAAAATTGGATATGTTTTCAGTTTTTGTATGCAGAAAATAAACCTATTTCAAATTATCTCTGATACAGTAATTCAGGGTACAGTTCAATATGAAATAGCATTTACTGTGTTAATTTTACATTTTGAGTCAGAATGCACACCAGTATTTTCATTTATTGCAAATGTGCGAATTTTTTCAGATACCTAGTTATGACCCTGCACAGGAAGTCTGTATCATTTTAAACTTACTATCACTCACCGATTGTCTTGACCTGATAGTCTTCTTAACGACGAATCAAAATGTGAGGAATGAATTGTACTATGAGTCATTATAAGTACAGATTGCTCACTGGAATGCTTTGGCAAATCTCATACAACAGACCAAATATATTACAAATGACAGATTGTCTACTACTTGTTGACAGGGATAGTTTTACAACTTTTTATGATCATTTCCAGAATTGAGGTCACCACTCTGAAAGTTTGCATTGTGCACAGACACTCAGCAATTGTAGATATTTAAACGAATCAAATGTTCTAATATAGTTTTTTCACCAGAAGATTCATTTAGCATGTGGTGTTACAATTTAAAAGTAATTTTAAAGAAGAAAGAAACTTAATTCAGATTCTTCAAGACAATTATTTTGAATTTTGCAGACATTGTAAAATACAGTGTAACAAATTCATGAAATGAAACCATGCGACACTTTCTTTTATGGAGGCATACCTTTTGGGTTCTTTGACTAAAGGCTGTTTGATTGATAATGTAACATATTGCCAGCACAAGTGGCTGACATTTGCAGATAATTGTTTCCCACCATCAGCACTGGAAGATAATTCGTTGGGAATGCCAGCCATTCTGCTAGCAAAACCTCAAACTGCCAATAAAACAGCTGTTGGTCGTAGAACCTTAAACAAGATCCCTTCAGAAAATGTGTCAAAATTGTAAAACATAAGAAATACAAGCACTAAGACAGATGCTGTTAACATACACACAGTGGTGTGTCTGGGAATCAAAGTTACCACAGCTACTGATTTTTAGTGTACAATACAAATCCTTTGATGTTTTGGGACACTCATTGTAAGTGAAGCTGAGATGAGGGGGAATTTTGAGCTCATTACAGAGTGAAAATAGTTACGAAAAGTCCAGAGGAGCAATAGAATATTCAACTTACATGGTTTGTGATTGTATAGTATTGATGTTGATTCATTTAGTAGTTCTGTCTGAGATTTGCTACACCTAGCTGTAGACTTTTATTCTGGGCCCCACAAGTTTTATGTTTCATTGTATTATGCATATTGCTCAGTATTTACCAGCCATGTTAACATTACAGCTCTGTCAGACTGAGTATACTATTATTTCATACTTTCACTCACTAAGCTGCACTGTCTGCTTACTCACCAATCTGTTTGGGCCCTTCAGGCTAATGAGCCTTACATCAAGTACATGTTTTGCAATAAATTAGAAAACCATGCTGTCCAAGTAGTAATCAAAAAGTAATAACTCAAAAGTATACTTCAAGTCATTACTGCAAAAGTAATCTCGCATTTCCTTGACAAGCAGAGGCCACCAATCTCCACCCATAATTTATTTTTCCTACAGTTAGTTTTCCGTGGTTATTTCAGTTTACATTGCTGTAGATTGGTACTCCTAGGTATTTTACATTATTGACTGTTCCCAATTAATGAACACCAAATGTGTTATCATACAGTAAAACACCTTTGTCCATCTATATATCCGCAATCTGTTACACGTTTTTAAATTGAGGGTCAACTGCTAGTATCCATCCTCCACTGGTCTTCCTGAATTCCACTACAATTTTCTGATGCTGCAACTTTCCCATCTACAGAGCACCTAACGTAACAACCTCAAGATACTTCAGAGCTCATCCATTGTTGTATATAACCTGAGCAGTGATGATACTGAAACGACGCCTGGGATTACAACTGAAGCTACTTTCAAATATGACATTTTCTCTGTGATAAGAATAACATGTTTTCTGTATGTAACTGATTTGATATTCTGTATGTTTGTATTTTGTTCACAAGACAACAGTGTAAAACTGTGTCAAATACCTTCTGGAACTTGAGGAACAAGGCATAAACCTGGGTTACCTAGCCTTTGCTTGTTGACAACACACTAGCTTAATTTAAATCTGTGTAGAAACAACTTTGTTTTTGTAGCAACTTTGTAACTAAAATTATACTCACTGCTAGTCCACATTTCCATCCCCATCTGTTAGTGGAGCTCAATAAATTAACATTTCCAATCTTTCTCTGTCTCCAGCTTCACATACACATGTTTTGAATATTTCATCTTCCAGTAAGTGCAGCCATTATGTTTACTTTTACTCAGTGTACAGTAAGTCAATGTCTGACAAAACTCACCATTTTTTAAATATTCCTGTTTTCTACTTGTTTTCACTAATGCAATGGGACACACATAATGAAACAGAAGATCTTCACTTGTGAAGAATCATATACTTTTTTCCTTGGCATGTGTGAAGTAGTGACAGTGATAAATATGTTTAATAATCTCATCACTTCATAGAGTACTGTAAATAGAGTATAATTGCTATAATTGGGGTATCTTTTTATTTGCAGGGTTAAAAAGCCTGACGAGTTCAATCGACCTCGCATACCTGTATCAGAACGTAAGATTAAACGAAGCAGAGCATTCATCTCAAAGAAGGTATAATATTTATGATAGGTTTTTGTTTCCAGCGGCAAGTACCTGATTCTTTTTTTTTCTCAGTATTAAACTTTTATTTTCATCTGTGATGTTTCAGACCAATAAACGTAAGAAAGGTACAATAAAAAATAAGCCTATTGTTATAAAGGGCAAAAAGCCAGCTTCTCGTCAAGCATCCTAGTATGGAGACATGAACGTTTGCCTGCCTTCACAGTGTGCCTGAGCCAACAAGACATACCACAGTACTGTTATAAAGTCTGAAAATTTTTGTTGATAAAAATTGTTGAATATTTTTCATTGTATTTATTGACTATTTCTAAGTCACAGACTTTTCAAGAATGAACAATAAAATCATTACAGCTTTTTTTCCTTTTATTTTAATAGAAATGCATGTTTCTAAAATTAGAGCTGATTCGTTATTTTCCTCAAATATTGAGGATTCAAATTTTGTTTTGTCATTTTTTAATTATTATTTTGTGTCTTTGCTTTTGACAGTGGGTTTATTTACTTCAGTACAGGCATTATGTTTCATTGCATTACATCTCATTGTCTTGAATCCTTGATCATTATCAAAAGGCCCATATAATTCTTAGGACAAACTTAAGTAATTTTATAATTACAAATCATTTGTGGATTACCAACAATCTATCTAAATTCTCAGGGCCTGTAAATTTCACCCTGTGTTAGTAGCATATTGGTTTTAAAAAAACCAGAGTTACATATGTGAAAGCACAGAAAATATGATTTAATTTGCCTTTGTTTTTTTGTGCATAAAGTGAAACAGTTCTGTGGCATGGCTTACACTTTTTAATGCAGTTGTTTGTAGGGAGCAGAAATGCACTGCCTATTTAAATATATTTTACTGGCTGAAACATCGTGTACTCCTTTTGACAACACGAAAACTGACTGCAGTTTTTATTAACTGTATTAGCATCGCAATGGAGCTGGTTTTATTATGACATTAATGACTTTTGTAATATTGTCATAACAGCATGAACTAATTTCATTGTTTTGTGAGCCTGTCATAAAATAGATTCTTGGTTATTCCTTGGGATAGCAACTACTTTGTACATCTCGGTGAAACACGGAATTTATTACTCGAGAGGAGTTTTTTGTATTGTTTGTTAAATAGTGAGCACATTAAATGAATAAAAGAAAATTTTGTTATTTTGTGGTTACATAGCTGTTGTCATTTTCTATGCCATATTTGACAACTATTTAATCACTCAACAGTATACATGCATTTGTTTCACTGTCCCAGCGTGTGACTTTACCCAAAACGTGAATTAACTGTAAGTCAACTACTTCTATTGTTGTTTGTAGAAACAATTTATATAATTCACAAATGTATGTGTGTGCTAGTAATAGTGTTCTTTTCTTCTCATTTGAACACCGATTGGGGTGGCAGATCACTAGCCTTTAATATCAAGTACTGGATGGTAGACGACATAAAAATTAGGGATGACTGCTTGTTTTTCAGCCTTGTTTCTCTGAGCAGGTGGTTTTAGAAAACAGATCTGGACACCTTTCTGATGCCACACACTCATTCATACTACAGGAGAGAGAGGGAGAGAGAGAGAGAGAGAGAGAGAGAGAGAGAGTCAGTGTCAGTGTCAGTGTCAGTGTCAGTGTCTGTGTGTGTGTGTGTTTTCTTGAACCCTATTACTTTAATGTTTGCAAATAGGTCGCCATCAGAGAGGGAGCTTGGATTGGTGAATGATGGGTTTTGAAACTGGCTATGCCCCTTTTGAAAGGAACCATTCCAGCTATTATCATAGGAAGTTTAGGGATGTCATGGAAAACCTAAATCTGCATGGCAATTTGAACTAAACATGTTAGAGTGACTGTTTTGTGATGGTTGCCCATACTAGTATATGTGGTATTTGGTAGAATTGAACATTTATTTCCACATAAAACACATCTATACAGGGTAGCTTGCAAGCGTGGAAAGCTGAACAGTCAACTGTTAAGAGAGGCATGGAATCGTCTTATATCACTAATGTCGAAGAGTAACTGTAATGATAAATACTAGTCACATGGAATGTTTATATACCATTGTACACTCACATTTGTGAGGATGGAATGAGATGCTTCATGACTCCTCCCCTAGTGCTAAGAATATCACAGACACGTCACCCTGCACGTGTTACCATTGCTTTCTTGAAACTTGGCATTGTGCCACTGGAGCCAGTAGTTCCAGCAGGATGCGAGGTACTAGTCTTCCCCATCGTTTTCTTCTCCAAGGTGCCTGGTGTCCATAGTGTCTTGTGGTGGCTGTGGGGTAAGGGGACATTTTCTGGTGCTACATTCGTATCTCCTTGTTCTCCTCCTGCAGTCCTTGCTGCATCCAATGCGTGAAAAAAATGCAGCTTCAGTCTTTCTATTGTGACAGTGGTAGGTATATCATTTACTCTAATCTGGAATGTGTGGCCACCTCTGCTAATCACCAGATACGGTCTATTGTATGGTGGCTGCAACAGCTTCCGTACTGCATCATTGCATATGAAAATGTGTGCAGATTTCAAGATCTGCGAACACAAACTTGTGTCTCCCAGCCTGACTTCTGGGCGCCATTGATCTAAGCTGGCGTACGTGTTCTTGTAATCTAGCAGCAAAATCTGATGCATCGACTGTATTGTCCGCCATGCTGTGCAAGAATTCTCCTGGCAGATGTAGCGTTTGCCCATACACTGGCTCTGCTGCCGTAGCTTTTAGATTGCTTTTGAATGCGCTTCATGCCTAATAATGTAGCTAATGCTCTGAAAAGGTAGGCTTCAAATTGTTGTCCTTGGTCTGTGGCAATCCAATCACAAAAAAAAAGTCTCCACCATGGTTTTGGCTGTGATATCCTTCATGGGAAATGTTTCAGGCCACCTGGTAAATTGGTCCACAAATGTAAGACAATAATTATGGCCTTCTGAGCCTACGAGTGGGCCTACAATATCAACGTACAATGTTTGAAACATTGATTCGATGGCAGAAATGCGCCAAGCAGTGCTCTGACGTGCAGTGTGATCTTGTTCCCCTGGCATGCAATTAATTGCCTGACAAATGTTTTGCAATCTGCGTGCATTCCAGGCCAGACGAAACTTTGTTTGACCAGTCTAATAGTGGCTCGTACTCTGGATGTGCCAGATTGTGTACTGATGCAATTGGGTGTGCTCGGATGCATAGCGGCACAAATGGACATGCTTTCACTCCAGATAGGTCACAATACAATTGAACATTTGCTTCAGACATTGCAACACATTGTAACTTCAGTTGTCCTGGTTGTTTCAACAAATCTTGTAACTCATTATCAAGTTGCTGGGCCTCTGCGAGGGCGTCAAAATCAATGGTAGTCATTACAGCTTCAACATGTGATCATGTTTCTACTGTCGCGTTCACAGCCCCTACACATGATAGCACATCCACAGGTATGTTCAGTTTCCTTTGTATATAAACAATGCAGGTGGTGAATTGGCTAATGTAATCTAAACGGCATGGTTGCCTCAGCAATGCTTTCTCATCGTACAGTAGCGGCTTGTGACCTGTATAAAAAGTGAACTGTCAGCCCTCTAGTAAATGCCTGAATTACTTGACTGCAACGTATGCTGCTAGCAGTTCGCGTTCATAGGCTGCCCAATGTTACAGTGAAGGTGACAACTTCTGACGGAAGAATTCTATGGGCTGCCGACAACGCTCGACCTGTTGTTGCAGTACAGCGCCAACGGCTGTAGACGAGATATCAACCATAAGTGCAAGTGGAGCCTGTGCCATGGGGTGTGCTAATTGTGCAGCCTCTGCAATTGCTGTTTTTAAGGCTCAAAACGTATCGTCTGCTTCGCTTGTCTAATGAAACTTGTTATTTTTCTTTGTGTGTCTTTAAGACATTCATTCAGGGGCACTGTTATCAATGCATAATTGTATACAAATCTTTGGTAAAAATTTATGACCCCTAAAAATGGGTGTAGGATTGTAATGGCGCAAGGATATTTTTTTATGACTTCCACTTTATCATGCGGCAGTCGAATACAGTGCGGCTACCGTGTAACCTAGATATTGCACTTCTTTCGCTCCAAAAGTACACTTTGAAGGATTAATTACTAAGCATAGTGTGCATAAATGATTAACTATCAGAGCCAGATGATGTACATGGTCTTCTTCCATCACAGACATCACAAAAATATCATCTATGTAAACATAACAGAAGTCTAAATTCCTTGTGATCTCATCCATGAAATGTTGAAATGTCTGTGCTGTGTTGCACAGGCCAAAAGGCATCCTAGTGTACTCGAATAGACCGAAAGGTGTGGTCACTGCTGTCTTGAGAACATTTTCTGTGACAACAGTGATCTGATAATACGCCTAGACTAGATCGATAGTGGAAAATATAGCTTTACCATGAATAGTGGCAGAGAAGTGTTCTATATGTGGCCCCGTCTACAGATCTGGGATGGTCCTCGCATTGAGCTCTCGGTAATTGCCACAGGGATGCCATTCGTTCTTCTTTGGTGCCACATGGATTGGGGCTGCCCAGCTGCAACTCGGAACTCTGCAAATCCCCACTGACAGCATGCTGTGGAATTCCTGCTTCACCACTCGCAACTTCTCTGGCATCAAACGTCTAGGCTTATCATGAAATGGCGGGCCTGGCATGGTCAAAATGCACTGTGCCATTGTGTGTTTAACTGGCGGGGGAGTAGGCGACTGCTGCATGATTTTGGGAAATTCTTTTAGTAATCATGTGTACGGTGCATCTTCTGCTATCGTACGTATTTTCATTGAAGTGATGAAACACACCTTCTCTGGAGTATGCAAGTTTGTAGTGCAATTGATCAGCTGCTTGCGTCGGAGATCAGGTATTAGATCATAAGAGGATGAACAATCAGCTCCTATGTGATAGGCTGCACTGTATCCACTACTGTGAAGCGCCACTGAAATGAAATGTATGGTGTAGGTTAAGCAACGATGTGACCTGAATATATGTTTTAATCTTAAGAGTTGTTAACAGCAAACAGACAAGAATTGTTGCAGGTCTGGCGTGGAACACGTACACTTCTACCCCCGTGATGTCCACTAGGTATTGTACGTTTGTGTTGCGGTCAGTGACAAAAAGTTAACATGCATTACTGGTATGAGTAGTTGTTGCTGCTGTTTTCTGCTTCATGTTTCCACTTGCATGGTGGTGTATGCTTTCACGCGTCATTACCGAATTTCGTGTGGTACCAACACAAATTTTGTGCCGATGACAAGAGGTTACAACTTGACGACTGGCGCCACAGTCGATGATGTGTGTGCCTCATTTGTAATGCAACTATTTGCACAGTAAGCTGCACTGATGGCAACTGGAGCAATGCTAGTGTTGCTGCAGACATATGCTCTGGCCATGCTGTCAGTGTTGACACGTTTGTTGCAGAATACATCTCAACGATCTGCCCATTGTGTGCGCTAGTGGATTTAAACCACCCGTGCACACTGTGAGATTTTTTGAGAGTCAGTGGGTAATCGGGACAGCCAAATATTGCACAGCATGTTGTCACCTACTGTGCTGCTTGCCAGTGTATGCAAATGGTGTAAAAGTTGCTGATCTCCTCAGTCCATAAAATTTTCTCTAGTCACTTCGTTTCTGATTGTGATAGGCGCATCACTAGTGCCTTCTTAATTGATGCAGGTCGTTTGGCATTGGGTGGTGCAGCAAGGATATCTTGTACCTCAACAGCTAAGTCTTCTGTTAGTGTCAACAGCTAAGTCTTCTGTTAGTGCTGCGACTACATAGCTATACTATATTTCGTCTGCTGCTATCTGTGCAAGGACAAACTGGCTTTCAAGCTGTGTAAACCACAACACCGGTTTGTGTTGCCAGAACAACAGGGTCTAATTGTAAACCTATTAACTGTGCTGCTTGTTGCTGGCTCTGTGGTGACTGGCAGATTGTCCGCTTTCGTGTGAGAATGAGCGCAGCGCGGCTGACGCGGAAGTAATGAACATTCACGTTATGGTGTGATGCGGAACCTCTGAAGTCAACGCGGTCATGTTGTTGTATTATTGTCAGGGCCACCAAATATGTGGTAGGTAGTAGAATTGAATGTCTATACATGATAGCTTGCATGTGTGGAAGACTGAACAGTTAACTGTTAAGAGAGGCATGGCATTGTCTGTATCAGTAACGTCCAATAGTAACTTTAAAGACAAATACTAGTCACATGGAATGTTTATATACCACTGTACACTTGCGTTTGTGGGGACAGAATGAGATGCTACACATAATTCCAGAAAGACAACCTGGATCCAAACAGCCTCAATCTAATGTTATCTTCTAAGACACATTTGAAGACAAGTCATAATTGTGGATGTCGATGACAGGTAAGTAATAGTAAGAAGACATTTGGAGTGTCAACTTCCAAATGCTAGGGAGTAGTGCCTGGCTACTCAACAGGGAAGAAATTGGATCTGCTGAAGCTGATCACTATATCAGATTGTTCTCTCTGCAGATGGTTTCGCAACAGTATCTAGAGCCCAGTTGTGTTGCGTATTTGCCTTCATACATTCACTGTCCTAATCTGCTACAATCATAAGTCTAAGCCGGGCACCAGCAAACCACAGCCTGGGAGCCAAATCTGGCCTGCCACATCCTTTCTACGGCCTGAAAGTTAAGAATGGATTTTACATTTTCAAGTTCTTAAAAATTTGAAGTGTGAAAACACAGAATGAAACGAGAAAATGATGTGAAAGTAACACATATTTCAGCGTCTGTGAAGCTGGATTGTCATAATGCTACATTTTTAAATACGTATTGCCACTGACTGGTAATGCGCTCTACGGTTGACCTGTGAGGTGAGTGTTTGCAAGAAAATTTGTGTTTTGTGGTTCTTCATACAGGAAGCTAGCTGAGTAAGCCACAACTCTGCACTGCCACTTTGGTGACCTGCAGTTTTAGTAGTACCTGTGTATCGCTGTTCTGTAACATTCTGTTCTTATTTCTTCTACAAGTGCATTTTCATAATGTTACTGTCAAAACCACAAAAGAAGATAAGAATGGACTTTGAATGTCATGCTTTTAAAGCAGAGTGGGCTGGGAATTATTTTGTTACTGATTTAGTTGGCATTGTGTATATTGTGCATTGACACTATAGTTGTACTAAGAGTACAATATGTACCAGCATTACCAACCTAAGCATTCACCACAATATTCCCAATTTATTTGGAAAGAATGGCTAAAAAAAATTAGAAACTTTGGAACAGGGTATGTCACTACAATGCAACTAAAGTAAGTTTACAAATTTCTCATTTGTTAGCCAAGCAGTAGAAACTGTTTACTGATGATAAGTTAATTTTATCATGTCTGATTATAATATGTCCTGAGAAAATAGTTTTGTATTTCTAAATCAAACAAGTGAAATCTAGTCTGGCCTCAGCAGCCAGAGATGGAGGTTGTGTGTGTCAGTCGTGTTGCGTCACGTGCATGAGTGCGCGCCTGTGTGTGTGTGTGTGTGTGTGTGTGTGTATTTATTTTTGATGAAGGCCTTCCTGGACAATCTGACAATCTATTTCTTGAGCCTATCTGCAATTCAGCATCTCTGCTATATGGTGAGTAGCAACTATCCTTTTCATAATATCATTTATTTAATTCTATTAGCCTTTCCCCAAGAACAATTGAGAATATTGGCAGCAACACTGGTAACCAATTAATTAACAAGGCAAATGATTTCAAGTGGTTTTCCCTGGCTCTTGAGGAGTTAATAGGAAGTGACTGATGAATTAGCTTGTATGAGTAGTCTGCATGGAACTACTTGGCAAAAATATTTTGAAAGCTCAACAAACACTAATGAAGAACAGCCTGCAGTAGAATCAGCTTACGATGTGTCCTGACTGTTTATGGTAAAAAATGTGTGTGGAATGGACAAAGGCTTAGTTGGACCCATTTACAAAGCTTATGAAAATAAAGGATGATCAAAACCTATGGTTATTCACTGCATTACTCATCAGCAGGTACTCTGTGGCAAATATGTGAATCTACCATATGTTTTAGGAGCAGTTGTGTCAGTGGTGAACTTCATTTGTTCTTGTGGACGCTCGGAAGTGGATTTCGTGACTTGACCCACCATACACCAGTTCGATGGTTAAGCGATGGTAAAGTTTTGTTATGATTTTTGAATTCTGGGCAGAGATTATCATTTTTCTATGTGAAGAAGAACTGCCATAAACCACTATTATTGAATACAGAATGACTTTGAGTATTAGCTGTTGAGTGAAACCTAAACTGCGATAAAGTTAGCTTGGCAAAACTGGCTTTGATTGAGTGACAAACCATTTCAAGCATTTCCCATGCTGTTAAATACTGCAAGAAGTAGTGAAATCTCCATTCCCTTACAAATTTGCAAGAGATACGTTTTCTGAGCTCAAAGAACAGTTCCAACAATATTTCATGGGTCTTGGAGCAAGTGCAGAAGACATTTCTATATTTGAGACTCCATTTGGGTGTACCATTCAGAAACTTCCACCTCACTTCTATTTGGAAGTGATTAATCTGCAGTGTGACAACATGATAAAAGGCAAATTTCAAGAGAAGAATTCAACAGAATTCTGTAAGTGTCTTGCAGGTGCCCAATATGTTGGGACTAAGATCACAGTTATTTAATTAGTTACATGGATCATGTTTCACAATAGAGCATAATGATGTGGAATGAGTCAGTTTAATTCAAACTGCAAATTAATTTGTACATATACACAAGTTAATGGAAACTCCAGGTAGGAATATCAAACACGTAAAAAAAGAAGAATAGGAAGAGGACAGATTGCTACTTACCGTAAAGAAGACACGTTAAATTGCAGACAGTCACAATTAAGAAACTTAAAGCTTTTGGCCACAGGCTTAATCATCAAAAGAGAAATGCACACCTCATGTACACATGACTGCCAACTCCAGCATCTCGGGTCAGAAAGCAACTATCTTGTGAGATGCAAGCAGTAATCTGGAGGGGAAGGGATAGTAGTATACAGGCGAGGAGAGAGATGAACGCTGTCTGGTGGAGTGTGCAGGGTCTAGACTGCCAGTAGGTGCAGTGTCAAGAGATTGTGGGGCAGGGAGGTGAGGAAGAAAAGAGCGTAAAAGGAGAGGAGGAGGAAAAGATGGGCACATGCATTGGCAGAGGGCTGCAAATAAACAGAGTGGGAGACAAGAATGGGGAGGAGATGACAGGACAGAAAGGGTGAAAACTGTTGGTAGGAGGGTATGGGGACAGTCTATACACTCCTGGAAATGGAAAAAAGAACACATTGACACCGGTGTGTCAGACCCACCATACTTGCTCCAGACACTGCGAGAGGACTGTACAAGCAATGATCACACGCACGGCACAGCGGACTCACCAGGAACCGCGGTGTTGGCCGTCGAATGGCGCTAGCTGCGCAGCATTTGTGCACCGCCGCCGTCAGTGTCAGCCAGTTTGCCGTGGCATCCGGAGCTCCATCGCAGTCTTTAACACTGGTAGCATGCCGCGACAGCGTGGACGTGAACCGTATGTGCAGTTGACGGACTTTGAGCGAGGGCGTATAGTGGGCATGCGGGAGGCCGGGTGGACGTACCACCGAATTGCTCAACACGTGGGGCGTGAGGTCCCCACAGTACATCGATGTTGTCGCCAGTGGTCGGCGGAAGGTGCACGTGCCCATCGACCTGGGACCGGACCGCAGCGATGCACGGATGCACGCCAAGACCGTAGGATCCTACGCAGTGCCGTAGGGGACCGCACCGCCACTTCCCAGCAAATTAGGGACACTGTTGCTCCTGGGGTATCGACGAGGACCATTCGCAACCGTCTCCATGAAGCTGGGCTACGGTCCCGCACACCGTTAGGCCGTCTTCCGCTCACGCCCCAACATTGTGCAGCCCGCCTCCAGTGGTGTCGCGACAGGCGTGAATGGAGGGACGAATGGAGACGTGTCGTCTTCAGCGATGACAGTCGCTTCTGCCTTGGTGCCAATGATGGTCATATGCGTGTTTGGCGCCGTGCAGGTGAGCGCCACAATCAGGACTGCATACGACCGAGGCACACAGGGCCAACACCCGGCATCATGGTGTGGGGAGCGATCTCCTACACTGGCCGTACACCACTGGTGATCGTCGAGGGGACACTGAATAGTGCATGGTACATCCAAACCGTCATCGAACCCATCGTTCTACCATTCCTAGACTGGCGAGGGAACTTGCTGTTCCAACAGGACAATGCACGTCCGCATGTATCCTGTGCCACACAACGTGCTCTAGAAGGTGTAAGTCAACTACTCTGGCCAGCAAGATCTCCGGATCTGTCCCCCATTGAGCATGTTTGGGACTGGATGAAGCGTCGTCTCACGCGGTCTGCACGTCCAGCACGAACGCTGGTCCAACTGAGGCGCCAGGTGGAAATGGCATGGCAAGCCATTCCACAGGACTACATCCAGCATCTCTACGATCGTCTCCATGGGAGAATAGCAGCCTGCATTGCTGCGAAAGGTGGATATACACTGTACTAGTGCCGACATTGTGCATGCTCTGTTGCCTGTGTCTATGTGCCTGTGGTTCTGTCAGTGTGATCATGTAATGTATCTGACCCCAGGAATGTGTCAATAAAGTTTCCCCTTCCTGGGGCAATGAATTCACGGTGTTCTTATTTCAATTTCCAGGAGTGTATTACCATAGGTTGAGGCCTGGATGACTACAGCAATGGAGAACGTGTTGTAAGGATAACTCCCATCTATGCTGTTCAGAAAAGCTGGTGATGGAGGGAAGGATTCAGGTGGCTCGGTTAGTGAAGCAGCCATTGAAATCAAGTATGTTATGTTCAGCTGCACGTTGTGCCACAGGGTGATATCTACTTTGCTCTTGACCACAGTTTGGAAGTGGCTGTTCATGCTGGTTGGTAATCATATCAATATAAAAAGCTGTACAATGAATGCAGTAGAGTGGTAAATGACATGGCTGCTTTCACAGGTGGCCCGGCCCCTGAAGGGGTAGGATAAACCTGTGAGAGGACTGGAACAGGAAGTGCTGGGTGGTTGGTTGGGTAGGTCTTGCACTGGGTCTTCCACAGTTATATGATCCTTGTGACAAGAGGTTGGGATTGGGAGTGGCATAGAGATTGACTAGGAGATTGTGTAGATTGGGGGGGGGGGGGGGGGGGGGGTGATGGAAACCAGTTAGGAAGGGTGGGGAAGTATCATGGGTAGGATGTCCGTTATTTCAGGGCATGGTGATAGGTAATCAAAGCCCTGGTGAAGGATGTGGTTCAGTTGTTCCAGTATGGGGTGGTAACATTGAGCGTGTCACGGGAAATGGCACAGGATATCTGTTTGTGGACTAGATAGCACCTATCTGTGAAGGCCTTGGTGACACCCATAGCATACTGAACAAGGGAGTTCTTAACACTGCAGATACAGCATCCCTGGTTGGCCAGGCTGCATGGGATGGATTTTGTGGTGTCAAGGGGGATTTTGTGGTGTTAAGAGGGTGACAGCTGTCAAATTGCAGGTACCGTTGATGGTTGGAATCTGAACAGAGGTGCAGATGGAGCCATCAGAGAGGAGGTGAATATCTAGGAAGGTGGCACACTGAGTTGAGGAGGACCACATGAAGCGGATGGGAGAGAAGGTGTTGAGGTTACGAAGGAACAAAGATAGGGTGTCTCAGCCCTGAGTCCAGATCATGAAGATGTCATCGGTGAACCTGAACCAGACTAGGGGTTTGGTGTTTTGGGAGGCTAGGAGGGTGTCCTGTAGATGGCCCATAAAAAAGTTAGCATAGAAGGATGCCATGCAGGTGCCCATGGCTGAGTCATGAATTTGTTTGTATACCTTCCCTTCTAATGAGAAATAGTTGTGGGTTAGAATAAAGTTAGTAAGGTGTATGAGGAATGAGGTAGTGGGTGTGGAGTCTGGACATTTAGAAAGGAAGTATTCAATAGCAGTAAGACTATCGTAATTGAGGAATGTTGGTGTATAGGGAAGTGGCATCAACAGTGACTAGTAGCAATCCAGGAGGTAAAGGGGTGGAAACAGTGGAGAGTCGTAGAAGGTAGTAGTTTGTGTCTTTGATGTGGGAGGCTAGATTATGGGCAATTGGCTGGAGGTATCGGTCTATGAGTGCTGAAATCCTTCCAGTGAGGGCACAATAACCAGCCACAATGGGGTGTTCAGGATTTTTGGGTTTTTCGATTTTGGGGAGTATGTAGAAGGTGGATGTGTGGAGTTGTCGTAGGGCGAGGAGGGAAATGGATTCAGGGGAGATGTTCTGTGGAGGGCCTAAGGCTTTAAGCAGGGATTGGAGTCTTTTCTGGACTTTTGGGAGGGAATCACTCTGACTAAGTGTATAGGTGGAAGAGTCAGACAATTGGCAGAGGTCTTCTGTCAGGTAGTCACCGCGATTCATACAATCATTGGTGGAAGCTTTGTCTGCAGGTGGGATGATCAGAATTTGTTTTGAGATTGTGTATGGCTGTTCTTCTACTGAAAGTTTGGTGTTCTGAGGAAGGGACCTGGGGAAGAATGGACAGGCTAAGTTGGAGGCTGGAAGGTGACCAGCAGAGGTTTACGTGGAAGGGGGGGGGGGGGGTGGGAGGGAGGTTACAGCTGGATGGTGGTATGGACTAGAAGAGGCAGGGTTCAGTGTAGGAATTAGGCTGATTTTGGTTTTGGGGGGATTGGCAGCAAAGAAGTGTAGATCTTCGAAAAGTCCAGCATGGCTAAATTTGGGTGTAGGGCTCAAGGTGAAGCCTTTGGATAGGACTGAAACATCTGTGCAGCTGAGGGTTTTGTTGGAGGGTTGGTAGGGAGTTTCGGGGGACGCGAAAAGTTGAAAAGGTCAGCTAGGCAAGGTTTAGCTGCCATTGAGGTGTAGACGAGGAGGAACACTGTGGGTACTATAGGGGTGTGATAGCATTGCCCCACGGAGGCAGTTGGTTGTCAGCAGGTTGGATAATTTATGGAGGTGGTGTCTGGAATGCTCCTCCAGGTACTGCAGAGCAAGGGATTCAATTACTGAGACGTGATGTATGTCTTAGGGATTGAAGAATAGTCGTACCTTACTGAGGGAGCAGAGGTGGTTCTGGGATGCCTGTGCTATGGATATATGTTTTTACAGTACCAGGTTTGTGAGGGCTAGGGATTGGTGGGATCCAGAGAAAGGAATCTTTAAAGTTAAGCAATTTGGGAGGGAGGGATTCCATGGGTTAGGCAACTTTTGAGAAACAGGATGTGGTACTGGGCTTTGGAAAGGGATAATTTACCAAACTAGTGCAGAAAGATGGAGAAAGGGAAACCATGTAAAACTACACACACATACTCCTGGATCCCTACTCGTTACTGCTGACGCCACCTCCCTATACACCAACATCCTTCAGGCTCCATAAACAGTACCTCATTGTTCATACACCTCACTATCTTTATCCTAACCACAACTACTTCTCATTTGAAGGTAAAGAATATAAATAAATCCATGGCACAGCCATAGGCACCCTCCTATGGCAACCTTTTTGTGGGCCATCTAGAGGACACCTTCCTAGCCTCCCAGAACACCAAACCCCTAGTCTGGTTCAGGTTATTGATGATACCTTCATGATCTGGGCTCAGGGCCAAGACACCCTATCTTTGTTCCTTTGCAACCTCAATACCTTCTCTCCCATCCGCTTCACGTTGTTCTCCTTAACCCAGCGTGCCACCTTTCTTGATGTTGACCTCCTTCCCTCTGATGGCTCCATCCCCACCTCTGTCCACATTAAACCTGCTTTTTGACAGCTGTCATCCTTCCCATATGGCATGGCTATCTGAGGATGGTGTATCTGCAGTGATAAAAACTCCCTTGCTCAATATGCTGAGGTTCTCAATGAGGCCTTCACAGACAGACACTACCCCATACCTAGCCTGCAAACAAAGCTTCAGCGTTAGTTTTTCATGTTTATATTAGTTCTTTCATAGATAGCAAATTATGCAATAATGGTGGCAAAAAGAATAATTGTCGTAAAAAAAGTGTGAAGTGAGCTCTTCAGCAATTTCTCACATAATCGACTTCACTACGGAAAAGTCAAAGTACTCGACGGAACTTGTATTCAGCCAGGTAACCAATGAAATGTTCAGTGCACAGCAGTGAAACTCACTATCGTGCTTGTCAGAAATATTCAGCTGCTGCAATTTAAGCTATGCTCTTAGGATCCTGCCTAACCACACGCACAGAAAAACAGCAAAAAATTTTTGATGTCCAGCAATATAAGTGAAACTGTACATATTATTGCGCCATATTTTCCCAAATTCAAAGTTCACTGCCAGTCCACTCTAAGTGCTACTATGGTCTCAGTTTCTGTATCATAGCATGGGCATCACACTTCTTATATTTGGTGTTCTGTGTTGAGAAACTATTATGCTGTATTTGGTGAATTCGTATTTATTCTTTTATAATACCAAACTGTGCAGTGTACTTGACACTGCGCATTAAAGATCTTTCCAAAATTGGTTGTTTTGTAGCTGGGAGTGACAAGAAGTACTACACCAGCATATAACACCTTTACCATTCAAACGAGTGTTACGTCGTACAGCTCCGAGGGAAAGTATATTATCACTTTATAAGGAAAAAATACTTTCACTTGAGGTATAGCGTAATGTCACTCAGAAAAAAGTGCGTGTTCAACCCCAAAAAAAAAGTGTGTTCTGAACTGGTAAATCTGGGAAATTTTTTTCTTGTCGACGTATACACCCCGGTCCAGGATTGTTGGGTTTGTGGATTTTGGGGAGCATGTAGAAGGTGGGCATCATAGGGGTGAGGATGGAAATTGCTTCAGGGAAGAGATTCTGGGAAGGGCCTACGGCTTTGAGCAGGAATTGGAGGTTGTGTTGGACTTTTGGAAAGGGATCAGTCTGACAGAGTTTATAGTTGGAGGAATCACATAATTTGAGGGAGCCTTCTGTCAAGTACTCACTGCAATTCATACCAACAGTGGTGGAAGCTTTGTCTGCAGGCAGGATGATCAGGTCAGGATTTGTTTTGAGGTTATGTATTGCTATTCTTTCTCCTACTGAAAGGTTGGTGTTCTGAGGAAGGGACCTGGGGAAGGATGATGGGGCTAAGCTGGAAGTAAGGAATTCCTGGAAGGTAACCGGCATGTGGTTGTGTGTGTGTGTGTGTGTGTGGGGGGGGGGGGGGGGGGATCACGGTTGGGTGGTGGTGTGAACTGGAAGAGGTGGGGTTCAGTTTTGGAATTGGGGTGGTTTTGGTTGTGGTGGCAAAGAATTGCTTCCATTGCATGGATCAGAAGAAGGAGCGTGGGTCTTAGACACGTCCAGGATGGTTAAATTTGGGTGCAGGGCTGAAGTTGACACCTTTGGATAGGACTGATACTTCTGTGGAGCTGTGGGTTTTGGTGGGAGGGTTAACAATAGTGTTACAGGAATGTTTTGGCCCTAGATTTGATGCAGAGTTAGTAGGCAGAGTTTAGCTTCTATGAGGGGTGGTCGGGGAGGATCTTTGTAGGTATGGTTGAATAGTGAAGCCCCGAGACAGCAGTAGGATGTCAGCAAGTTGGATAACTTGAGGTGGTGTCTGGAATGCTCCTCCAGGTGCTGGAGAGCAAGAGATTCAATTTCAGGAAAGCATTCCAGACACCACCTCCATAAGTTATACAATCTGCTGAATCCTACTACCGCCTTGGGGCATCACTTTCCAACCCGTCATATCCACAGTGTTCCTCCCCATTCACCCCTCGTAGAAGCTAAACCCTACCCAGCTGCCCTTTTCAACTTGCCACATTCCCTGAAACTTCTTACCTACTTTCCACCACATCCAGAGTCAAAACATTCCCGTAACACTGTTGTTAGCCTTCCCATCAAAACCCACAGCTCCACAGACATTTTAGTCCGATCCAAAGGCCTCACTTTTAACCCTACACCCAAAGTTAATCACAGTGGACTTGCCAAAGACCTACTCTCCTTTTCCCAGTCCTTGCAATGGAAGCACTTCTTTGCCACCAATCCCCCCAACCAAAACTATCCTAATTCCAACATTCCAGTTCATACCACCATCCAACCGTGATCCGCAGGTTAAGGTTCCACCACTGTTGTTATGAATTGCAGTGACTACCTGCCAGAAGGCATCCTAAAATTATATGACTCCTCCGCCTATAAATTCTGCCAGAGTAATCCCATCCCAGAAGTCCAACATAATGTCCAATCCCTGCTAAAGCCTTCGGTACCACCCAGAACCTCTCTCCTGAACCCATTTCCGTCCCGACCCCTGTGACACCCTGCACATCTAACTTCTACAAGCTCCCCAAAATCCACAAACCTAACAATCGTGGGTGGTCCACTGTGGCTGGTTATTGTGCCCCCACTGAAGAATTTCAGCACTCATTGACTAACACCTCCAATCAACTGTCTGTAATCTTGCCTCCCACATCAAAGACACCAACCACTTCCCTCACTGACTTGCCACCATCCCCATTCCTTCACCTCCCAGATCCCTACTCGTAACAGTTGACACCACCTCCCTATACACCCACATCCCTCACACCCATGGTATTACTGCAACTGAACACTACCTTACCCAACGTCCTTCGAACTCCAAACCCACTACCTCATTATTCATACATTTTACTAACTTTATCCCAAGCCACAACTACTTCTCATTTGAAGGGAAGGTATCTAAACAAATCTGGGGCACAACCATGGGCATCCACATGGGAACTTACTATGACAACCTTTTTAAGGGCCATCCAGAGGAAGACCTCCCTAGCCTCACAAAACACCAAACTCCTTGTCTGATTCATGTTCATCGATGATATCTTCACAATCTGGACTCGGGCAAGACACCATATCTTCATTCCTGCACAACCTCAACACTGTCTCTCCCATTTTCAGGTGATCCTCCTCAACCCAGCATGCCACCTTCCTATATGTTGACCACCTCCTCTCTGATGGCTCCATCCGCACCTCTGTCCACACTAAACCCACCAATCACCAACAGTGTGCGCATTTCGACAGGTGCCATCCCTTTGACACCAAAACATCTCTCCCATACAACCTGGCCGCCCAGAGACAGTGTATCTATAGTGTCAATAACTCCTTTGCTCAGTGTACTGAGGATCTCATCAAGGAGACGGACTATTCCCTTGGCCTAGTCCACAAATAGATCTCCCGTGCCACTTCCCATCACACACTCAATCCTCCCACCACCCCCAAGAACCAGCCACAAAGAGTGCCCACTTTGTCACCCAGACGGGAGCAACTGAACCACATTCTTCTCCAGGGCTTTGATTACCTATCATCATGCCCTGAAATGAGGGACATCCCACTTGAAACATTTCTCAACCCTCCTAAAGTGGTATTCTATCACCCACCCAACCTCCACAACATTCTAATCTATCCCTATGCCATTCACAATCCCAACCCCTTTCCACAAGAATCATATCCCTGTGAAAGACCCAGGTGCAAAACCCAGTACTTCCTATTCCAGTCCTCTCTCAGGTTTTTCCTACCCCATCAGGGACTGGGCCACCTGTGAAAGCAGCCATGTCATTTACCAGATCTGATGCAACCTTTGCACAGTTTTTTATATTTCTATATTGCTATGACTAACAACCAGCAGTCCAGCAGCATGAATGGCCACCGCCAAACTGTGGCCAAGGGCAAAGTAGGTCAATTTGTGCCACAACGTGCAACTGAAGATGACATACTTGATTTCAATAGCTACTTCACTACCTGAGCCATCTGGATCCTTCTCTCCATCACCAGCTTTTATGAACTGCACAGATGGGAGATATCCTTACAACACATCCTCTGCTCCTGTAACTATTCTGGCCTCAACGTATGGTAACATACTGTCCAAACAACTTCCACTCAACAGTTTTCACCCTTTTTGTCCTATCATCTCCTTTCCATTCTCGTCTCTCACACTGTTCATTTGCTGCCCTGTGCCAATGCACTCACCCATCTTTCCTCACTTCTCTCCTTTTACGCTCTTTCCTTCCCCACCTCCTGACAACGCGCCTTTTGGCATTCTATTCCTTGCACGCTCCACAAGAAAGCGTTCATCTGTCTTCCCACCTATACACTACTATCCGTTCACCTTCTTCTCTTGATTGTTGCTTGTGTCCCACATGATAGCTGCACTCCAGTGCGGTCATGAGTTGTTTATGAGGTGCGCTTGCTTGTGTGTATGAATGGTGTGTGTTGCTCTTTTGCTGATGAAGCCTGTGACCGAAAGGTTTACATAAATGTCTTTTAATTGTGCCTGTCTGCAACTTAACATGTCTTCTTTACAGTAAATAGCAATCAGTCTTTTCTTACATAGTTGATATATATGTAAGTTAATAATTCCTAATTCTTATATGGAATAGGAGTTGTCAAGGAGAAACTTTCCCAGATTGTTTTAAAATTTTGCTTTCCTTTCTGCAAAAAAGTTTTGTTGTAGCATTGTGCACCATTTCTTGCTCTAAAGATGACCTTAAGGTGGTGTAATGAATGTCATTTTTCCTTCAGGTATTGCAATTATGTACATCATTGTTCCTTTTGAAATATAGTGGATTATTTATAACAAACTTCTTGAGGGAATAAAGATGCTGTGAAGCAGTAGTCAGAATGCCCACTTAAATGGATGTCTACAAGATGATCGTGGGTGAGCACCACACATTATTTTTACAGCACCTTTTGTGCTGTGGAGACTTCCTTTCTTTAAGATGAGTTGGCCCAGAATGTTATTCAATATGACATTACTGAATGAAAATAAGCAAAATATATCAACTCCCTGATTTTTCTGTCCCCAAAATTTGCAACCATTCTAAGCACAAATGTGGATGAACTAAGTTGTTTTAGGAGTACCAAAATATGTTTTTTCAAATTTAAATTCTCGTCAATATAGATACCTAATAATTCTGAAGTATTCACCCTCTATATTATTTCCTTGCCATGTGCTACATTCAACTAGATGAGTGGAACTGATTATGCTGAGCCGTTTAAAATTGAGGGTGAGACCATTCACAGAAAATCAGTCTATGATACTTTAAGAACTTTGTTTACCATTTCTTCTGTTTCTGTATGTATACTTATATTGATTATGATACTAATGTCATCTGCAAAAAGAATTATTTCTGCTTGTTGTATATTAGATGAAATATTGTTTACATATTTGAGAGCCTACATGATTTCTCTCCAGTCAGAACTATGTCCCCAGAATATATATCGGTTGAATTAATAAGTACAACCTTTTGCATTCTTTTGACTAGATACATTGTCTGTTGGTTTTCTATATCATTAATTCCATAAAACTTCCATTTATCTAGGAGAGTACTGTGATTCACATAGTCAACTGCCTTAGCTAGGTTACAGAAAATACCAATCGGCATTATTTTATTATTTAATGCTTGTAAAATCTGGTGAGTGAACATGTAAATGGCATTCTCAGTAGAGCAACCTGAAACCCAAAGGATGTCTTGCTGAGAATATTATTGTTGCTGAAAAGCTCTCCGTCTTCAGGCCACAAGTGGCCCATAGGGACCATCCGACTGCCGTGTCATCGTCGGCTGAGGATGGGGGTAGGAGGGACGTGTGGTCAGCACACCGCTCTCCTGGTTGTTATGATGGTTTTCTTTGGCTGGAGCCGCTACTACTCGGGTGAGTAGCTCCACAATTGGCATCACAAGGCTGAGTGCACCCCGAAAAATGGCAGCGCATGGCAGCCCAGATGGTCACCCATCCAAGTGCCGGCCACGGCTGACAGCGCTTAACTTGTAATCTGATGGGAACCGGTGTATCCACTGTGGCAAGGCTGTTTCGGAAAATGATGTCGGCACTGAAACAGGTTGGTAGTGATTGACATCCCTCTTATCTTTCTTAAAGAGGGTTTTAACAATGGTATATTTCAATCTCTCTGAAAAAATGCCTTGAGTTTATGGTGCATTATATATTTTGGATAAGACCAGGTTTATTATAGGGGAATAAATATTTAGTTCTCTCTTGGAAACACAATTAATTTTTCAGAGAATGTATAATGTTCTTAATTTTAGAAGGAGAAGCTGGTGATGCAGTCATATAATTGAATTTTATGAGTTACCTTTTCAACATACCGCTGTGATTTTTATCTTGAAATGTTTGTCTTTATGCTTTCTACTATTGTCAAGGAATGATTATTAAACACATTTGCTACCTATGACTCATAATATAGTCCTTCCATGCAGTTCATGAGTGATGTTACCTTGTTCTGTGGCTGGTTGTGCTGTCTCTCATTTCACTATATTCCATATAGCCTTAAATCTGTTGTTGGAATTACTGCTTTCTGACATTGTGTGCATATTCTTTGATTTTTTTAAATAATCTTTCTTAGTAATTCTGAGCAGTTTTTTTTAAAAAAAGTGAGCAACTACTGTGGGATCCCTACTTGTTCTTGTCAAAAGACACGTCTCTCTTTTTCTTTCACAAGATACTTTAATCTCTCTAGTGATCCATGTGTGTGGTGTTGTTTTTTTTTTTTTGTTTTTTTTTTTTTTTTTTTTTTTTACGTGGTTGTTTAGTGTCCTTTCTGATTAGCTTATTTGGAAAGCTTTTTCAAATTATGATATGAATTTATCATGAAATAGATAAAATTTTGTATTAGCATTTGGTTCATTATAAATTTAATCCCAGGTCATCTCCTGTAAATTATTCTTAAAAAACATTTGTCTTTAATTATTCTAACTGATTTCCACTGAGGAGAATCCATAAGGTAAAGCACTACGTTATTTATCCTAACTAACTGACCATCATGGTCAGAGACAGCATTTGTTATTGGGTAAGCAGTTTTCTTCTTGCTTTGAGCCCCACCAAAGAGATTTATCAATTAAGGTCCTAATGTCTTTGTACACCCATGTTGGAGAGTTAATTACAGAGATCAAATGGTAGAATCCTTACTTTTCCATGCTATTTTTCCTATCAGAATCCTTTAGAAAATCTACACTGAGACCACCACAGAATATTGACTGCTTGCTGCTGCCTGACAAATGGAACATTCAGGAATCTAGATTCTTTGTAAACAGTTCAAAATTTCCCAGTGGGGGTCGATAAATAGTTAAAATTAAAAGTGAACAACTTTTCAATATTAATTCACAAGCACACAGTTCTGAGTTAATGTGGTGCTCAGACTGGTTCAGGATGTCAGTCTTCTCAGAGCTCTCTAAATTTTTGAAACAGACCAGAAGCTCTTCCCCTTATTACTCAGTTCTCTACTATTTTGATGAAATAAGTTAACCTTACTTTTCTGTGCATTCTTAAGCAATCTGTGAGACTTCTCTATTATTTCCTCTTCTTTCAAAACAAGATGCCTGAATTCTGATTTTAACCTAAAAAGGCACCTCTCTGACACCAGCAAGCACAGGAATCTTGCTATGTGACATGGTTGCCACCCGTGTTATCTGCAAGAAGCTCAGCCAAACTATCTTTCTCTCTCCTATTCAGGTGTAGGCGATGTCTAGTATACCTCCATCTTCCAACTGTCGCAACAGGTACTGCACCCATATGAGATTTAATTTCAGTCAGCAGCAGCCTGCTCAACTGAGTGTCCACACAGCTCACAGCACTATTAACCCAGGGTCGGTCAAGGCACTGCAGAATATCCACAAAACTTATACGCCTGGGGTTTGATGTGTGTATTTGGTACCTATTTGTGTAAAAATACATTTTCAAAAATGCAAAATATAAAATCTTATTATAGGTTAGCTTTAACAGATGAACATTTGCAGTCAATTTTGAAGGTAGGGGGTATTAGCTTTAATTCCCAATTTGTTGAAATGTTATCTTTAAAAAAATTTCATTAGCCACACGAGTAAAATTGTGTTTCACACAACAATTGTGTCTACTGAGTGTTTTTACTGTGCTGTATTTTTATCAATATATTTGTGAAAACTTGTTTTTCCCGTGTTTAGTAAATGTACCTCAACAAACTCTATCATGGCCTGCTGAGTATAAAATAAATAATATTTGGGCCTTTACAAAAAACCTTGATTGACCCCTGGTCTAAGTGGTGAGCATCATGGTGATAAAACCATCTTGTGATGATGAAACCTGCCAGTCTCCTGCTGTCCACTAATGTGCTCCTAACAAACTCAATCAGGTGAATGTAGTACAGAGTGTAACATCATGTTACAATATCAACAGATATCTAGTACACACTATTACACTAACACTTTATCTTGGCAGTTTTAGGTAGGAGTTGGTGTGATCTACGGTTACTAAGGATACCAAGTAATTTTTGCACCTAAACAACTACATTTACGATGCTGCCAACTCTAGCAAATGATTGCACTGTAGTCATCAGTGAATGCTTAATGTATTTTGCTTTGTGCTGTGCGCTGCTCACTGTTTTTTCTTATTCTGCAGTGAATTAAGAAACTAATCATGGTCCATGACAGGGTTTGAGTACCACCCTTACAACTCCCTAGAGGATCGGCAATCTCTGTGACCATTATGCCAGTCTTGCTTTAGGAGCACAGAACACAGACTTATGCTACCAGGCCTGTGAGAGGGAGGCAGGGCTTGTTTGCCTGCTCCACTCCTCTCCCCTCAGATTAATGTTTGCACTGTGGGTGGTGGCCACAATATAGTGTGAGCACTGTGCTCACTGTGATGTGATTTATAATCGGCAGGGACAGGAAAAAATTATTTTATGGTTAATTTTGATGTTATTATTTGCATTCTTTTCCCTCAGTTGTTTTATTAATTTCACTGCCTTTTTTTTTTTTTTTTTAATCATAAGTTCCTTATTTGTGTCTTACTTAATTATTTTTCAGTATCATGTTGAAAATGAAGATACACCTATCAATTACATTTATGTGCTTGGTGAGTAGAATTTTTATCTACCCAATTACACCTATCTATTACATTGTATTTATTGACATTACAGAACACATTTATTGAAATCACTGCAAAAAAGCAGCCATTTACAGTAAATCTAATCAGTTAAAGGAGGAAAAACTCTGAAATCACACACCATTGAAAAGTTCTTAAGAAGAAAGTATTGTCATAACATGAAAGTTCTCTTCTGAAACATTATGTTGCCAATATGTCAGCACTTCAATACCGAGTGGAAACAGCTGCCTATAATCTAAATTTGCCTTCAGCACAACCAAAGGTTTTTCCCAACTTCCACATTTGTTGCTGGTGTGGAAAGTTGCTTTTTTCGCTAAATTAAGAAAGAGTTTGTGCCTGTTTAGAATATCTAAATGGCTGCAACCAGCCATTCGAGTTACCCTAAATGACCCCTTGCCATGTTGGCAGTAATAGAGTTCATCATTATTATCCCGTGACAGACACGAACCTATGACTGTGAATACAAGACTTGCACAGTTCTATGAAGACAAAGGTTGCTATCCTACTTGGAAGATGCAGTCCAATGCATTTTAGTTCTTTTCCTTCACCTTTGCCTGAAGTATTTGTCCCATCATGTCTTTTAGCTGTTTCCTGGTGTCATCACCAAGCATTCCTCTTCACAACACTTGGTGCGGTGACTGATGGGGCATTTCCTATTTAAAATTACTCCCATCAGCCACTACGTTGAGGTCAACTTGGACTGAACTACAATTTAAGTTCCTCCATTCAGTTGTATGTGACAGCTGCGATGTTTGCATGTCCTGTGCTGTGATTTACTGATAGAAGCAAAACAGAGTAGATGCCATGTTTATTTATGTGTTTGCAAAAATAAAGTGCCGCATTTTATGGTTTTCATTTTTATAATTATTTTTGGAGTTCCATGGAAGTAGGTTCACATCACATAATAGTTTGTTATACAGGAAATGAACTGGCATTTTAAGATTATACATATACTTCAGCCTTCAGGAAAAAAGAAACCAAAATCCAATTTCAACATTCAACAGCTATGAGTTGTGAATATTAATAAACTGCTGTCCTCCAGTTTATAACATTTCATAAAAAATCGATGTTTAGCCTTATTTTGCTACAAATTGCTGATTTCACATTTTGTTTTTGTGAAATTTTCCTTGTCGCTAAAGTCAGCTACTACTGGCATCAGATTCAAGCCATACAGAATAATGAATTTCTGCATAACATTGTGTTAATTATGTTACTGCCTACTGAGTTTGGTAAACATAAAAAAGTAGTTAACTGTTGTAAAAATGTAATATATAAAGCAGCAAATAACTAAAATACATAAAAAATGAGTGGTGCTTCTTCAGAAGTGGAAACAATCTCATGGTATTCCATTGATATTATTTTCAATTCTCTTGCAAAATCGTTGTGACAGATACAACAGATGATTGATCAGTTTAGACTACCTTTCTGCACACTCTGAAATGATAAATATCCTGATCAAAGTAATTTTCACCCCTTACCCAATTGTAATAACAGCTAATTCTTATTGATGCAAAAGCTCATTCCTTTGCCTCATTCCTTTGAAAGACTCTAGTGAAAGACCTGACCCATTCTATGCACCGCTTGTTGTTATAATAATGTTGGTGGCATATCCTCAGAATCTACCATGCCTTATACCAGATTTACTGAACCCAATGCACAGCTCCATGCATAACTGTAACAATGAACAAACTGTTCAGTCAGTAGACATGAGGGCAAGAGGAAAATGTACTGCCCCATTTCAAGAGCCAAGAATGCCCTGATTGTTTTCTGTACTCCATTTGTTGGTCCACTGACTCTGTTTAGCATATTGCAGAGAGTAAATGCTTTTCCTGGGAAGCCTGCAAATTATCCCTTTGTGGTTGCCACAAATTGTTTTCCAGCCACGAATTCCTTTATATATGGGATTAGATGGAAATCAGGTCACCAGACCTGATGATTGGGATGAATGTTCCAACAAACTTCATTTTCATGTTGCCAGTGCATGGGCAAGCACATTATCCTGATGAAACACATAATTATTGTTTGCAGTTCAGCTATCATTTATTTTTCATCCATTTGGTTCAAAAGACTTGTATAGCATTCAGAAATTATTTTGCTCAAGAAAACACTAGAATAAGTTTTTGAAGGTGAAATATTATTTACTGCCCCCCACCCCTCGCTGTTTTCATTTAGTGATATGAACAGATGAGATGGATGCTCTAGTCATCTAGACTAATAAATATTAAGCAGAAAATAAATTGGTTTCTTTTTACCTAGCTTTCAGTCTGCATTCAACAAATGTGGCACCCATTTTGCACAAAAACTATTGCAGTTTGTTTGGTTGAAAAATGTTCCATGGTTATTTTTCTGATATGTCATCAACTATATCACACATAAAGTTTTGAATATGGCTGCATGGTCAGCGATCATTCACAAATTAAAGTTAAAGCAATTACAGTCCTCGGTTGTAAAAATTAAGTCTTTTGACCTGGTTTCGGCACTTCTATGAGTGCCTTCATCAGAAATTAAACAATCAAATTGGCCTATAACATAAGTACAGAACTACTGAAATTTTTTTTTTTACATATAGAATTGTAAGTACTGACTAACAGTTCAAGAACGAAAGCTTTATCACTTGATATTTACTTTATATGTGACATGTAAGTGCTGTTTCTTTCTTGTACTGTCAGTCAGTACTTACACTTTTACATAAAAAAATTTCCCATAGTTTCGCACTTATGTTATAGGCCAATTTGATTGTTTAATTTCTGATGAAGGCACTTGTAGAAGTGCCAAAAGTAGGTAAAAAGACTTAATTTTTGCGACCGAGGACTGTAATTGCATAGATATTTAATTACTGGTCACCTAATGCCAGATTGTGCACTGTATGGTTTGTATTCATTAGCAAATGCAATTTTCAGATGTCCTACATATGGATAACATTCAAGAGAAGTAAGCCCAAGGCCCAACCTACTCCACGTTTATTACTTGTTGAAAATGAAGGAGCAGACCCACTATAAACTGTTACCACCCAAAACAAAGAATTTGTTATGTGTAATATTCTGTTTTCTCTGTTTCAATGAAAAATCATATAACACAAGTACCTTAAGAAGTGGTACAAACAAAACAATTCCATATGCCCAAGTTGATACTTGACACACATTATTACCGAGCTAGGTAACACTCTGGTAATGGAATGGACTTGCATTCGAGAGGACAGAAGTTTAAATTCCCATCCAACTATACACATTTAGGTACTCCATGTATTCCCTAAATTGCTTCAGGCAGCTGAAGGCTCTGAAATGTTCATCTAGGGCAGCTGAGAATACTTTCATGATACACAATCATCTTGCCACTGTTCTGATGAAATATAATGAGAGCTGTAGCACGATTTATGAGTGTTGTTCAACAATTAATATCTCACAATTTTTAACTCGGAATACAATTACTACGAGTTATAATTTGGTAATCATATCAGCCAACATTTCTATCATTTTCATCATGTTCTATGGCCTTGTGTGTTGTACAAGAGTATGTATTCCCTGTTGTTAAAAGTTCTTGGTCTGTGGTCGTAGACATGTTTTCACTGCATGAATTACAAAGGTAGTGAATCCTTAGGGTGGTCCAAATAGACGGAGGGTCTAGGGCACCAAGTCGGAACAAGATATCTGTTGCATTATTTTTAGACCATCCATATCAGAAATGGTTCTTGAGATTCTTTACAGTCTTCACATATGCCTCTGAATTAATGGTTGTCTCTTTTGGCAACATGTCATCATGACTTTGCTGTAGAGGGAGATGCCTTTACTTCTTTTCTGGTGTGCCACTCTGGTGACCACTTTTTTGTTTCTAGCTCAAAGTGATGCCTCCAGATTTTATCAACTATAATTGTCTGTGACAGAAATATCTCTTCCTTCATTTCAAACTGCTGCAACAGCTACAAAATGGCTTTTCTTTGGATCTGATGGTCTGTTGTGAGTATTCATGGAACTCATGTTAAGCACACCTTCAAATATCAAACAGTGTCAAATACTGCACAGACTTTCAATGCTGACTGACAGCTTTCCAATAGCACCTTCACAACTCACCACACTGAGAGCAGTATTCTGGTTGATAGTGGAACTCAAGTTTCTGCACTTCCTGATGCTTCCACTCTCTTTACTTATCACCCAACAGTACTTTCAACTGCATCAATTACCATACACTGCACACAATTGTTTATGGATGTTAACAATGGTTTATTTTTCTGCAAGCTATAGTTATCCACTGAGAATACAACCCCTCCCCCTCCCCCCCCCCCCCCCCCCCCGTCTTCCCCCCCACACACACACTCTTTCCAAAGGAAAAGTACCATTGTGTCAAAAGAGAATGAAAAAGCTTTCCAAGTAGGTGGCTGGCTGAATTCGCCCTTCCGGGCCTCAGCCAACTGTATCATACGACTATTTTGTATACAGATGCATTTAGTTGAGCACTTAAGTTGACCAGATTTGCAAGACAATTCTTAGTCAAGAACAGAAGCTCCATAAGGCAAAGAATACACAGTATATTTAAATCGTAGACAGTCATCTTACGGCAAAGGATGGAATACTATCTGAAATCTTCAACATGTAGATCACCAGTCTCACATGACAAAGCATCAAATGCGTGTTGTGTTCTACAAAGATTTTTTTATTTATTTAATTAACAAAGCATAAAAACAAACAGGACATCCACATTTGAGAATATATGTAATGAACATTCTTTAAAATTTTGATTATGTCATCGCCCCCCCCCCCCCCCCCCCCCCCCAACCAGTAAAAATTTTAAGTTATATGCAGGAGGCTACAACACCATATGCAACACTGCAACATTCACTTTACCAGTGTTTTACCAAACAAAGTACCTTGTGAAACAACAACCTCTTATAAATCTGCAAACAAGTCTGCTTCAGATAATTATGCTGTGCTTGGCTTGTGCCTGAAGTCCTTGAGATACTTGTAGTGGTGTTGTGGGATATATTTTAATTGGCAGGTTCCACACCATTGTCTCTATGTCCAATGATGCAGGGCCCTGCCATACATTACGATCTGTGAGATTCTTTCCAGTGACAAGACTGTTGTCACAGGAAGGGCACGTCACGAACTCAAAGTGTAACCTCCATCGAAGTGACACTGAAACAGTATAGGACTGTGTTAATATAATTTGAAAGTAAGACATACATGATAATTAATATTTTAGTATACACAGTACCACAAATTAAACTGGCATATTTCATATTTACCTAATTCAGTGGAAAATGCGGGCGTGATATGTAGTGGAATGGGTAGAATCATTTGTGAACATTTCAAACTCAAACACATTTCATGATATTTATTGTATGATACAACAGCAGGACCATATCTGACCATTCGTCTACATGATGGAGCAATCTCTTCTTCACTCTGTAGCATCACTGAAAACTGAAGGTACATATAAACATGACTACAATAGCAACAATAAGATGAAAAATAATTTTAACTGTTTTCTATAACATTTTCAGCAACATGCTGTCCAACATCTCGTTACAAGTTAAATAAAAATCAGTCCACAAACCTGAACACATGGCACAGTTGAATCTGTGAAATCGAAGGTGCCAACAATATCTTCACCAAGTTTGTAAGCTTGCTTGAACAAGCAGAATCTAACCACTTTTCCTTTTGCATTTGTAATATTATAAAAATTTGGACTTCTCCTTGCTGTGACATTCTGAAAGACAGTGAATTGTATTGCAGGGATTATTTTTATCTATTTTATATTCAGTTAGTAATTTATATTCATATACAGATTCAACAAAAACAGTGTCGCTGATATTAAAAACATTGGATTTTAATAGAACAATGAAACAGGTTGTTTTATTCATGGAAATGCGACTGCAAACAGTGTGCAAGTCATCAACAAAATTTGAGAATGGAGCAGTCAGTTTCCCTGGGATAGATTTTAAAATAGCTCAGGGCTCAGTTAGGAAGAAATAGAAATCTGTACTAAAAATAAAGAGAGAGAGAGAGAGAGAGAGAGAGAGAGAGAGAGAAAGAAGGTTTATACACATAAATGCTATAGCTTCCATTACATTCCATGAGCACAGTGGAAAATTCAGAACTGAAAGAGATGTCAGGCTTCTACATCACCAAAATTATTCTTAGAGTCTGCAAATGAACTTTCCAAGTCCTTAAACAGAAAAAGTGAAGAATGAATGTTTTTCAATGGAACAGTTACACAGCACCTTCATTTTGCTAATGACACTGTTTGGCCTAGTGCATATAAATTTCAACTACTAAAGGAAGAACTTCATATGGAAAGCCTGAAAATCAATTGCAATAAGACTAAAATTATTTGTAACTATAATATCAGTTTCCAAAACTAAGTTTCCAATGATTTTTTATTTTTTTTTATTTTTATTTTTTTTTTTTTTATCAATGACAATCAGAAATGGACTTTTAACATGAAAATTATTTTAAAAGTGTAGGATTTTTCAGGCACTGGAGAGACACGTGTCAGAAATTATGAGGAAAGATAGGAAACTACAAAAAAGGTCAGAGAACAGATTGCAGTGAAAGACATCTGTATGAGGGACAGTGACACTTTCAACTATCAGCTGAAAAAATTGAAGTTCCACAGGTGCATATCTGCATGCACTTCCAGTGCACACTGAACTACTCCACCCCTCCACCCACTACAGTACCGAAGTGCACCCCTAAAGGAGCCAAAACAAAACGGTTAAGTCCCTCGATAAAGTGAAGTGTCGAACAATAAATCGTTTTCTACATTTGAAGGGAACACCGCTGTAACAAGCCATGCTTAACTGCTGTAAGTGTATGCTAAATACGCATTATAATATGACACAGCATTCAGCTGCTGTGAAAGCTTCCAGTGTGGTCATAGAAGTCTGAATAACAAAGAACCAAGTGGCTAACCATTTCTCTATGAAGAACCAGGATGGGATTGTGAAATGGAGGACTGGTCCTCGAATACTGTTGTATAACAATTGAGAGTGAGTCAGTCACGGATCACTTGTCAACATTTTACACGACATTTTTAACACGATAAATGTCTTTGCAAACTTGGTTTCATGACTGCTCACACTCATTCAAAAAGCCCACTGAAATGAGACAGCAGCGGAAACATTGCAGCTGTGTTAACCAATCTGGATGATTTCTTTAGCTGCCAATCACCATTGTTGATTACTGGATGTATCACTGTCATCAACACTAAAATGAAATGATCATATTGTATTACTGATCAAAGGTGAAGATCCAACCATCATCAGGCAAGGTGATGCAGAGTGCTTTTTGGGACTGCCTTGATGTGATGCCAAACCATCACAGCAGGATAAAACTGGAATTTTTTTAATGTGGTTACAGGAGGCCATCAAGACAATGTGTTGCAAGAATCTGTCCAAGGGGGTGATTTTACTCCATGACATTGCCCTTGCTCATTCTGCACATAATGCGCGCGCGCGCACACACACACACACACACACACACACACACACACACACACACACACACACACACACACACACACCACTTTTTTGGGCTATCAAATTTTGACCAGCCACCATATTCTCCTGACAGGGACCCAGCAACTTGTTCCTCTTTCTGCAGATGAAGAAACCTATTGTGTGTCAGTTATTTCCAGAATTATTGATGATGTTATTTCTGAAGTTAATTTTTTTCTGAACAACCACAATGCGTAATTCTACAATCAAGGTCTTGACTAAGTCATCCATTTTTGGGAAAAAGTGTCACATTAAAGGGTGAATATGTTGAGTAGGCAAGTTTCATATTCCCAGCATGATTTTCTTTTTTCGAGGTGACATTTAAATTGTTAAAATAACTCCATTTATTGGTGACTGATTGGGAGATGGGTACATGACGTGCAGGAGTAACATGTAACTGAAATCTGTAAGGCATGGATAAGTGTGGAGGTGGATTTTACACAGTAATGGATGATGTTATTAACTCTTCTCCAAACTGTTTTCTCATCTCTCTCCCTCCATGGTGTAAACCCTAGGTAATAGTGTAAGTAAATGAACACTAAAAACATGGAAGAATGTCATATGAACTGATGAATCAAAACACACATCAAAGACAGAGTATCAGTTCACTGAAAACCACATGAGGCAATGCAGCTTGCTTGGCATCAGGGCACTCTTCTGGAAGGTCATGGATGTATTCTCATGTTGGGAATGTTTACAGAGATGAAATGAGGTCTCTGATATGAAGGGCTTATTTCAATAGTGGTACAAGTCCATTTTTGTTCATTTTGAGATACAGAGTCTTAAAGTTAAATAAGTGCTGAAAAATCTGCAGTTGAGGTACCAGAAATACTCAAGCATATGGCTTCTTGCTAGAGATGAACCCTTCTTTCTGTTTGTTTGGATCATTAATGTTAGAAGCATTATAGGCAGAAAAATGGAGCTAATGGATTTGTACCACTATTGAAATAAGCCGTTCATATGTCAAGCCATTGTCTCTCACCATCTGCCTGTCTGCCAGCAGCAAGTCATAAGCAACCAGTTCAGTCATCAACACAAGGCTCTATCTGGTCCCTCCAGTATTGTATCAGCTTGGCTTGATGACATAAGAGTGCTTGTGTGTGGTTCCTTCACCCTCCACAATGTCATCTGACCTTAATTGTACAGAAGACATTTGGGATGCACAAGGTGCATCCAGAAAGTAAGTTTCTCTAATTCTTTTAAAAAACAAGGACAACAAAGTTAGATGAATGAATTTATTGGCAACAGGTACAGCAATATTTGAGCTATTTTTCAACATAGTCACCAAAAGAACTGTCATATCATGGGATCAACTTTTGTATTCCTGTGTTGTAGACGTCTGCCTCTTGTGAATGGAACCAGCACATGACAGTCGTCTTCACCTCTTCATTGGTCTAATGGGGTGTTCACTTTTTCACCTCTGGACAGAAAGTCAATGAGCAGAAGGCTCTCCCTGTTTCAGAACACCATGCACATCACTTTCTGCATCAACACAATCTCTTTGAATTTCATACTGACAAGATATCCACTGTGACATCAGTGTATTGACTGCTGCTTAGTTTCCGGTGTCAAGTGAGAACCTCCAAAGTGTTTTGTTTTGTGCTCGGGTGTCAGGTTTTTCGGCACCCACATGGCACACAATTTCTTGAACAGCAGGTGCTTAGTGACAATTTCATGCAACAAGGATGACGATATCTGTGGAAAATGGCTGCTGAGCTCCTAATTGTCAAGAGATGGTTTTCCAGGATATGCTGCCGTCCCAGCTCAAGCAGGCGATCATTGATGAGGGATAGTTGCCCAATGTGCTCTTCATCATGGACACTTTGTTGACTTTCAGAAACGTGCCCCACCAGTTATGGGCCATCATGATGTTCTGCTCATAGACCTGACAGAGCTGATGATGAATTTCGATGGGTGCAATGTTTTGTGCATTAAGGAACCTTATCAATGACCGAATCTTGCAGATGGCGAGAGAATGAGTAAGATATGTCAATTCGGGGCACTGCTGCCGCAGTACTGGCACCAGGCAGGACCTGTCTGGCCGGCATTTGATTGTCATGTCAGACGTTTGTTGCACATGTGAAATTTTCCCTGCTAAATACGTCTACATTAAAGGAAACAACATCGGCAAACTTAGTTTCTGGATGTGCCCCGTCCTTTTAGACCTTTGACCAACCTCCACAAGTCGTAGCCAGCTTTTGAGAAACAATACTCAGGACTGCTGGCCATGAGAAGAATGAGAAATAAGTCTAACACTGAAATTTGAAATGTGAACATCTTAGTTATAACAAAAAATCAGGTAATGCACTTAACCTGGCAAGACAAATATAGGAGAGAGATAGAAAATGAAATATTTCAATAAGTTAACCTTATCCAACAACAAATATAAAAATGAATAAGAATAGGAAAATATTATGACATTTATAATAAAAACTATTTGAAATGAAACTTATAAGGAAGCAAGAATGACTGTTCATCATTCTTAAAAGGTAACTGGGCCATAGTGTTGCTAAAACTGAATTTTGTGTTTCATCTTTGTAAAACAACACAATTAATCATTTATCAGACATAGCTAGACAGTCTAGATTTCACATGAGACTCTGTTTCTGATTCTTCAGTTCGTGTTTTACTTCTGACATTGGTGGTCAAGGTACACCCCCCCCCCCCCCGCCCAAAAAAAAACAGCTTTTTGAAATGGCCATATGCTTGGGCTGTAAAGGGTCCAGTTACTCCAAATTTATTTATTTATTTATTTATTCATTCATTCATTTTGTACAGCTCTTCCTCAGGGATCTTTCCTAATGGAGACCACTTCTGGTAACTCTCTTCTTAACTATGCTGATCCATCTCTTCCTTGGTCTTTTCCTATTTACAGTCTTTTCAAGACTTTTTTAGTATCCTGGTTTCTTCCAACCATTTCATATGACTACATCTTAATTAGATTGGTGGAGTTTTCACAGTACATTGAGTTTTACACCTGCACTCATTCTGTTGCTTTCATTCCTTATCTTATCCTTTTTTTGTTCACCTCAGCACAGTTCTAACAACTTCTTTTCAGCAGCTTGGATTTGGTTATTCTCTCCCTGTCAGATGGCAGGTCTCCAGTGAGTAGGTCAAAATGGGAATAAAGAAGATACTGCCTTGTGTGGTACCTGGCTGTCACAAAGGTGCCACCATACTTAATTTTAAAATTGGGCAGCTTTGTGTGTACAATTTAGAGCTTAATTTTGAGTTAAGCTTTTACAATCTATTAAACTGTCCAAGTATATGAAATGCTGCAGTTTTTCAAGGATCTTCCATCTAGCTATAACTTGTGCTATCGTCCTTGTTTACTTACCTTCATGGCTACGCTACTGTACCTGATTCACTGACTTTGAGACCAACTACTCAAAGCTATTCTTCAATATATAAAGTTTTTCTTGGCCTTCATTTCCATTTCCTCCACCTCATATTAACATCAGTGAACAACACTGTTTTCAATTCAGGCCCATACTGCTTCTTTATCCTTTTCATGATATCATTCATCACAATGATGAAGAGCAGTGGAGACAAAGCACTACCCTGCTGGACCCCATGTTTGGTCTCAAACCATTCACTTATTCCATTTCCTACTCGAACACAGCATCTTCACTTTATCAATCAGTGCCTTGGGTAAATTTCTTCTCTCTAGGCAGTCCCAGATTTTGGATTTTGATACAATGCCATAGGCTTTCTTTGTGTCTAGGAAGATTAATGTGATGAAATGTATTCACAGTTGTGAATATGGACAATCGTTAGCTGTCTAATGGAATGACAACAATGAAAATTTGTGCTGGACTGGAACTCAAACTCTGATTTTCCACTTGTCGCCTTACCATTAGGCTATTTAACCACAACTCGTGACCAGACTCCAAGTTCCACATGTCACTTGTGATAAACGAGAAATGTTCGTTTGAGTTCTGGTCTGGACAAACTTCCATTTTCACCATTTCATTACACAGCTAATGGTTGTCCTTATTCACACTAGATGATGTGAAAAGTGGAAGTAAGTGTACCTGTGGTGCAGCAGTTTTCTGCAACATTCTTGCATAGCATTAAAACATTATGTTAATGGGACACAAGCTAAGGGGCTCACATTATGAAGAAGAAATGGTAAATTTAACCTGAACAATGCAGAAAAACGGATTTGTCCTGTCATCAGATGCACTGGATTGTGGAGTGTTACATCAAAAATCAGATTGGATTTCTTCATTCAGCAAATGACATTCACTTTCTATAAAGTATTGAACATTCTCATTGTGATTGTGCCAACCCACGGCCACTGCTAAAGAACTAAATCTGAAGGGGAAAGCCAGGATAAACTGTGATGAAATCTCTTTTTCCCATGACTCTTCTAACACTTGGCTTGATGGAGCAGCTGACATCAAAAGCAAATGTAAGTCTAATTCTTCTCGGCAAGAAATCATTAGTCTTATTGTGTTTGACAGCTGATTATAAAGCAATGCACATGCAATGTGCATTTAAAGGAGAGTATGTAATGGAAAACTAGATTGGCACGAGATATCTACACAGACTGCAATGTCAGCAGTTAACAACATTGGATGGAGACTACACAATTTTTCAACTAGTTCAGAGACGTTCATAGACCGCAGCATTAATAATTTATGATGGATACACGACCCATTTCAAGTAAACTGATCCGGATAGCCCAGCAACATAAAGTTATTATTATGAAGCTGCCACCTCACAGTGATCATGTTTAAAACCCCTCAATGTTTTACTGCTACACTCATCTGTCTATACCATAAAAGCTCTGGCATTGGTTATAACATAAATACTGAAGTAAGAGTGAATTCTGTGTGTAACTTGCTTGTCTAGAGGCACAAATACCCAAAAACAGACTAACAAAGCTTATCTGGAGTACAGACATTGGATCCAGTTACCCCCAAGTCTTGACGTAACTGAGACCAAATGAAGATAATTTTTTTAACCCTGGCATTCAGAGAGCTTTTCAAATAAAAAATTTCAACCAGGAAGTTTCATTTTATAATAAAAGACTACTTTAACCATTATCTTGAATAAAACATAAGAAACACTAGAATTTAAAGTACACAACATTAAGTTCATGGAGTAAAATTGTGATTCAGTTACCCTGTGATCCTTATAGCACTTTTTTTTTAATTAGTGAATGCAACCTTAAAAATATGAAATCCACAAAGACAAACACACCCACAAAAACTGGCATGCTATTCAAAGCAGAACAAGTCTGAAATCATTGAAGCTGCTTATAGGTCCTTATAAATGTTATATTTCACTTTGGTAAATATTTACTTAGTGATTTTATATAGTACAAATCATAACAACCCACATATTTACTGCATCATTTCTTGCATTTCCGCAAGAAAAAAAATTTGAACTTATTGTCTCTTAAAAGTAATCACCAAATGAATAGTTTTACCTGAAGAACTTGCATTGCAAGAGTTAAAGGTGTATCTCTTCGTTGTGTCTCTAGAAATGGGTTACTTGGACTCAAATCCTCACTATCACCACAAGCCCCACTTTCAGGAAGACCTCGTTAGAAAAGATAAACAAAATTACTATGGATACATTCTAAGAGATGTTCTAAGGTAGAATGAAAATTTTAAATGGTTATGTACGTAATACACTAATGAGAGGAAATTGGTGTGTTACAGTTGTGAATAAAATAACTGAGAGTTTAGCAACTTAAAACTACACTACACAGTAGACTTTTAACTCTTATAAATTAAAAATTAAATTGGCCTTTGAATTAAACATAACAGATCTCACAATGACTGGGATTTTAATAAAACACAAACAAAAACAATAAAATGTATTTAAAAATAGAATATTACACTCTAACAAAATTCCTCACATTACTTGTCTCTTCATACGAACAGAATGAGAAGAGTTACTGCTGCTACATTCAGCACAAATAACCTGTACTATCCACGTCACAAGTGCACAATGAGACCACAAAGCATATATAAAAATAGAATTTCCTCCTCTTCTAAATCCAGTGTTAAATTCACCTCTTCTAAATGAAAAGTTAAATGCACCGAAATAAAGAACACTGCTTTGAACCACCAAGCTTCTTACAAAATAATTTATGGCAGGTTGTATACATTAGAGTTTACATAAACACATGAACTTCACTATTAGTTGTAAATATCATTAAAAATTGATGTATTGGAATCTGAGTGAAAAGTACAAGTCCTGTAAAATAACTCTGTATGATTTCAGTTTTGAGGAATAAATAATTTGCTGATTTTTGCCATATCAAAATATTACTTCAAAAGTCAACAGGTAATGAAAGTATGTAGGTACTTCAGAAATTACGATATTCATGTCGTCCCATGCTATGACCATTGGAGAACAAGGGTGGTGTGTTGTCAGAAGAGAGTGCATGTATAGAATTTCCTGCAGACACAGTTCTACAGTGGTAGGGATAACATGTGCATCACAGAGTGTGACTGAAATGGAAAAGCACTCCCAAGTTGAAGTAGCCAGGACCATATGTTTCTTTTGGGCAAAGCATCAAAATTGCACACTCAGTCTCCATATATGGACAAAATGCAATGTCATGTCAAGCCATAGTAATATGGTCCAACAATTTGATGAGAGCTGCACAGCGTGGGTGACGCTGATCGAGAGGGCCAGGTCTTGCACCTGCAATTTCCACCTTTTCGGCAAGTTGAAACAACATTTGGGGGAAAGAAATTTTCCAATGATGTGGACGTTCACACATCATTTCTTGAATGGCTTCATGAACAATGAGCAGATTTTTATTGTCGAGGAATTGATCAACTGATGGAATGTTCCAACCAATATTCACAGACTCGGTGACTACGCTGAAAAAATAGTGTCATGTCTTTGTGCTACTTTGAAGTGAATGCAGCATCCAATCAATTACTTGGTTACTTGGCCTGCCATAATAATGTGTAACGCACTTCTTGAAGCAACCGTATACAACATATGCAGGTCAATACAATGAGTAATAAATTATTTCATTTGTAAAATCCGGTGAAATTGATGTTCTTGTCAAAGTGCTGATTCCACTTTAGCTTTTAGTTCTACAACACCATGTATATTACACAGAATTTCAATTAGTGTATGAAACACTTAGTACATTTTTTTCAGGCCATTGCTCACCTTAATGGGACGGCAATAAAATTCCTTGCATTAACTTTCTACTGAGATCTTTTACCATCATTATGTGATGATGATACGCCATTCCATCAATGACTAATTGTGAGGTTTTAGAAATAAAATCTAATGCAATGCCCAACAAATTCAATATTTTCTGCTATCGAGGAAAGCTTTAAACAGCACAAAAATATTACAGTTCCTAAAAACCCTTTAACACAGGAGGACTCTCTCACTCTGCACTGGAGTGGAGTGCATACTATAAGGAAGCTTTCTGACCAATTCAAACTTTGTAAAAACTGGGTTTCAAACTGGTAAAGTTGCCTTCCCAGAAAGTTCTCCTACATAACTGTACATTCCATGGTGCAGTAAAAGATACATTTTGGAAACAATTGGTAGGAATGTTGCTACCATGTGCTTTCTCCTTAGGGTGCTAGCTGAAGAGTATGAAGGAAACTCGTAAGTACTTTTGAAACTAGGAGGAAGTCACTAACAAACACCTATAACAACTGAAAAGTATCACTGGGTAGCTGAAGAAAGGAAATAGAGCAAGTAACAAACCACAAAGATTGCCATTCACTTTACCTCTTGCTATTCATTCTGATTATATTTTATGAGGCATTTTCTTAATGTGATTCTCTAACTGCACAGTAATTGAAGGGTGGAGAGAAAAGGGAAGTATTTATGGGGCAGTGAGAGGCTGTGCTTTTTCTCTTTAGTTTGGAAACAGTTATTCTTCAATGTTTTCACCTGTTAGGTATTTTGTTCAATAGCTTTGCTGTGAGTAGATGTCATTGCTGCTGTCAAATTTATGTAAAACACCTATTTATGGCTGTCACACATACTTAATTGAAAACAGTATTATTTACAAACACAAATTTCTTTAGAAATTGGAATAAATGGAAGTCAGAGGGTTCTAAATGTAGTGAACATGGCCTATCTTCCAAGTAAGTGTTTCCCTTTCTAAAGCACTTTTTTTGGGCAGGTACTGTCTCCTACTGAAATATGATTTCTCCTCACTATTTTTTTCATCCATTTAGTCTATGATTTGTGTACTATTCACTAGTTATCGTTCCACTCTTCACAAGGTAGTCAATAAGATGAATCCCTCCATCCATTCCTTTTTTTCCAGTGCCATTGGCTTCTATCCACTGTTTGATTACTCTTAACATTTCTCATGTGAGATGGTAACCTCATCATAACAAAATGTTGCACAAAACAGCTGGTTTCTTTTTAAAGTAGTTCAAACAATGCCAGCAAATTAATATTTGCATTTGCTATTATCAACTTTCAACAAATCTGGCATCCATCTGGCACAATGCTTTCTCATTGTCAATTATACAAATGAGAGGAAACCTACTCTTATTTACGTAATACCTATGGCATCAAATATTTTATACACATTTAACCATTGATTGTCAAAAATTATATAGTTTTCTTTCTGGGTGTTTTCAAGTGTGGCAGCAATTTTGGAATGCCCTTCATGTGGATCATCTGTAAGAGAAATACAGCATGTTTGAATTAATTTATCCATTTTTAACAGTTTGAAATGGAGGAATAGACTCATATCCTTACATAACTTTGAATGACTTTATATTGGCATTAACCAAACCAAATAATTAGCCATGAGAAAATTTCTCACGTGGGAGAGATTATATACTTGCTAATCTGCCACCTCGATTATTGACCAGAAATTCCAATGAACTGTATATTTGAAGCTTCCTGATAGATCAAAATGGTGCACCCAGGCTGGTACTTGAACCCAGCACCTTTGTCTTTCATGGGCAAGTGCTCTACCAACTGAACTACCCAAGCACAACTCATGACCCATCCTCGCAGCTTTACTCCACCAGTACCTTCTCTCCTACATGCCAAACTACTCAGAAGTTCTCCTGTAAACCTTGTGGGACAAGAGCTCCTGGAAGAAAGGATACTGTGGCAGCCTGGCTTAGCAACAGCATGGCAGATAGCCTTCAGAGTGAATTTCTCCTATGCAGCATAGTTGTGCTGATAAGAAACTTCCTGGCAGACTGAAACTGTGTGCTCGACCAAGACTCGGACCCAGGGCCTTTGCCTTTCATAGGGAAGTGCTCTACCAATTTAGTTAATCAGGTATGACTCATGAGTCTGTCCTCACAGATTCCCTTCCACCACTGCCTCATCTCCAACATTCCAAAACTTTGGGTGTAAGGCCTATGTTTCATCTTCCAATGCCGGAGTTATCATCAGAGTACCACCTCAGAAAGCTGTTCACATCACAAACTTAGCAAGCCGAACTGGTTATATGAATCCACACAAAGGCCAGTTCACAACATAATCAGATTGCTGCCTAAGGTCACAGAGTCATGCCGACACATGTTATGGAGCTGTGGTGGGGAATAGTCAGTGATGTTTGTTTTGTTTAGCACTAAGGCCAACAACTTGTCTAATTTAAATCTTTCTTATTTTCTGTTAACAATACTAAGAAAAGGATAAGTTGCTACTCACTGTAAAGATGACATGTTGAGTTGCAGATAGGCACAGCGAGAAAACTGTTATACTTCACCAAAGAAAACATGCACACATTCACACAAGAAATCACGCCTCATGCACACACGACTGCTCCCAATTGGTAGCTCTGAATGTAATATGACTGTCATGTGCATAGCAATCTGGAGAGGGAGGAGGGATAGCAGTGTATGGTGGGGGGGGGGGGGGCAGAATGCTGTCCGGTGGGGCATGCAGGTACTAGATTGCAGCCTGATGAGTTTGCCATGTGCAATGTCAGGTGGTGGTGGTGGTGGTGGTGGTGGTGGTGGAAAAAGCAGCAAAGGAGAAAGGACGAGTGGGTGCACTGGCAGAGAGCAGTGCACAATGAGGGTGGGGGTCATGAAAAGAGAGGAGGTGATAGGACAGAGGGAGGAGAAACTGATTGGAGGGTGTTGGGACAGCATGTTGAGGCCAAGATAATTTTGGGAGCAGAGAATATGTTGTAAGAATAACTCTCATCTGCGCACTTTAGATAAGCTGGTGGTGGAAACGGGATACAGTTGGCCCAGGTTGTGAAGCAGCCATTGGAATCAAGTGTGTTATATTGAGCCCAGTGTGGCGGACTCTGCTCTTGGCCACAGTTTGGTAGTGGCTATTCATCCTGGTGGACAGGTGGTTTGCAGTCATACCAATATAAAAAGCTGTGCAATGGTTGCAGCAGAACTGGTATACCACATGGCTGCTTTCACAGGTGGCCCGGCCTTTGATTGGGTAAAATAAGCCTGTGACAGAACTGGAATGGGGAGTGCTGAGTGGGTTGATTGGACAAGTTTTGCGCCTCAATCTTCCACAGGCATATGATCCCTATGGCAATGGGTTGGAATTGGGAGTGGCATAGGGACAGACTAAGATGTTTTTGAGATTGGTTGGTCGACGGAACACCACATTAAGGAGGGGTGGGAAGGATCTTGGGTAGGATGTCCTTCATTTCATGGCATAATAGATAATCAAAGTCCTGACGAAGGATGTGATTCTGTTGTTCCAGTCTGGGATGGTACTAGGTGATGAAGGGGGCACTCTGGCTTTTGAGGGAGGTGGTAGGATTGGGTGTGTATGTGGCACAGGATATCTGTTTGTGGGATAGATCAGGAGGGGGGGGGGGGGGGGAGAGGGGAGATAATGCCCTACAACCACCAACCACAATCTGCATTTAGTCAGCTGCAGGGGGGGGGGGGGGAGGTGATAATGCCCTACAACCACCAACACAATCTGCATTTAGACAGCTGCCATCTCTCCCACACCAAAAAAAAATCCCTGCCATATAGCCTGGCTACCCAGGGATGGCTTATCTCAAGTATATTGAAAGTCTCACCAAGGATTTCCTTTTCCTAATGTTTCTGATATTCCAACCTGGAGTTTCCATTGTTTAATTTTCTTTTAAAGTCATTTTTGTACTTTTGGATCATATGGCCTTTCAGTACATCTTAGCATAGTAATGATTAGATCCTGCTAAAACCACAGTGTCAGAGAAAAGAATTTGGTAGGTCTCTGGTTCCAGTGCATGATTTTCTACTGCAGATTTATCTGTCATGCCCAAGTGACAATTGCTCATGAGTTCCATAAGACAGGTTTTAATGTTTCTTTTTATAGTTCATGTGTGCAACTGAACGCAAATGCAAGGGATTTTATATGCTCCTGCTGTGCCAAGTGGAGGCCACAGGTCCAACTGCAGTGTTCAAATATTGGTGCACCTTTCTTGTTGGTTTGAACATAGTATCAATACCGTGTTTCTAAGTACTCTGCTTGCTTGGTGGGACCCCATAAGTCTTCAGCCCCTGGTTTGGTTTTGATACATTGAGGACATCTTTCCATATGGACTCATGGTGAGGCTGACCTGTTAAAATTCCTGGAATCTCTGAATACCTTCCCCAAATTAAATTTCCCATGAATCCCGTTCTACTTTCCTTAAAGTTGATCTCTTCCTCACTGAAGGCCAGCTACACACTTCTGTCCACATTATACCTACAAACAAACAAAAATACTTACTTTTTGACAGTTGCCATCCTTTCCATGTCAAATGTTCCCTACCATACAGCCTTGGCATTTGAGGCAAATGTATTTGTTCGAATGCAGACTCTTTACAGCAATACACCACCATTCTCACCTCAGCCTTAACTGGATGTAATTACCCTACTAGCCTAGCTCAAAAGCAGATTGCCTGGGCTATAACATCCAATCATGGTACTGCTGATCCCTCCAAAAAACAACTTCAGAGCAAACCACACCACAGGTCATTCAGTATTATCCTGGACTGGAATGTATTAATCAGCTACTTTGACAATGAAATGACTTTTTAAAGTCATGCCCTGAAATGAGATCCACTCTGTCTGAGATTTTGCCCAGCATACCTAGAACAGCTTTTTGTTGCCCTCCCAATCTCCGCAATATTCTTGTTAGACCCTATGATTCTTCTGCACCCATCTCCTTGCCCTATGACTCCCTATCCTGTGAATGTCCCAGCTGCAAGACCTGTCCTATGCACCCTCCTACCACCACCTATACCAGCCCTGTAACTGGGAAAACATATACTATTAAAGGGAGAGCCACCTGTGAAACAACACGTCATGTTATGTAAACAGTGTCTGGCCTTTTACATTGGCATGACTACCACCAAATAATCTGTTAGGATGAACAGGCATAGGCAAAGGGTGTATACTACCAACACACATTATCTTATTGCAAAGCAAGCTCCACAACATGACAATCATATCCTGTTTCGTCACACGCACTATCTGGATTCTTCCTCCAGATACCAATTTCTCATAACTCTGCAGATGGGAACTAACATTACATGTTCTTTGTTCTTGCCACCAACCTGGCCTTAATTTACATTAATTTCTTCTGTCTCAGCATTCCTTCACTCCATTTTAGTTTTCTTGATCTTTTATTTTCTTACCTGTCTATTTTTCACCATTCCCCTCCTACATCTGTTACATGCAATGCAATTAGCTTCTCACTGTTATTAACTTGTTCATGATATTTTAGCAGTAATCTCTGTTTTGTATATTACCCTGTCTTCCACCTTTTAGCTCTCATGTTTTCAAATCTCATCCAATGCAGTCCCCAACAGTCTGTCTTTCCTTTTCATCCCATCTGGTAAGTCTCCCCAATCTGCGGTTCTGGGTGACTTTTCTGAAATCTACCCCTTTTCCTAGACCTCTCCAGTCTTTTTCCTTCATCCCTCTTCCTTCCCCTTCAACCCTTCTGCCTGAAGAAGGAGCCTCTAGCTCTGAAAGCTTGCCTAATTATAGCCTTCTTTTATGTGTGTGTTCTGCCGCTTGGTTGATGAGAAGATTTTTTTATCTAACCCATTACATTAAACTATATGTAGGGGTGGACATGGTTCCCAAGGATAGATGCATACTTGTGTACAGAATGACAAGATCACCCATGGAATGCCACAAAACATTGCCCTTCTGACGACTGTTGCAGGGTATTTGCTTTCAGACATTTCATGCTGTATATGCCAAAAGCCATCTGTCTGATTGAGCATATAACATCATTCGTCTGAAAAGGCCAAATGTTGCCACTCAATGTACATCCAGCAATACTGCTATTCAAATTGCATCCTCTGTCGCTAATAAACAAAATCAGCACAGCTGCATGAACCATGCACCTGCTGTAGAGGCCCAGATGCAAGATTCGCTGAATGGTCATGAGGAGCCACTGCTGGTAGCCCCCTGGTTCATGTTGGTGGTCAGTTGCTCAACAGTACACGTCACCACAGCTGTCACTCGTCTCTATCATCTATGGCCAATGGTGCACCATAGATGCCTTTGCACCGGTTTTGCCATTCACAGTATACTTTAACCATGGCAGCACACGAACAGTTTATAAACCTAGCCATTTCGGAAATGCTTCTACCCTTGGCCTGAAAACCAATGATCATGCCCTTTTGGACATCAGATAATCACCCCGTTTCTACATTACGACAAGACAGCACTGTTTTCTGAATGTCCCTGACACACTTTATATACCCTTCACAGCTAGTGCTGCCACCTGATGTCTGTGAGTGGTTATTGCATGTTGACATCAAACATAGGCAGTGGTCACATTAATGTGACCGAACAGTGCATATGTATGCTATGGTGACATATGAAATGTCTGTTGAGAAACCTGGCCAACATTAAAAATATTGTTTGTAAGATTGCTAATGAGAATTTGAAATGTGGTACAGGTGTAGCTGAATAAAAAAAATATGTAGATATTATTGTTGGATGTACGGTCCACCAGTTATGCAAACCACCGGTTTTTTTAAAGTTCCCAAACATGTTTCAGCACCTCTGTGCCTTCATCAGTGGGTTTCTGTTTTATTTAATCTGTAATATGAACATTTTTACTAAATGATTACAAAATTACGGAAATATTTAGTTCAAATAACTTCTTGTGATGATGGCACAGAGGTACTGAAACATGTTTGGGAACTTTGAAAAAACCGAGTTTTGCATAACTGGTGGACCTTACATCCAACAACTTTAACTGCAAACATGAAAGACAAAGGAGCTGCAAATCCAAATGATGAATAATATGTATATAACTTATGGTTATGATATTACGTTTTTTTTCCACACCTAAAGAACTGGAGTATAAATTAGAGATAAAAGTGGTTTACGAGTCCTCTTTGTGGCTAGTCAACATGTACACACAAAGTGAGACAGGTTTTGATTAAGTCACATTATGACTATGTCATGTTTAAAGACTTTGTTGAATTATATGAAGTTCTGTCCAAATACTATATGTAAATAGCTTCCAGTTCAAGAAGTTTAAAATTGATGAAATAAAAGAGAGAAATTGTTGCTATTTTAATTTTATACTGCTAAAGTGTGTTTGGAACTACAAGTATTCTTTACTGAGTTATTTAATAAGAGTTACAAGGACACCACTCATCTAACAGCGGGGATAAGTGTTGGTACATTGTTGTGTTGCCCAATGTCCACTAGACCACTGAATGATGACCATCGCAGGGAAAGGACAGTATGACACAAAGGAGATGAGGAGTTTTTAAATAAAGAATACTCTGACAATTTTAAAATTAATGTATGTTTAATGACATTAAATCAAAACTGACTACTTGCATTTAATGTAGGCCAGGCCTATTTGTGGAAAATATTGCCACAGATATGATGTTCATCATTTTGAATGCACGATTCAGGTCTCTTCTCTAACTCCCCCATTACACAGAACGTCTCTGCAGAAATTTCTTGAATGATTGCATTCTTCAACTGGTCCAAATTTTGTGGTCTGCAGTTATACACACAGTTCTTGAGGTATGGCCACAGAAAAAAGTCACACACTGATAAGTCTGGAGATGTGGAAGGCCGCCAAGGAACATTACCAAAACTTAAAATAATCTGTCCAGGAAACATTCACTGAAGAACTGCCATCAAGGCATCCGTGGTGTTTGATGTAGTGCTATCCTGCAGAAAACAGACACCTTCTAAAGAGATTCTTTGTATTCTCATTTCTGGCTTCACAAACACTTCAATCACATGAATATATTGAGGCGAATAAACAGTGATTGCGGCCCCATTTTCTACAAAAAAATAAAAAAAAGGTCCAATAATGCTGAGAGTGTCAAGACCCCAACACACTATCTTTTTCAGAGTGAAAAGGACCGGGGGAATAAGTTATAGATGCTCAAGCACCCAGTAATGCAGATTTCATTTACTGATGGTCCCATTTAAGTGAAAATGAGTGAGCTTCATCTCTCACCAATAAAATCATGTTACCACTCAAAATCACTTGTATTCTGCAAGCAAAGGCACCACGTACAGCAAAATCAGTTGGCTCCAGTTGTTGCACAATAAGAAGTTTGTCTAGATGGAACTTTATGTATATCAAATTTGTCTAACAGACTCATGGCTGACTGCTAACTCACTGACATGATGTCTAGCTGACCATCCTGGTTTCTGACTATTACTTCACTTATCCTTGCCACATTTTCTGGCATTTTGGACCTGTACCCTTCTTATCCATTATGTTCCCAGTTGATCTGAAGTGTTCCACCTGTCTGACAACTCTGTTACGACTTGTAACAATTCCATGTCAACCAAGATTGAATTGTACATGAAATATTTGTTGCATGGCTGGAACAGACTCACCAATCCTAACAAAACTGTCACAGATGAACAAAAGATGTTGCAGGTCCCATTGCTCCATTGTTACCGAAATGGTGTCTTGTAAGGAGAAGAACTACCTCCACCACGATCTTTTTCCACTGCTACGCTCTCAGTATTAAGCAGTTCAAAACCATCCCTCTACCATGTATCACTCTGTATTTGTTATCATTTAATTTGTTTAGACTCACATATTGCTGGGAAGAAGTACTACTTGTGCATGTATGCTGGGCCAGTAGGATGTCATGCACCTACAAGGCAGGACGACTACTGCAGTTTTGCTAAATGTTCCAATACTTGCTGGATGGGGAGTTATCCCATGTTACGACATCCTGGCTTGGAGAAGTGGGTTGCACAATCAAGAAAATATGCATTCCATGACAATCATGATTACATCAGAGATGAAGAAAAAGATTCATTTTATCACTGAGATTGGTTCAGTTTATGTAACATCAGATCGAATGTATGAACATTCTTTTAAATGTACCATTGACCTTCTATTGTAAATTCTGACAGAAGACATTACATACGGGTTACAAGAAGAAATACTTTCTGTAATTCAACAGAAAGTTTAGATTTGTTAACAGTTTACAGATCTCATCACAAGAACAGCTGTAGAGATCACACCAAGAAATATCTGAAAGTTTGTCTGAATAGTATTTAAAGACACAGCAGTTCAGAATTTAAGAACACCACTCTTAATCAGAACATACATATTGCATCAGAAGTAAGAAGTCACCACAATTCAAAAGCTTCTGTGCTATGCTTATCATCTATGTACATTTAACTTCTGTACAAAGCTACACTCCAGACAAATATCTTCAGAAAAAGATTACCTAGAACTTAAATTGCTATTAGATGTCAACAAATTCCTCTTTTTCAAAAACGATTTTCTCGCAATTACCAATGTGTATTTTGCATCCTCTCTATTTTGGTCATCACAAGCCCACACAGTAAAAATTGTCTACTATTTTCAGTTTCTGATATCCTAATACAATTTCCTCACCATCACCTTATTAGATTCCTTTGTTTTACTTTTATTGATGTTCATCTTATAATTCTTTTCAAGACACTATCCATTCTGTTCAACTGTTCTTCCAAATCTTTTGCTGTCTCTGATACAATTGCGCTGTCACTAGTGAACATGAAAGATTACATTTCTTCTCAATGAACTCCAGTTTACTTTGCAAATTCCTCCTTGGTTTCCTTTACTGCTTGCTCAGTGTACATACTGAATATTATCAGGACTAGGCTACAACACTTTCTCACTCCCTTCTTGACCACAGTGCCCCTTTCAAGTCCTTCAACTTGCACAACTGCAGTCCGATTTCTGTATAATTTGTAAATAATCTTTCACTCCCTGTATTTTACCCCGGCTACCTTCAGCATTCCGAAGAATGCATCTTAGTCAACACTGTCAAAACCTTTTTCTAAATCTATAAATGCTATAAATGTAGCTATTCCTTTTTTCAATCTACCTCCCAGGATAAGCCATAGGGTCAGTATTTCCTTGTGCGTTCCTACATTTCTCTGATACACAAAGTTATCTTCACTGACATCAGTTTTTACCAGTTTTTCCACAGTTCCGTAAATATTCATATTAATATTTTGCAACCGTGACTTATTACACTAATGATTTGGAAACATTCACATCTGTCAGCACCTACCTTCTTTGGAATACGAACTGTTATGTTCTTTCTGAGGATATTTCACCTGTCTCTCATATCTTGCACACCTGGTGAAATAAATTTGTCATGGCTGGTTTTCCCTTGGATTGCAATAATTCTGAGGGAATGTTGTTTATTTCTGCGGCTTATGTCAACTTAGGCCTTGCAGTGGAGTATCAAATTCTTCTTGCAGTATCACATCTCCCAACTCGTCTCCGTCAACTTCCTCTTCCCTTTCTATAATATTTCCAGTTGAAGTTCATGATCAATAAATTATGATCAGAGTCCACATATGCCCCTCGAATTTCTTACAGTTTAAAATCTGGTTTCAACATCTTTGACTTACCATTATATAAGCAAAGTGAAACCTTCATGTATCCCCAGGTCTCTTCCATGTACCCAATCTTCTTTCATAATTTTTAAACCAAACATTAGCAATAATTAAATTGTTCTCTGTACAGAATTCTACCAGGCAGCATCCTCTGTCAATCTTTTCCCTAGTCAGTGTTCTGCTATTTTTCCTTACCTTCTTTATTCTAATATCAAATTCCAGTCACGCGCCATTATTTTCATCTCCTTAACCACCTGAATAATTTATTTTATTTTGTCTGTCACTACACTTTCTTTCAGTCTCTTCATCACATGCAGAAACAGTTGGAATATTAACGTGTACTTCTGAGATGGGTGTTGGCTTCGTGTCTATCTTGGCTACAATAATGCATTCACTATGCTGTTCATGGTGGTTTACTGCATCCATATTTTCTTTTCATTATTGAAACTACTCCTATTTGATTTTTTATTTATAGCCCTATTTTGACCCAACCATAAGTCCTGTTCTTGCCATATTTCACTAGTTTCCACTATATCTAACCTCAACACATCAACTTCTCTTTTTAAATTTTCTAACTTACCTACATATCAAGGTATCAAACATACCACACTCTGATCCGTAGAATGCCAGTTTTGTTTTTCTGATGACAGCATCCTCCTGAGTAGCCCCCGTCTGAAGTTCCAAATGGGACCGGTTTTAGCTCTGGAATAATTTAGCGAAGAGTGTGCCGTCATCATTAATCCATACTGTACTACTGCATACCCTCAGGAAAAAATATTAGCTGTAGTTTCCCCTTGCTTTCAGCTGTTTGTATAACCACACAAGGTCATGACGGTTAAGGTTAAAATGCCACAGCAGTCAATGGATCAGACTGTTGTCCTTGCAACTACTGAAAAGGCTGATGTCCCTCTTGCGGTACCATGGGTTAGCCCTTCGACCGCTATGCAGAACACTGGCGGTCTCACCTCGTGTGCTGCATTTTCGCGCCACTCACCATGCACTGGGTGCTGAATGCTTCTGGCGCACTCGCCACGCAAGGCTTCCAACCAGCTCGCTGTTTTTAGACTTTCTATTTTGTTCTGGTCTTTGGGCTGGCTTTGGAAGAATTGGGGGTATTTATTTACAACATTTTCATGTGAGGCACATTTTTATTTTAATGTATATACAAATCAAGACATTTACAATAGTGGTATACTTCTAAGTTCTTTCAAAACAAGGTTTAACAGTTTTTTTTATCACTGAAACTGTGTGTGATAAGTTTTGAAGCATGGATAAGCACAAAGAGTTACACTGAATTCCTTATAGCACAACTTCGTCTGTTTCCTAACACCACTCCGAGCACAGAGCATGAATATCTTGTACTTTTCCAACTGATCTGGTAAATGTGTCGACACAATTACTCTTGTAGGGTACACTTGATGTTTAGGTCTCTTGCGATCGACGTAAAAAGTTGCAAAACTTTCTCAAATTACATGGTGAGGAAACTTCTCCTACTTAATGTTTGTCCCATATTTGCAGTATAAGCAAAAGGCATTGAACATTACCATGCCCAAAATATGGAAAAACAATTTACTGTACCACTTAGATGACTCCTGTGTACTTTTCACTGTTATTATTAGCATGTCACTTCAGTCGACTAGTCCCAGTGTTTTATTGTAATCTGTTACCACGCTCTGTTTTATTTTCAGATCACCACTCTTCCGATCTCTTTTTGAAGTCAGATGTATTTCAGCTTTGTGATACGTTGATAGCCTCCAGAGTTCCTTCTTGTCCTGCCACTTCAGAGCAATTAGTTTTCCTGATTCTGAAGATCGGAATGTTATTTCTTCTTTCTTCAGTTTCTCCTCCATTACTGGCATTTCCTTCCATGTTCATGTAACTGTACCACATGCATTTGCCACTCTATTATACAACCAACAAAATAGATCTGGGCTGGTGTACCAGTTGTCGACAAACAGCGTGTGTCCTTTCTAAAAGTAAGGTTGGAATAACGTGCCTACTGTATTCCCCGACACTGTCATACCATGATTATCAATGTCTGTCTGTGCACCAACATAAACAATAAAACCCAGTATATAATTTGTCTCACAATCACAAATTACAAAAATTTTAATTCCAAACCTACTTCTCTTTGCGGGAATGTATTGCTTTACTTTCAAACGGCCTTTGAACAGCATCAGAGATTCGTCTCATAAGGACAGAAAGTTACTTTGAACATTTTCCAAAAATGTTCTACAATAGGCTGAATTTTCAACAAGTAATCCCTATTTAGGGGCAAAGTGTTGTCGTGGAAATGCAGTAAATTCAATAGCAACAAAATATTGGTTTCTGGAGATTACTTTGGAAACAGTTTGTGTTTCTAGCAAAAGATCTGTCGACCAACATTCACTCAGTTTTAACTTTTTCACTATAGCCATCAGAAAGGAAGACACTATAAAAATATATGTTTCTGACATTTGTGTCACTCCACTTGTTTATTTTACAATTTGTCTTTGGTTTGCAGTTGGCTGATTGATACGTATAATACTTATTTGTTTCCTGGTAAATCATATCAACAATGTCTGTATTTACAAACAGTTTAAAGAAACAGAGGCAGCTCTCATTTTCACTTACTTGAGCTTTCATTCCTGATGAGGATTCATTGAACTGATGCTTCTTTGGAATTATGTTTCAACACCTCCATTTGTTTTCTGTCAGCCTTGTGGGTCGCTGTGCATCTTCATTTGAAGATGATGAGCACTGAGTAGAAGTACCCAGCTGCGGACTTCCTCTTGATGTCGTAGGCTTTGTACTAGTAATTACAGATGGAAATGAATGCGAACCAACGTCTGTAGATTGTAAACTATTCATAAGAGAATCTTCTTCTTCTTCTTCTTCTTCTTCTTCTTCGCTGTCTATTGATGAGCACAGCGATTCTTCAGTCACTCTCCATCAACATCTGTATTATCTCTTTGGATGTGAGGAGCTTTTTACATGCCTTCACAATACGTAAATTCACAATGCAAACACAAGTGAATAAGAGGACTGATGTCTGAACCAAGAATAGTGTCTCGCAGAATGGCGCAAAACTACAGTTCGGCAGAAATCGCAGTAGCATCATCTGTTGTGTCTAAAGCAAATTACTTGTACAAGTGCTGTGAGGGTCCACCAAAAGCATTGACATTGACTTCAAATGTAGTCGTGTTCTTCATACTGAAATGCCATCTGTTGTGGTTAGAGCAAATGATAAGGTGTGGGGAGAGTTTGTCAGTAGCACTGCAGACAAACAGACGTCTCATTCAAGCACAGCTAAACAATAGGCAAGTGAACGTTTCAGAACTTAACAGCAGTGGGCAGCACGTGGGGCACGGTAGTGCTGAACTGCTGTGGCAGTCAGCCACACACCAGACACGGCACGCTCGGGCCACTGTAGCAGTCAGCCACAGTCAACAGGTTAGTCTGGCCTCTCCAGAGATACCCTTCCATTGTGGTTGTACTGACAATAGTTACCCATGTCATAGAGGAATGGAAGCATCCCCACCTTGTCAAGGTCCATGCTTAATAGGGGGATTCAAAATATAAGGAAACATGATTTTCACATAATTCCTCGTATTCAGATCATTTGTTACTGTATGATGGTATCTATCATTCATCCTGAATGTTTTTAATAAACATTCTACTTAAGGCATTAATCAATTACCAATTTTAAATGCACCTTATTGGTGTTCCTCAGCATTCTATATAGCCATATCACGATCTAGTTGCATAGGTGCTTCTCTTGCTCTACGAAACATTTGAAACAATGTTAAAAATTTCTGGTATGATCTTAAATTTTTGGTGAAGAACTCAGTGATAACACAAGTTTAAAATCATATATTTAAAAAAAATAGAAAGGAAACCTTGTATTAAGATCAGAGCATGATAGGAAAAGCAGAATACAGCAAAATTTGCCAGGTAACCATAGGAAATGCACCATTGCGAAGTTACTGCCATAAAACAGCAGTCCATCAGCAGTGACAGTGCACAACCATGTTCATTTCCCCAAAATCGCTGCAACCAGTCCATGTTCTGCTGAATAATGCAGATACTAATTAAATTAGTTCTAATTAAAGTTAAACAGCTAACACTCTGCATACTTTAAATGCATATCCAAGAATGTTAACATAAAACTAAATTTTTTAGTGATGTTCATTCGGTAAAGCTTGGTAATTAAGTCACATAGTGTATCAGACTACAAATTCAATGGTCCACAGTCAATCCTCAGTCAGTCCTGCAATTTCCTCTTCTTCCACCTCTGCCAATTATTTGTAATGAAAACAGTGCCAAGCAGCAATGAAGTTCAGACTCCATGCCAAACCATAGGTTTCACTTTAACTGCATGACAAGTTCAAGTGAAAGATCTGAGGAAAACATATTTGTTAGTTCATTTTCCTTGGATCATTTGCACAATAAATAATAATGACATAGAACAAGTAATTTTATATCCACATTACAAATTATTTTGTAAATATGGCTACACACTGATCATTTACAACCTTTTTTTTCTTCTCTTACATTTCATTAATATAAATTTTATACTGAATAGAATAGAATCAGTTGTAAAGGAGAAAATTGTTCAGTTTGTTTTCAAATTTAACTTTTCTGTCTCTCAGATATTTTATATCACCGAGTAGGTGAACCAAAATTTTGGTTGCATCTTTCTACTAAAGAAATCCTTAATGTGGAGCAATGTATGTCATTTTCTCTTCTGGTATTGTAATTATGTGCTTCATTGTTCCTTTTGAACTGCAGTGGATTATTCAGCAAATTTCATGACAGAATAAACATACTGTTAAACAGCAGTCCAAATGCCTAACACATTAAACAGATTTTTACAAGATGATTGTGAGCTGTCCCACCTATTATCCTTTCACTATGTTTTGGAGCAATGAAGACTTTCTTTTTTAAAGATGAGGTACCCCAGAACATCATTCGGTATGACATTACTGAATGAAAATATGCAAAATATGTTACTTCACTGATTTGTCTTTTCCCAAGATTTGCAATGATTCTATGCATAAGTATGGCTAAACTAAGTTGTTTTAGGAGATCCAAAATGTGCTTTTTCCAGTTGAAACTCTTGTCAGCATGGACAAATAAGAATTGTGAAGTTTTCGCCTTATTTATTATTTTCTCACCATGTGTTACAGTTATTATTGGTGTAGTACTTCTGTGTGCAGAACTGAATATGTTGGCCTTTTAAAATTGAGAGTGAGACCATTCACGAAAAACTGGTAAATGATACTTTTATTTTTGATGAACACTGTTTACCATTTCTTATTTTGCTGTATGTATGCTTGGATTGGTTAAAATATTAGTGTAATCCACAGAAAGACCTGATTCGGCTTCTTGTATATTAGACAGAAGATTGTTTACATATATGAGGAACAACAGTGAACCTAAGATTGGACCTTAGAGAGCCCCATGTGTGATTTCTCCCACCTCCCACCTAAGAAGAATCTTCCCTGATTACATTGGTTTCTACATTCTTTTGGGTAGATATGAGACTGTCCATGGTTTGCTCTACCATCGATCCCATAAAACTTCAGTTAACTAGGAGAATACTGTGATTCGCACAGTCAAATGCCTTAGACAGGTTGTAGAAAATACCAACTGGTGCTATTTTGTTATTTAATGCTTGTAAAATTTGGTGCGTGAATGTGTAAATCAATGGCATTCTCAGTTGAGCAACTCTAAACTGTGATTTACTGAGAATGTTATTGTTGCTCAGCTGGGATACTAGTTTAGAATATTCTTACATCACCTTCACAAGAATTTTGGGAAATGATGTCAGTGGAGAAACATGTCAGTATAGAGGGGTTTAACAACGGCATGTTTTAATCTCTATGGAAAAATGTCTCGAGTTAGTGATGCATTACGTACACTGAACTGCCAAAGAAACCGGTATAGGCATGTATATTCAAATACAGAGATACATAAAAAAAGGCAGAATATGGCCTACAATCAACAACGCCTATATAAGACAACAAATGTCGGGTGCAGTTGTTAGATCAGTTACTGCTGCTATCATGGCAGGCTATCAATATTTAAGTGAGTTTGAATGAGCTATGACACACATCTCTGAGGTAGCGATGAAGTGGGGATTTTTCCATACGACCATTTCACATGTGAAGTGTGAATATCAGGAATCTGGGAAGACATCAAATCTCCGACATTGCTGCATCTGGAAAAACGTACTGCAAGAGTGGGACTGACAATGAATAAAAAGAATTGTTCAATGAGACAGAAGTGCAATCTTTCCACAAATTGCTGCAGATTTCAGTGCTGGACCGACAACAAGTGTCAGTGTGTTAACTAGCCAATGAAACATCTCATTGATATGGCTTCCGGAGACAAAGGCTCACTCGTGTACCCTTGATGACTGCATGACACAAATCTTTACGCCTCACCTGGCCCTGTCCACACTGACATTGGACTGCTGATGACTGGAAACATGTTGCCTGGTCAGACAAATCTCATTTCAAATTTTATTGAGTGGATGGATGTGTACAGGTACAGAAACAACCTCATGAAGCCATGGACCCTGCATGTCAACAGGGGACTGTTCAAGCTGGTGAAGGCTCTATGCTGTAGGGCATGTGCATTTGGAGTGATATGGGACCCCTGATACGTCTAGATATGACTCTGGCAAGCGACATGTATGTAAGCATCCTGTCTGATCACCTGCATTCATTGTGCATTCCGACAGACATGAACATTACTGAACACATCTGGGATGCATTGCAACATGCTGTTCAGAAGAGATCTCCACCCCCTTGTACTCTTACGTATTTATGGACAGCCCTGCAGTATTCATGGTGTCAGTTCCCTCCAGCACTGCTTCAGACATAAGTTGAATCCTTGCCATGTTGTGTGGCGGCACTTCTGCGTGCTCGCAGGGGGCCTAACAATATTGGGCAGGTTTGCCAATGCATTTCTGAAAAGAGTGGTCTTATTATATGAAAACAAATCTTTAGTACTCTCTTAGAAACACCATCAAACCAGATGAGCTTTTATTTTTGAGAAAACGTATAATTTTCTTAATTTCAGGATTCATTCATACGATTAAATTTAATGAGAATTACTTTTTCCAACTTACTGCTGTGATGTTTCTCTTGAACTGTTTGTTTCTACACTTTCTACTATATTTAAGGAATGATTATTAAATATATTTGCTATCTGTGAATCATCCTTTACATGCCTTCCATTTAGTTCAATAGTGATGTGGCCGGATGCCCCGTCCCTCGTTTCACTACATTCCACACCGAGGAGAACCATGTGCAATAAAGCACTGTGGTGTTCAGACCAATCTTCTCGTTGACAGTAGTTTTAAGAAATACACTGTACTACACTGAGTAGCTGATGTGATGTACTACTAATACTATTACTACTACATCCATATTCCTGCCAACCATTGTGAAGTGCACGGTAAAGGGTTATGTCCCATTGTACCATTTCTTAGATTTATCAGGATTTCTGCCTAATCCATCCATGTATGTTGCATGGGAAGAATGTTTAAATGCCTCCAAGCTTGCCAATATTGTCCTCGTGATCCCTACAGAAGCAATATGTAGTGGGTTATAGTATCTTCCTAAATTCATCACTTAAAGCCAGTTCTTGAAGCTTTGTAAGAAGGCTTTCTCAGGAGAGTTTATGCTTATCTTCAAGAGTTTGCCATTTCTGTTTATTCAGCATCTCTATAACAGTCTCCCATGGGTCAAACAAACCTGAGGCAATTCATACGGCCCGTATGTGTTCAATATCTCATGTCAGGTATCATAGGTGCAACACTGTTAGGAATAAAATCCAAATGCAGCATGTTTTAATTTTTTTAAATGTATGATAACAACAGAAACTTTTATTCTAACAGGAAGATCAGTACATTAAAATGGCACACTTACGGAAAAGAAAACTTACACTATATTTATAACACTTTTGCTTTTCATGTCACGTTCTTTCATAGAAAGAGCTTAAAATCATAACTTCAACATTGCCTTGTAGTAGACACTACCAAATAAATGAGCAGTTTACCTTCTCTGAAATCCTTGGTGTGTTTCAAATGATTACTGTAGCCTCAATAGTGCTTGCAAGCAGCTCTTGATCATTGTTGACTCATATTTCATAAAGTGACATTTCATAAAATTATACACAAAATGGTTCAAAGATAATCTAGGAGACTACCACTAGGTACCGCCATACCAAATCTACATGAACCCAAATACTTTAATGATGCACTGTCTACTGCTGGAGTGCAATGTTGTATAGCACTGCCTTAATGGAGTAACATTCTCTGTCACAGAGGAGAGAAATATTTTCCAGAAGTATAGGCAATTCCACTAGCAAGATTTATAAATAATTCTCTTTATTTAACCAGACATATGGAAGGAAAAAACTGATCAATTTGTCAATATTTATTTATGACAAGACATTCACCAAAACTCTTTCTCAGTGAACAAGTTCTTGAAGAAAATGGGGATTTTCATACAACCACTGGCACCAGTTGAGAATGTTTAAAACTTAATCCTTTGTAAAAATAGCCTCACCCATATGGAGGAAGAAATGGGCAAATTAACACTGTTGAGACACTGATGCTGTCTTCATGGCTCGATGGGAAAAAAAGAAAAAAATGATCACTTTGGATAATCTCCTGCTCATAGAACTTCCTCCTGTGCATGGGCTGCATGACTCACTGCTCTGGTGGTGGTGGCGGCAGTGGAGGGCATTGTTTTGAAATGCTGGAATGCCTGGTTGCCCATAGTTCTCACTGTTCTTCACTGTCCTATACTGGCATTTATGTTTTTCTCAAATAATGGTAAACAGCTATAAAATAGCCTTCAAATTGCGAAATTTCAATGTACTATCTTTCAGTAATCACAGTGCATCCTGTGGCTTCATACTAATGTGACTGCCAACTAGCTCGTTGTTTATGTACCTGTTCATTTTATAAAGCACACAATAACAAGTTTAGCACAAAATGAACACAATACAACATCAGCTAATTAAGACAAAACTACACTATACAGATTAAACCTCACCAGGTCCGTTTACAGGACAAACTTGTTAACACTCTAACATATTCTGCAGTCATCAAGCCAGTCTAATTGGTATGTAAAATTTCTCATGCAGACTTAATTCTGACACTAAGTAACAGTTTTTTATGATCTCCCTACATGTCTCGTATCCTCATAGGCCAACCTGGGCATGCCCATATGTATTCCATCTGAAGAATACACCGAGTTAACTTTTATTGACTCTCTCATTACACTTTTATTAACTCTCTCATTACAGCAATTCCTTTTGGATGCCCACTTCCTTGCCTGTCCTGGCCAGACCCTCTGCACCTGAACCAGCTGATGTCAGAAGAGGGATACCTCATCTTTCAATCTATAAGGGAGACCATAATTTTGTGGCAACATTTGCCACGAGTAAAGTGTCAGAAGTTAGCAGGGCCATGAGAGATAGTTGGTACACAGTCAGCCCCTTGCATGCCACCCATCGGCTGCCATGACATCAGCACATTCCACAACAACACACTCAGCCAGCCACTGTCCGTCACAGTTCCAAATTACTGCAGCCATGGGGTCGTCGCTTCACCACCCAAGCCACTAATGCCTCACCGTCTTTGCCTCAATATCAATGAGTATTTTAAGTGTTGCTAAAGCATCATTTTACAACTGCCCACTTGCCTAGACAGGGATGCTGAGATGACAGTCTTTGGAGAAGAGAACAGTATTTTTATGTTGTATTTTCTGGGGCAGAGTCTGTGTTTTGTTTAAGTTTTTGCTGTGCACAGCTCATTACCAATTTTAGTGGACAAAAATGCCCACTACCTGCTCGGAAATGGAAAGTACTGCATAGATGGCCGGTAGTGGTCCACTTATAGCCTTGCAGGATAAGATAGCAGCCCATGCCCTTAGGAATCTGGAATTGCAGGAACAGCTGCAAGCAAAAAAAGTCACCATCTGATTGAAAGTAGGCTTAAACACTGGACAACTCTTGATGAGTCCATTACATACGCTGGAATTCCTTCGCTTGTATCACTGTCCAGTGTGCAAAAAAGTTTTCCCACAGTTAACTTCATACCTCCATTCTCAGGGAAGATATCAGAAAATATCAATGAATTTTTGCAGTATGTGTGCAGTGTTGGCCGAATGTGTTCTTGGCCTGATGGATTTCATTGAATACCATGTAGCTAAAGTTGGCTGGAGATGCCTCATTTGAATCAGTACGGAAAGCCAGTAGCTTTGAAGTGCTGACCAAGACATTATCTGACCACTATATCAACAAAAAGGCTGAGAGTTTTTACCATTACAAGCTGTTCACTCTCCATCAGCAGAATGCGGAAGATTTCACTGCTTTTGCCAATTGGATCCAATGAGCTCTACGTCTATTTTGGACAGAGGGAGATATGATATGCTCCCTGAAATGGCAAAGGCAAGAGTTGTGGATTTGTTTAACAAGGGGATAAACTCACAAACTGGCAAAGAAATAAAGGCAATGTCATCTCCGTCTCTATTAGAGACTGTGCACCAGGCACTGATAAGAGAAGATGTTAACTATTTCGTTTGGTAATCTTCTTGTGGGAAAGATTTGTGTCCTGTATTCACTACGGCATCACATTATAGATATTGTACGCTCCCAAGGCATACAACTGATAGGTGTCAGGCCCCCTGCTGTTCGCACTGTACAGAGATCAGTTGCTCACTTGTCAACTGTGTCCATTCACAGAGGATTTCAAGGGTATGGAGAATATAGATTGGGAAATGGGATAGGATCCAGTGTAGCTGGTGCTCTGAGGTCTCATTAAAAACTGTTAATCTCCTTAGTTTTCAGGGATTAAATAAGGTGCCAAACGTGATTGTAAAAGGCAAAATAAAGGAAAAACCAGGAAGAACTTTAATACACAGGGATGCTCAAGTGTGCCTATTACTTTTCTCTCTTGGTGATAAGCAGACATTAAAGCCACCACACTGTCACATCAATGGATTGGGGACAGTAAATATTAGTCTGTTTGGGACATGACATGTTGAGATGGAGACCAGTGAAGGAAAATTTGATGCCAAAGTGTTGGGGAAAAGAGAACAGGATTTTGGTGTTATCCTTGTGAATTATTTCCTATGCTACTTTCACAGAGATCACAACCTGTTCAACTTGGTGACTCTTATGGCCCTGATATAGTGGAGACAGCATTGCTATGGCATAAATGGCCCAGAGGAAAAGGCCTGTTCCCCAAGTTTACACCAAACTGTGTATCTTAGTGTAGGCCTATTAACCAAGTTTACACCAAACTGCACATCTAACTTTAGAAAGTGCAAATCCCTGAAATCATTCATGGTGGAACAGGAATAATTATCTGGGCAGCAACCATGATTCAAGAGACCACAGGAATTATAGTTCTCGTCGATCCACTGACCAGATACAAAGTTCTAGTTCACCTCTGAGTACATGGAAAAAGAGACATTAAATGAGCTGAAAATGTTAATAAAGAAATGTGTATTCTCATGTACTTGGACACAGTTTTGGCATGCAAGAAATAATAATTCCATGTGTAACCATACTGGGCAGTGTGCAAGAAACAGAAGCAGTAGATGCTGAAAAGTTTCAGACCGAAGAAACAGGGTCACAGGAAACTTTAACGTCACAATTGTATTAGAGGACACGGAACGCAATCCATGAGGAATAAAAGAACACTGTCGAACTGAGAAGAATACACACTCATGCCACGTATAAAAAATCAATTGAGAGAGAAATTAATGCATTTATTGAAACAGGATGGGAACCTGTTGTATCTGCTTTACGAGGAAACCGCATGGCTATTTGAGAAAAGAATGTTTTTACCAGTCACACATTTTACACAGAATGAAATTTGAGTGGAGACGCATGGTCGATACCTCAGAAGCCTTACCAAGTCATCTATCATCTGCAGTCCATTGCAGAAAAGAAGCAGTCAATAGCATACAGGTGCATGAATAATTCAGCATTCCTCTAGCGTGTGGCCATCGCCCATTGTCATAATGCCTAAAAAATGTATCGATGGGGAAAAATATACTGCAGTAAATTGACTTACAACAGCTGATAGTTAATCCTCCTCCTTGTTGACAAAAAACTCAACCACTTGGGAAACTGCAAATATTTCACCACACTAGATATGAGGTCAGGTTATCATCAAACAGACTCCAGCCAGCATTGTTGTACCTCCTGGGCTATAAGAATTCCTCAGAATGCCTTCTGGACTAGGAAATGCACCTGCCACTTTTCAGCAGTTCGTAGAGACTTCCTATTATGTGGATTGAAAATACTAAAGAAGAGTACAGTCATGTTTACAAAGTGCAAATCTGAGCCTAAAATTAGAGAAGTGTTTTTCTGAGAAGTCTCAAGTGCAATATCTGGGCCACATTATAAGTTCTGCAGGTTTTAACATGATCCACATCTCACAGAGGCCACTGACGACTTTTCTGCAGCACAAAACATAGAAGAACTACAATCATTTCATAGTTTTGCAAACTATTACTGCATATTTGTGCAAGATTATGCATTAATCACAAAGCCTATGACTAAATTACTGAGAAAGAGAGAATCATCCCATCGGTATGTGATGCAGCAAATGAAAGACATTTGACAAAATCCCCTGCATTAGCTTATTCAGCCTTTAAAAAACCATTCATTTTATTGTGTGATGCCGATTATGCTCTTGGCTGTGGACTAAACCAAGAACAAGATAGTGTTGAGAAACCAGTTGGTTAAGTGTCCCAACAAGTTAACAAAGCAGAAATACACTACTCTGAGACAGTATTATCAGCACCTGGTAAGAGTTTGAAAGAGGCTTAATTGTGGGTCTACATTTGACCAACTGGTTGAATTATGTGACATCCAGATTTGTGGGACATTCGGATGTGACTGTGGCCTGACAATGGGTTGCATGGGTACATGAAGACACGTATACTCATTGTCGAGGTTCCAGATGACCACATCTGACCCAAGGTAAGATTGCCGTACTGTGCACCAAGCACATCATAACCCCTTTTACACCCACACCTGCCATCTGTTAACAAGTAATGGACAACTTGCAACATTGTGTGTGTGATACCACATGATCCGTCACAGGCTAGAAACACCTGTACTAGGGAATTAAAATCCCATGCACATGCTGTCATTAGCGCTACAATGCAAAGGGCTGCTTTTGGGGTGGTGCCATGATTGGGAAAGCGAAGACTGCTGATGAGTGGTGTCACAGTGTCTTCAGTGATGAATTGTGGTTTTACACTACATTTGGTGACCACTGTTGGTGACTATGGTGGCAACCTGGGGAGAGACAGAGATCTCATTCTTTCAATGTTTTGGAGAACAACAGTGGTGGTACTCTTGGCATCACGGTGTGGACAGCGATTGGGTATGACTTCAGGTCAAAGCTGGTAGTGATTGAGGGGACTCTGACAGCACAATGGCATGTCACAGACATACTCGTGTGTTACTTCTCATGTGACAGTATCATGGTGCTATTTTTCAACGTGATATTGCTCATCCACACATGGCATATGTGTCTGTGAACTATGTGATACTGGGGGACTCCTGTGTCTAGCAAGATCCTCAGATCTCTACGCAGTAGAACATATGTGGGACCAGCTTGGATGTCAACACCTTTCCAGTGCCAGTATCCATGATAGCAAAGACTAGTTACAACAGTTGTGAGCCTGCTTGCCTCAGGAGAGGATACAATGGCATTATGACACCCTACCCAACTGAATCAGTGCATAAAACCAGGCCAGAGATGATGCAGTGCCACACTGATATGTGGGGTCATATTGTCAAGTTCTTTCTAAATTTGACTAGATTTTGTAATCACAAAACAACATGACATATCCTCTTGGGCTGTGAATTTTCAATTTGTTTCTTCTTCCCATTCTGGGTGCTGCAGACTTACAGTAGTCACTGATCATGTTGACTTCCACATTTAAAATAACTGAGTAGTCAATTGACACAATGGTCCCTAAAACTTAGTGAGTATTATTGCGAAGTCCGAAGTAAGCCCAGCAACCTTCACCAAAATTCAAAATCCATGTAGTTCAATCAGACAAAGTGGTCATAGCCGAAGTGAAAGAGGCACAGGAAAAAGATGAGGAATTTCAGCAACTTGTTGCCCACTAGAATTTGTGCCCAAAGTTGGTATTTACCATAGCAGGAAATGGGCAACAAACGTCCATGTCACAACTAAATGTTAGTGGGAAGGTCAACTGCATCATACTGAAAGGAATATCTGCCTCTGCATTCCTTGTGCACAGTGTGCACAACAGATTAATCCTAAAATTCCACTGTAAACACTGCCCAAAGCTTCCAGATCCATAGAAATAGTAGCTCTGAACATCCTAGGTGAATTTCTACAAACCCAGCAAGAAAATAAGAATAAATTATCAGTTCTCATGTTTCTTTTTCTTGGTTCCAATCACTGACATGGCAGCAAACAGCATGGGAAACGCATTCCTTATGCATCAGCAGGGACTGGAAAAATTCAGTTTTTGTGACAAATGCAAAATAGATGCGAATTCTGCCACAAAATGCAAAAACGTGAAATCACTTAATAGACATTGTTTCAAAGCGAACTGTATTCAAATCTGCTATTTATCGGAGAAGGTTTGCAATAGCTTTATTTTCTGCATACAACATCGAAATGGAGGCAGTTACTGGCATTGTACGTCATCTGTTGAAGCCCAGTTTGGAAAGATTAGGTGCACAACCTACTTGCAAAATAATATGTACGAACACAACACTGTATCAATGCGCCCAATGATCTGGTGTCGTGCCAGTTGTGGACAGCTGAATGGTCTTTTCAATATACATGTCAGGTAATGCAATGTAGTATTTAACCATGGGACCTAGCATTTTATAAGAAAGACAAGTGTATGTTTGTTTGTTTGTTTGTTAGCTAAACCTCAAAAGATAGTATAATGCGGGCAATTTTAATGTGGCAAATTATGTGTCGGATGTTTTGAACTATGATGTTGTTGTTGTTGTTGTTGTTACTGTGGTGGTGGTGGTGGTCTTCAATCCAGAGACTGATCTGATACAGCTCGCCTTGCTACTCTGTCCTGTGCAAGCCTTTTCATCTTAAAATAACTACTGAAACCTACACCCTTCTGAATCTGCTTTGTGTATTCATCTCTATGATTTTTATCCTCCACACTTCCCTCCAATACTAAACTGGCAATCCCTTGATGCCTCATAATGTGTCCTACCAACCGATCCCTTCTTCTAGTCAAGTAGTGCCACAAATTTCTTTTGTCTCCAATTCTATTCAGTACCTCCTCATTAGTTACATGATTTAACCATACAATCTTCAGCATTCTTCCGTAGCACCACATTTCATAATCTTTTATTCTCTTCTTGTCTAAACTAGTTATCGTCCATGTTTCACTTCCAAACTTGGCTAACACTCCACACAAATATTTTCAGAAAAGACTTCCTGACACTTAAATCTATACTCTATGTCAACAAATTTCTCTTCTTGAGAAATGCTTTTCTTGCCATTGCCAGTCTAAATTTTATATCCTCTCTACTTCAGCCATCATCTGTTATTTTTCTGTCAAAATAGCAAAACTCTTCTACTACATTAAGTGTCTCGTTTCCTAATCTGATTCTCTTGGCATCACCTGATTTAATTCAACTACAGTCCATTATTCTTGTTTTGTTTTTGTTGATGTACATCTCATATCCTCCTTTCAAGACACTGTCCATTCCATTCAGCTGCTCTTTCAGGTCCTTTGCTGTCTCTTACAGAATTACAATGTAATCAGCAAACTTCAAACTTTTTATTTCTTCTCCATGGATTTTAATGCCTACTCCAAGTTTTTCTTTTGTTTCCTTTACTGCTTGCTCAGTATACACATTGAATAACGCCAGAGATAGGCTACAAGCCTGTCTCACTCTCTTCTCAACCACTGCTTCCCTTTTATGCCCCTCTACTCTTATAACTGCCATCTGGTTTCTGTACAAATTGTAAATAGCCTTTCGCTCCCTGTGTTTTACCCCTGCCACCTTCAGAATTTGAAAGAGAGTATTTCAGTCAACATTGTCAAAAGCTTTCTCTAAGTCAACAAATGCCAGAAACATAGGTTTGCCTTTCCTTAACCTATCTTCTAAGGTAAGTCGTAGGGTCAGTTTTGCCTCGCATGTTCCTACATTTCTATGGTATCCACACTGATCTTCCCCGAAGTCAGCTTCTACCAGTTTTTCCATTAGTCTGTAAAGAATTCGTCTTAGTATTTTGCAACTGTGACTTATCAAACTTATAGTTTGGTAATTTTCACACCTGTCAGCACCTGCCTTGTTTGACATTGGCATTATTATATTCTTCTTGAAGTCTGAGGGTATTTCACCTGTCTCATACATCTTGCTCACCAGATGGAAGAGTTTTTTCGTGGCTAGCTCTTCCAACGTTATCAGTAGTTCTAATGGAATGCTGTCTATTCCCAGTGCCTTGTTTCGACTTAGGTCTTTCAGTTCTCTGTCAAACTCTTCATGGAGTATTACATACCCCATTTCATCTTCATTTATGTCCTCTTCCATTGCCATAATATTGCCTTCAATTGCATCACCCTTGTATAGACCCCCTATATACTGTACTCCTTCCACCTTTCTGCTTCTTTCCCTTCTTTGCTTAGGACTGGTTTTACATATTAGCTCTTCATATTCATACCGGTGGCTCCCTCTTTTCCAAAAATCTCTTTAATTTTCCTGTAGGCAGTATCTGTCTTACCCCTAGTGATACATGCTTCTACATCCTTACATTTGTTCTCTAACCATCCCTGCTTAGCTATTTTGCACTTCCTGTCGATCTCATTTTTGAGACGTTTGTATTCCTTTTCACCCGCTTCATTTACTGCATTTTTATATTTTCACCTTTCACCAATTAAATTCAATATGTTATGTTCGCTTGCTTTATTTCTTCATTGATGGAAGTTCAACACTAATTTCTGTAAATAATGTAGCCGACAGTGCTCAGTTGTGTTTCACAGTTCTTTACTTTCACTGTTCACAACCCCCCAATTTTACACAGTTAATCTGGCCAGTTCACTATTGGTTAACTTTTGAAAAGCCTTATCAATAGTTTACAGGCAAACATCAGCATACTGCTACAATAGTTTGGTGTTGAACAACTATGAGCAGTAAATATGTAACGACGCAGTTCTTGCAGAATCATACAGTACGTATTGAACAGACAACTGTCATTGTTTTAACACACAGATTATTTGTCTTACACTTATTTCACTGTTAAGTTGATGCATTATTGTTGATCTAACCAATACGGCTTCCTTGTCTGAAAATTGGCTGTGGATTGACTGTCTTGTGACCAAAATTCAGGCCATTATATATATCATCACAATAATAGGCACTGAAACTATACACTGTTCAATGTTTAAGTCACAGAAATTAAAATTAAAACATAAGTCATCAAATTTTCTGAATATATCAAAAAATTCCATCTTTTTAACAGTTTCTTCTACTAGAAGAGTTAAGCCGAATTATTTGTTTAAATGATGAAATTAACAGATATATTTATAAAAACAATACTTTTGGCAAAACTGGTAATTACTTCGGAATTAATGAAGGGCTGGCTTTGCTAATACATATTTGAATAGTGCCAGACACTTTAAGGATACTAGTACTACACCATCCAAATGTTCATAATTAGTACAGAATTTACATTTGTTTGTAAGTCAACAATAGAATTTAAGTTCCAAAACAATTACTTATTTCACCCTATAACGAAAGATATTAACCAGGAATAGTCAAAATAAATTAGGAAATTACACAAAACTAAGCACAAAATTAGATCTGGTGCTATAGTCTTTAAAACTGAGGGCCAACCTTTCCCTTTTATGAAAGTGCAAATTATTCTCACATATGTTATTAGTAATTAGATCAAAAATGAAAAAAATGAGTTTAAGGAGCAGATGGCAAAACAAAAGAGAAAGTAAAAAGATCCCAGTTTGATTTGTCACAGGTATCTCTTCTGTTACCCATAGATTTCTATTAACCCTCGTCTTTTTACCTACTTGATCCTCTGCTGCCTTCACTCTTTCATCTATCAAAGCTATCCATTCTTCTTCTACTGTGCGTCTTTCCCCTGTTCTTGTCAACTGTTTCCTAATGCTCTCTCTGAAATTCTCTACAGCCTCTGGTTCTTTCGGATTATCCTGGGCCCATCTCCTTAAATTCCTATCTTTTTGCAGTTTCTTCAGTTTTGGTCTACAGTTTATAACCAATAAATTGTGGCCAGAGTCCACATCTGCTCCTGAAAATGTCTTACAGTTTAAAACCTAGTTCCTAAATTTCTGTCTTACCATTATATAATCTATCTGAAACCTTCCAATGTCTCCAGGTCTCTTCCACACATATAACCTATTTTCATGACTCTTAAACCACATATTATTAAGTTACACTCTTTGCAAAATTCTACTAGGTGGCTTCCTGTTCCATTCCTTACCCCCAGTCCATATTCCCCACTACTTTTAACTTCTCTTCCTTTTCCTACTATTGAATTCCAGTCCCCCATGACTATTCCCTGAACTCTGACTAATTACCACTAGAGGTCGGGCCTGAACTACGTCACTGACAATACTCTGCTGACTTCAACTAACAATTGAGCGGTAGCCATCCCCAAATACTTTGTGTAGTACATTACTTGTTTTCTTTTCTTATTTTGAAATACATGACGCGATTAATCCCAGTCCATCACGGATTTCGATTATGGCTCTTACAACACCAGAAGAGATCAACAATCCATGTGGCATTGTGTCGGTACTGCTCTAGGCTGGCCCCCAGCGAAATGAAGGCGGGGTTTGTTTCCCCATACCACTCATTCCCCTGTGGCGGTCAAAATTCTCATCTGCTTACACTTGTGGCCATCTGCAACAACAGCCTGCAGTGCCCGGCCTTTGCACTACAGCAATTGCAAAACAAAATTTGTAATGTTTTTCAATGGTGCTGAAATTCTCCCCATAACTTTAAAATCAAGTTGCTGTATGCTCGGTTCTACTACTGTGCTAAGTGCCTTGTCAATTCTATCTGTAGCATTGTCAAGCATGGGTCGTAGTTCTATGAATACCCGTGAAAACAGAAAATTAGTAGTCAGTAGATTTTTTGATCTTCAAATTGGGTGAGAAAAGACAAATAATATCTGGAAATACCTTATATTGGAGATGCATTCACTTCACTGGCAGGAAAATGCTGCTCCTTTTGAACAGAACAATCGTTTTTGAAAGCTTACATACAGCCAAACGAAGAAAACAAAGGCCATTTCGGAAGAAAAATGGTTTTGAAGTTTGTGGAAAAGCAAAAATTCCAGTCAAAAAGTGCATTCCAGTCAAAATGTGAATTTTGCCAAAAACAGATGCTACATTTTCTGGTCCCTGTGCAATTGGTTCTACCTTTTGGAAGTCCGGACACAGTACACACAGACCAAGGGACAAATTTCATAGCTTCATTATTCATCTAAGTTGTAAGCTTCTGAGAATCAAGAAATTGAGGACAACCCTTTTTCATCCTAAAGCAAAATGAAAAGAGAAGCATGTAACAAAACCATAACTAAGATGATTTCTTATGACATCAAAAAACCTACAAGGCTGGGCTAGGTATCTGCTGTACCTTATCGGCTTACAACTGTCAAATCCACAAGCAGACTGGCCTCACTCTCTGGCACCAGTTTTCAGCTAGTTATGACATGATCCTTCTCCTACTCTCCTTATTTCTCACTTTTTATTCTGACAAGAAAAGTAACTTCTTTTCATGACACCACTGGCTGGTTGATGGCCTCAAATGTTGACCTGGGCATGCCCGTATGTATTCCATCTACTGAATACAATGAGCCAACTTTAAACTAACTCTTTTATTTAAAAACTCCTTCTGATGCCTACAGCCCGGACTGTCCAAGTCAGATCTCCCTCTGACCCTGAACAAATTTATGGGGGCAAACTTCTGTACACTCACCACATATTTCTACTGTTTCCGTGTTTGCTTTCCCTGAAATAAATTTTTTCTGTAAAAAACAACTGATACTAAAATGCAACATGTGGGCTGGAACATAAGTAATCACATCAGTAATGACATTCACTAACTCTTGGGCAAGTGAGCATTTTGGATGGAGCAGGTGGGGTGAACACAAAGACACAAACTGAAGGGATACTGTGAAGCTTAGGGACTGTGATACATAGAAAGGGAGCAGAATAGAAATATTATTCCAGGAAAAGCTTGCCATGCTGGTGGTAGACCGTATATCTACACACACAAAGATGTTTAGGAGGCAGAACTGTAGAGGAATGTTTCTCTTGCTCTCCTATTCTTTCATTCACCAGTCCTGTTCGCCCCATATGGGTAGGGTCTCCACCCTCCACCCCCCACCCCCTGCTCTCTCTCTCTCTCTCTCTCTCTCTCTCTCTCTGTGTGTGTGTGTGTGTGTGTGTGTGTGTGTGTGTGTGTGTGTGTGTGTGTGTGTGTTTTATGTAAAACTTTTTTATATGTCTACCTACTGTTCAGTGTCTTCGTTATGTGTTTGTTTTTAAAATGTCCATTCTACTACACTCATGTTCACAAAAAAAACAGAACACTTTGAATGACTAGAGATAACACATTCATATTCACAGGAAATGTACATTAGTATGTTTTGTAGATATGATTAACATTTCAGTCACCTTAATTCAGCATGCATCCTGTAGCCTAGTATGCACAGGGTCTCCCACAGGCCCTGAAAACCCTTTCCCATGCAGGATGCCATCCTGTGGTATAGCCATCTGTGCTGTGTTCACCTGGTTCCAAAATTCATCTGTGGTGGCTGGCATTGGGTCACAGCACACATTCTCAATTGGTGACAAGTCTGGTGGGGCAGGGCAAAAAACTGACATCCTGTAACACCAGAAGACATGTGTTCATGCAACAACATGTGGTTGTGCTCTGTCTTGCTGAAAAATGATGTCTGTAGTGATGTTGCAGAAAGGGTATGGCCACGGGTCACGGGATGTCTTTCTCATAGGTCACACTGGTCGCAGTGCGCTGAACATGAAACCAACTGTGATTTATGGTTGTACCCAATAGCACCCCGCCCCATAAGGCCTCAAGTTGGTGCTGTAAGTCTTGTGTGAATGTAGTGATTGTGATGCCGCTCCATCTGTGGTGAACCAAAATCCCGCCATAATTTTCAAACAAAGAGAATCTGGATTCATCTGAAAACACCACCTGCCCCCCCCCCCCCCCCCCCCAGAGACATCCCATACACCATTGCTGTCCAGCATGTTTCTGCACATTCGTCAAAGGTAGGCGGAGAAATGGATGACACACAGGTAACTCGTGCTGTAATAAGTGGAGACGGACTGTTATCCCTGATAGTGTACAATATGTTGCACTGTTCCACTGTTGTGTCAGAGCCGAGGAGGATGGAGATCTCTCTTGCAGTGCCATTTGAGCTGCTGATCTTCTTGGGGGACAGTTCGCGTGGTGCGTCCTGACCCATCGTGTCATGTTCTCCAGCCTTTTGTGAACCATTCAGCAAACACCCTTTGCACTGCTGAAACATTTCATCCCACATGAGCAGCAGTTTCCCAGATGGATGCACCACATTCTCTCATGCCAATAATACACCCTCTTCCAAACTCATTGATTTAATGATATGATTCATGCAAATGACTATGAGGTACTGTGCACATCTGTTCAAGTCACACTGATCCAGCTAACTTTGGTCTATAGCAACAACGAGAGCCACAGGCACATTTTAACAGTAGGTGGTATTGCACCATGATATCGATGTTGACCCTGAACTTGTGGGCCGACATGGTTCAAATACTAATCATTTCTGCAGAACATACTAATGTGCACATCCTGTGAATATGAACATCCTATATCTAAGTGTTCAAGGTGTTCTTTTTTTCTGAACATAAGTGTACATAAAAGCAGTTTAATTACAATACCTGCAGATAAATGTTCACATAATAACTAATTTTGCAATTATTTACAACACAGAAATTGACACTGGCTGACAAAATTCTGATATTTACCAGTTAAATCACAAGATCTTCAAACCATACTCACATTTCTGTATCAACTTACCATTAACTACCAAAACTCGAAGAGGAACTCTCAGTAGTTTTATAGGGCTGTTTACCCTCTGCATTCCAATAGTTATTTTATAAGAGTATTTCACAGCTTGCCCACGATATGAAGGTGGTGCTTCATTAGGTAGGACTTCACTGTATAAATCTGAAAGGAAAGAGTAACTTTTGTAGGTTCAATGAGAGAAACTCCTAAGCATTGGCATGTTAAATACTATACTTACAAGATTTGCTTTCTCCAGATGCAAGGCGCAGGTCACAGAACAAAATTTTTGGTTTTGTAGAAAGAACTATGTGACCTGTCTCTCCCCGGCATGGTGCAAACGAGGTGGCTGGAAACAACCCATCTACTACCAACAATCACACAAATTTTTGATTACAGACAATGGAAACATAGTAAATGTATACATCACATCTTTTGCAACACTTTACGAGCTGAAAAAAGCTAAGTTACGGTGTGTGTGTGTGTGTGTGTGTGTGTGTGTGTGTGTGTGGGGGGGGGGGGGGGGGGGGAGTTTCACTCATGTCTACAAAATAACTGGTATTAAATATACAAAAAACAAAAAGGAAAATTAGTTAGCATGAAGAGCTAGGGAGTGTAATTTTTTGGACACAGATAAAAAGACTCTTGACTGGAATATTTTTGTCATTTCATGAAAAACATTACTTTGGGTTTTACTACATAATTATATTGCTGTTGTGCCCTCCCCCCACCAAAATAATCTCCATCCCCTCTTTTTGCATTTGACTCCTCTACATCTCTAGTCATATTTGCCTTACAGAAATTTGTTTTGGTTTCATGAATACTTGTTTTCACAATAAATATTCTTTGGTACTTTCAACTAGACTGCTATGTAATAGTCATAACAGACTGCATTCTTTATGTATATATTCTTAACTGTGTTCACTATGAAATATTTCTACATACAGAGCCACCTTCTGTAGTACTCAGCATGACTCCTGCTGTATTTCTGTTTTGTTGACAAGAGACAGCTTGTGGCACAAGACGGGTTGTGTCAATACAGAGCATCAACACTGCTAAATTCATTTGCTGTTTGATGGGTTGGATCCATAGGGCCATTGCTATATGTGGCAGTGATCTACCGTATTTACTCGAATCTAAGCCGTACTTTTTTTCTGGTTTTTGTAATCCAAAAAACCGCCTGCGGCCTAGAATCGAGTGCAAAGTAAGCGGAAGTTCTGAAAAATGTTGGTAGGTGCCACCACAACAAACTTCTGCCGTCGAATATATGTAGTGCTACACAGGCATGCTTTGCAGGCACAAAGATAAATACTGGCGCAAAAAACCTCTGCGTCTTTAAAAAAAAAAATTTGGAAGACAAGCTTTTTTTCTCCGCCCCGAGTTTTGACCACTGCATTTTTATACATTATCCAACCAAGTAAATACAAATTAAGTATAGTTCATCTTCGAATTTAGCAGCATTTCAATGTACTACGAAAATCCGACTGGCGAGACTGTTTGGGATGTTTGTCAATATGGCCAACTCTATGTACTGAATTTTTTGTTACCTCTGAGGAGAGATGGTTGCTAATAGGAACTTTTATGAATTGTGAATCACATGCAATATTCTCTTCACCGTAAGAATAATACGAATATAAACATTTTGCCATGTATTCTTTCGTGTTTGCTGCTATCTCATTTAACCTGTCTGCCTAATTAACTACGAAACTAGAGTGAGACAACAGCAAAGGCAGAAGAATATACATATCATGTCATGTTTATATTCGTATTATTCTTGTGCCTAATAGTGATACAGTCAGAAATGAAGCACGGCAATTGACTAGATTTTTAAATCTAAGATCACTAATTTCTGTGCAGAATGCAATGTACTAAAGAGGCGTCTGCAAAGATTTTCAAACGGAGAAAAATTTTCGCTAAACTCTCGTTCAGAACATCTTCTATCATACGCATTCTATTATTTGGTTCTTGTTGATCATTATCAAAGAAAGCAGCAGTGTAAGTAACAACAAATAGCAGTCTCTTGCCTCTCTCTTTTTTTTCTTTTAATTGTAAGCGGCGGTAGCGTGCACAGAAGCAAGCCATGCCGCGAGCGGCAACAGGCCGTAAACCCAGAATGCAAAAACCAATGCATGACACAGTATAGTAATACATTTTTAGCTTAGCGTGATGTAAACACCTATAACAAAGAGAACGGCACTTATCATATCAAAGAAAAATAAGCAATCAATTCAAACCAGACGAAGCACGTGAAAAAGGAAAGGTACCCGTATAAATACGGACGGAGAGCCTGACGCATAGCAATGGGTACCTGGTATAGCTTAACTGCTAAGCTTACGACTCGAACCAAAATACTGTACCTCATTCGACCTAAATTGTGCCTCATATTACAATGGACCACCATTGTTTCGATTTGGAGGTGCGTCATAAAACTTTTTTCTCCCCTTGAATTTCGAGTCTCAAATTTCAGGTGCGGCTTAGATTCGGGAAAATTTTTTTTCCTTGATTTCGAGTCTCATTTTTCAGGTGCGGCTTAGATTCGAGTAAATACGGTATACAAGGTTGCTGAACAGACGTATTTTTAGAAAGACAATCACACATGTCGTAGTACTAAGATGTTTCCAGTCTAAATGGATACTTCAAACTACAGACATATTTGCAAATAAAAGGAAAGTGACTTCAAAACTAAAGTACAGTATTTGCAGTTTGATGGTACAATTTAAATGGACTAGTAATCAATTAAATTCATATATAGATATTTCCCCAAAACAAAGATATACAGGATTAAACGAGACACAAACTGAATAGTGAAAGTGCTGAGTCATCAACAGGCACACAAACAGAATTAAAATTTTGCTACATTTTGGATGAATTCTTTAACAAGCTAGAATACCTCCCCTCTCCCAAAACCAACCTGTGCAGTTACATTGTGCTCCTGAACACACAATACCAGGGTTGTGTGGGAGTGGAGAGCACTTTTTTTTTTTTTAGTTGGGGCAGCTCTCCATCCAGTTCAGATAATGATAGCTGTAGAAAAGCCAGAAGCATCACTTTAAGATTGGAAGAAATGCCTCCCACAGGTGAGAGTATTAAAAGCCTAGTAGTTAACTGCTGAAGCATTTGCAACAAAGTGTCAGAGTTTGAAGCAATTTTGGGATGCAGTGAAGGTCACATTATACTAGATACAGAGAGCTGGTTGAAATCTGAAATTAACAGCAAAGCAATTTAGGAGGAAAATTTAAGTATTTATCAAATGGATAGACTAATGGGAAATGGATGTGGTTTATTTGTAGCAACAGACAAGAAACTAATATCCACCGAGACAGAAATTGAAGCTGCATGTAAGTTTGTTAGGGCAAGACTCAGTATCAGTGGTGCACATAACATGGTAATTGGATCCTTCTATTGCTCATCCGACTCAACCCCTGATGTAACCAAAAACTTTAGAGAAAACCTCAGTTCACTTGTACATAAGTTCCCCAATCAGACTGTTATCATCAGTGGAAATGTTACAATGTGCCAAGGAGGAATTAGATAGGTGGAAAAGGGTGAAGGGTGGTGGGGAATGGGAACTGGCAGTTGGCAAGAAGGCAGCTAGGAAGAGGAGGTATTTAGACAGTTTTATTTTGCGTATATGCAATAGATTTGACCAACTGTCAGAGTTGAGTGTAGAGGAGCCTCATGTAGCTGTAGATGTAGGGAACATGCAGCAGTCCTCAGTAATTAGGAGGCCTAGGTTAGTTGCAAAGTCTAGCAGAAAGAAGAAGATTCTGCTGCTAGGTAGTTCTCATAGTAGAGGTGTGGGCTAGCAGTTGCAGGAAGTGTTGTGGAGTGAGTACGAGGTCACCAGCATTGTGAAGCCTATTGCAGGGTTGGCTCAAGTGACTCACAGCATATGGGGGTTATGTAGGAATTTTACGAAGGAGGATAAGGGAGTAACAGTGGGTGGAGCAAGGAACAGTCTTGATAGGGACAGGGAATATGATGTAGGTGATGACCTGGTAAAGATAGCTACTCAAACTGGTGGCACTAATGTGCATTTCATGCAGCTGTTTCAGCGTCATGATCGGCCTCACCTTAATGCGGCTGTTAGGCGTGTTAACATGGGCTGAGGAGGGCCCTGATAGCAGAGGGGATGGGTCACATCTTAGTGGTGCCATTTGGGTCTATCAGTAGATTGGGTTTCACTAGACATGGCCTGCATCTCAATAGGTGTGGGAAGGTGAGGCTGGCTAAGCTTATAGGTGACAGGGTAGTGGGTGGTGGTGGAGTCACTCATAGAAAAATTCCTGTAGTAGTTAGTGTTAGAGCTGCACCTTTTTTTAGACTGAAGTCAGCTGATAGGTATATCTGCTTAAAGGAAGTCCCTCTAACTAAGGGCTCACGTTCCAAGGATGTAACGTTTCCAAGTAGAGAAGGAATCAGCATATTTCATCAAAATATAAGAAGTATTATAGATAAAGTTAGTGAACTGCTTATAGATGTTTACTCTGAAATTACTGGTATATCAGAGCACCACTTAAATAATTTGACAATTCAGAGGCTTCCTTTACCAGGATACAGATTAGCTGGCTGTTTCTCAAGGAGTTCCTTGCGAGGTGGGGGAATGGCTATGTACATAAAAAACAGTATTCCATTTGAGTCCATAGATGTATAACGACACTGCACCGAACAGATATTTGAATGTTGTGCAGGGGCAGTTGAATTTACTGAAACTAAACTTATAATTGTTGTTGTTTATAGGTCCTCTAACTCTGACATCAGAGCATTTCTGCTCAAGCTAGAGAGGGTTCTTGATTCACTTTGTAGGAAGTACCAGAAATTAGTTATATGTGGTGACTTCAATATTAATTTTGTATATGATGGTGCAAGATGTTGGTAGATCTCCTAAATTCATATGAGCTAATGCAGACTGTGTGATTTTTTTTCAACTAGGGTGCAGGGGTATAGTAGCACAGCCATAGACAATATTTTTATTCATTCTTCATTTCTAGATGGGCATTCTGTTAGTAAAAGCGTGAATGGCCTTTCAGACCATGGTGCACAAATTTCAACACCGAAAGGCTTTTGTACTCAAACCAATGTCATATTTAATTACAAACTATTTAGGAAAGTTAATCCAACAGCAATAGAAAGTTTTTTAAACCTCATCAAGGAACAATAGTGGCTGGATGTTTACAGTGCTGGTAACATAGATGATAAATACAATGCTTCCCTTAACACATTTCTCATGCTCTTTGAGAGTTGCTTTCCATTAGAATATTCTAAATGGGGTACTAGTGTGGTGTCACCGCCAAACACCACACTTGCTAGGTGGTAGCCTTTAAATCGGCCGCAGTCCGTTAGTATACGTCGGATCCGCGTGTCGCCACTATCAGTGATTGCAGACGGAGCGCCGCCACACGGCAGGTCTAGAGAGACTTCCTAGCACTCGCCCCAGTTAGACAGCCGACTTTGCTAGCGATGGTTCACTGACAAATTACGCTCTCATTTGCCGAGACGATAGTTAGCATAGCCTTCAGCTACGTCATTTGCTACGACCTAGCAAGGTGCCATTACCAGTTACTATTGATGCTGTAAAACATGTACCATCAAGAGTGATGTTCACCAATTATGGATTAAAGTTAAGTATTCCAGCAGCTACGTTCGTTTTTTGTTAGTATAATTCCCTTGTCTTGTTCCAGACCTCACGCCAGCCTGCGTGAGCTTAAGCACGTGCCTTTCGGCTTCCTCCTAGTGGATTGGCTGTCTTGCCAGTCCACAACAACTAGCATTAATAGGCAGCCCGTGTGGCTGACTAGTGGGATAAGGATATCTTGTAGAACAAAGCGGGAATTACATCAAAATGTTAGAAGTAGTCACAATCAAGCTACAGTAGCCCATTACAAACAGTTTTGTAAGGTGTTTAAAAACGTTATTAGGAAGGCAAAGAGTATGTGGTAAGCAAATACAATAGCTTATCACAGGATAAAATTAAAACCATATGGTCAGTTGTGAAGGAAGTGCCTGGTCAGCAGCACAAGGTCGGCAATATAAAGTCAGTTTGTAGTAAAAATATTTCTGTTACTGATAAATCAGATATATGTACAGTATTTAACAATCATTTTCTGAGCATTGCTGGTGAATTAAATAAAAATTTAGTTTCTTTAGGAAATCATATAACTTTCTTGGCAAATGCCTTTCTGAGATTGATGCCTGAAATACTCCTCTGTGATACAGACAACAAGAGGGAGATTGAGTCAATAATAAAATCACTGAAGACTAAGGACTTTCATTGTTATGATGGAGTGTCTAGCAGAATATTAAAGTACTGTGCTGTAAATGTTAGCCCAGTATTTAGCCATATTTGTAATTTTTCCTTTAGGAATGGTCAGTTTCCTGGGCAATCAAAGTACTCAGTAGTAAATCCGCTTTATAAAAAGGTTGAAAGGGATAATGTAGATAATTTTAGACCTATTTCTACGCCATCAGTGTTTGCGAAAGTTACTGAAAAGGCTGTGTGTAAGGATAATTGATCATTTCATATCACACGATTTGCTATCAAATGTACAGTTTGGCTTTAGAAGTCGTTTAACAACTGCTATCAAATGTACAGTTCGGCTTTAGAAGTTGTTTAACAACTGAAAATGCTATATTCTCATTTCTCTGTGAGGTACTGGATGGGCTAAACAAAAGGTTTAGAATGCTTGGCATATTTTTTGCTTTAACTAAGGCATTTGATTGTGTTGATCACATAATATTGCTCCAGAAGTTGGAGCATTACGGAATATGGGGAGTAGCTCACAACTGGTTCACCTCTTACTTTAGCAACAGGCAGCAAAAGGTCATTATTCACTATGTTGATAACGACTGTGATGTGGGGTCTGAGTGGGGTACTGTCAAATGGGGTGGGGTGGGGGGTGGGGGGGTGAGGGGTGCCCCTGGGATTAGTGTTGGGGCCTCTCCTGTTCCTTATTTATATAAATGATATGCCCTCTAGTATTACGGGTAACTCTAAAATATTTCTGTTTGCTGATGACACTAGCTTGGTAGTAAAGAATGTTGTGTGCAACATTGGCTCAGTTTCAAATAGTTCAGTACAGGACCTAAGTTCATGGCTTGTAGAAAATAAACTAATGCTAAATCACAGTAAGACTCAGTTTTTTCAGTTTATAACACACAATTCAACAAAACCTGACGTTTTAATTTCACAGAATGGGTATATGGTTAGTGAAACTGAACAGTTCAAATTCCTAGGTGTTCAGATAGATAGTAAGCTGCCGTGGAAAGCCCACATTCAGGATCTTGTTCAAAGACTTAATACTGCCATTTTTACTATTCGAATGGTATCAGAAGTGAGTGATCGTTTGACACGAAAATTGGTCTACTTTGCTTATTTTCATTCGCTTATGTTGTATGGTGTTATATTTTGGGGTAACTCTTCCCATTGTAAAAGGATATTTTTGGCTCCGAAATGGGCGGTTCAGGCAATAAGTGGTGTAAGTTCACAAACCTCTTGTTGACCCCTGTTCAGAAGTCTGGGTTTTTTGACACTGGCCTCTCAATATATACCGGGTGCTCAAAAAGTCAGTATAAATTTGAAAACTTAATAAACCACAGAATAATGTAGACAGAGAGGTAAAAATTGACACACGTGCTTGGAATGACATGGGGTTTTATTAGGGGGGGGGAAGTTCACAAAATGTCAGACAGATGGCACTGGACAGCAAAACGTCAGTAACTGCGCATGACAATCATGTATAAAAGGAGCTGTAATGAGAGAGAGAATCAGATGCGCCAGCAGTCGCAGCATGTTGACGTTACCTGAAAAGGCGCTTTTAGTGAAGCTGTATTATCAGAATGGGGAATGTGCTAGTTCAGCGTTACGACCCTATCGCCATAGGAAGGGGATTCGAATGGGTAAAGGTCTGTTGACAAATGCAGCTGTGGCGAGAATGGTTTCGAAGTTCGAAGCCATGGGTTGTTTAGACGATAGACCCTATAGTGGCTGACCGAGCACAAGGCATAACGCTGCTGAGACAGTTCAGGAAGAAATTGAGACTGTAGTGGGTTCGTCTATGCATGGGGAAGTCAGCGCTCGTGCAGTCGCACATCGCACCGGCATTCCATACACTAATGTTTAGTTGGCATTTAGGCGTACCCTCAGATGCTATCCTTATAAAATCCATCGACATCATGAACTGTACTTGGGGATTTAATGAAGCGGAGGGCATTTGCGGTGTGGGCGTTTCAAAAGATCGCGGAAGATGACGATTGGTTGAGTAACGTATTGTGGACCGACGAAGCTCATTTCACGCTCCGAGGGTCTGTCAACACCCACAACTGCAGAATTTGGGCTACCAAAAATCCTAGAAATGACATGGAAACTCCATTGCACGACAAGGAAGTCACAGTATGGGTTGGATTTACCACATCTACCATTATCGGGCCTTTTTTCTTCAAGGAAATGCATGATTCTGGTTTTGTAATTGCTACCGTGACGGGTGAGAGGTACGCCGATATGTTACAGAATCGCATCATCCCCAGCCTGGCTGATAAACACCTGCTGGAACGTACGATGTTTATGCAGGATGGTGCTCCACTCCATATTGCTAGATGCATGAGAGATCTCTTGCGCACGTTGTTTGGTGATTATCGTGTGCTCAGCCGCCACTTTCGTCATGCTTGGCCTCCCAGGTCCCCAGACCTCAGTCCGTGCGATTATTGGCTTTGGGGTTACCTGAAGTTGCACGTGTATCATGATTGACCGACAGCTCTAGGGATGCTGAAAGACAACATCCAATGCCAATGCCACACCATAACTCCGGACATGCTTTACAGTCCTGTCCACAACATTATTCCTTGGCTACAGCTATTGTTGAGGAATGATGGTGGACATATTGAGCATTTCCTGTAAAGAACATCATCTTTGCTTTGTCTTACTTTGTTATGCTAATTATTGCTATTCTGATCAGATGAAGCGCCATCTGTCGGACATTTTTTGAACTTTTGTATTTTTTTGGTTCTAATAAACCCCATGTCATTCCAAGCCTGTGTGCCAATTTGTACCTCTCTATCTACATTATTCCATGATTTATTCAGTTTTCAAATTTATACTGACTTTTTGATCACCCGGTATATTCCTTACTGCCATTTCTTGTTAACAATATTAGCTTATTTCCAAGAATAAGCAGCTTTCACTCGGTTAATACTCAACAGAAATCAAACCTGCATTTGGATCGGACTTCCTTAACTCTTGTGCAAAAAGGTGTGCAGTATACTGCTGCATTCATTTTCAATAAGCTACCACTAAAATTCGAAAACTCTTAGCAGTAATCCACGCGCTTTCAAATGAAACTGAAGAGTTTCCTCATGAGTCACTCCTTCTGTTCTGTCGAGGAGTTCCTTGAAAAATTAAGCAGATTCTTATTGTACTGTTGATTGTGTTTACTTAAACTTATGGAGTGACTTTTTTGGGTTCATAAACATTTATTTTTATCTGTTATTACTTTTATGTTTTAATTTCATGTACTGATACATTCCATGACCTCAGAGATTTGCTCCTCAATTTGGTCCTAAAATAAAATAAAGATAACATGCCAGGGACACCTGTTGGGGTCTGATACCCAAAAAGACGTCTGATCTTTGTCCAGACTTGGGAAGGTGATGTATGGCACCCACTGGTCGACACGTACCTCTCCCAACACTCATGTTTCCGACGTTTTATAAGCTGTTGAATGCAGGCACAGAGCCACTTAAAGACTTTTAGTTGCTCTAGGGAAGGGTGCCACTTATGTTGCTGTAGAGCTCGCCGATGCTCTTTAATTGCCTCAGCGACTTCCAACGACCACCAAGGAACTGTTTTTCGCCAGGGGCACCCTAAACAACTAGAGATCAAGTTTTCCATTGCAGAAACAATCGTTGTAGTGACGTGCTCAACGACAACATCGATGGCACCATGTGGGGGGAGATTCAGCAGTGACAGCAGAGGTGAAGACTTCCCAGTCTGCCTTGTTTAAAGCCCATCTGGGTAGGCATCCCTGGGCATGATGCCAGAGGAGTAACAGGAAGATGGGGAACTGGTCACTCCCACACAGGTCATCATGTGCTCTCCAGTGGACAGATGGGTAAAGGCCAGGACTGCAATCCGAGAGATCAATGGCTGAATATGTGCTACATGCCACACTGAAATGTGTGGGAGCACCTGTATTTAAGAGAGAGAGGTCGAGTTGTGATAGTAAATTTTCGACCTCCCTACCTTGGCCAGGAAGCATGGTGCCAACCCACAAGGGGTTATGCGTGTTAAAAATCTCCCAAAAGTAGGAAAGGTTTAGGGAGTTGATCAATCAGTGCAGCCAATACGTTCAGGGGTATTGCACCATCTGGAGGAAGATATACGTTGCAGACAGTTATTTCCTGCATCGTCCTTATCCTGACAGCCACAGCTTCAAGAGGGGTTTGAAGGGGCACAGGTTCACTACATACCGAGTTCAGGACATAGATGCAAACTCCACCTGACACACTATTATAGTCATTACGGTTCCTGTAATATCTCTTATAGCCATGGAGGGCAGGGGTCGGCAGTGCCGGGAACCAGGTTTTCTGGAGGGCAATGAAGAAAGCAGGTGTAAAGCTTAACAGTTGCCATAGCTCAGCCAGGTGGTGGAAAAAACCTCCGCAATTCCACTGGAGGATTACGTGATTGTGAGACTTGGAAGGCATGAAACACTCAATGAGGCAGTCTATGCCTCAGGATCACCTACTGTCACCAGATGAGTACCTGTGCAATCGACATCTATTGTGTCTGAGGGCCCAGTGAGATCTAGGTCCTCAGCGGACGCCAGAATCTCCACCTCATCCTCAGACACAGAGTTTGTAGGTAGTGGTGGTGTGTTAGGTTTCTCTCACTGTTCCTTAGGTTTGTTCAGATGGGAGCACTTTACTGCTTGAGTCTCAGGGACTGAGGAGGACTGTGAAGCCCTACGACCAGCTACCTGTGGTTGCTTCAGCCACTGGCGGCTGTCAGCTTTGTCACTGGTAGGAACCTGGGAAGGGAGTGACCCAAGGGATCCCTTCCCGGTGAGAGGAGCTGAAGAAGACTTATGCTTCTCCAGCTGAGAAGTGGGGACTGACATCCCCGATGGTTGGGCGGGTGTTGCTCCTGATTTAGGTTGTGCAGGAGCAACACTGAGGGAAGTGCCTCCCACCATCAAGGGGGCAGGTGGAGTCTGACGGCTCTGAGAGCCAACTGTACATGGCAGAATGGAAGATGGTGGAACCGCTGTCTTAGCAGCGGTGTAGATTGATGTCATATACATAGGATGTAGCCTCTCATATTTTCTGTTAGCCTTAGCGTAGTTCAGTCGGTCCATGGTCTGGTATTCCATTATTTTCCTTTCTTTCTGGAGAATCCTGCAGTCTGGTGAGCAAGGTGAATGGTGCTCTCTGCAGTTGACACAGATGGGAGGCGGGGCACAGGGAGTATTGGGATGTGAAGGACATCCACAACCCCGAAAGGTGATGCTGTAAGTACAGCAGGAAGACATAAGGCTGAACTTCCAGCACTTAAAGCACCACATCGAGGGAGGGATATATGGCTTTACATCACAGTGGTAGACCATCACCTTGACCTTCTTGGGTAATGTGTCACCCGCGAAGGTTAAGATGAAGGCACTCGTGGCAACCTGATGATCCCTCAGACCCTGGTGGATGCTCCGGAGAAAATGGACAACTCGCTGCTCTAAATTGGTGCAGAGCTCATCATCTGACTGCAAAAGAAGGTCCCTGTGAAATATGATATTCTGGACCATATTTAAGCTCTTATGGGGTGTGATGGAAACAGAAACATCCCCCAGCTTGTCTCAGGTGAGTAGTGTCCATGACTGGGCAGAGGGTGCTGTTTTGATCAAGACTGACCCTGACTGCATTCTGGACAAGCCCTCCACCTCCCCAAACGCTTCGCTTTTCCCCAAAGTTGTCTTTAATTTTCCTGCAGGTGGTATCTATCTTTCCCTCCATAAATAAGTTTCTAAATCATTTGCCCTCTAGTCATCCCCTTCTTAGCAATACTGCACTTCATGTCAATCTCATTTTTTAAACATTTTATTCCTTTTCACCTGCTTCATTTAAAAATTTTCTCCTTTCACCCATTCATCTTTCCCCTGTTCTAGTCAACCATTGTATAACGCTCCCTCTGAAGCTTTCAACCATCTATGGTCCTTTCAACTTATCCAGGTTTCATCTCCTTAATTTCCAATTTCTTCAGTTTTAATCTACAGTTCATAACCAATTAATTTGGACAGATTCCACATTTGCCCCTGGAAATGCCTTACAATGTAAAATCTGGTTCCTACAGACTCATCTGCATCTACATCGTTACTCTGCATTTCACACTTAAGTCCCTGGCAGAGGGTTCGTCAAACCATTTTCATACTACTTCTCTACCATTTCACTCTTGAATGGCATGTGGGAAAAAGGAACACCTAAATCCTTCTGTTCGAGCTCTGATTTCTCCTACTTTATTATGATGATCATTTCTCCCTACATAAGTGGGTGTCAATAAAATATTTTCGCATTTGGAAGAGAAAGTTGGTGACTGAAATTTCGTAAATAGATCTCACCGCAAAGAAAATCGCCTTTGTTTCAGTGACTGCCACCCCAACTTGCATATCATATTAGTGACACTCTCACCCCTATTGCACGATAACACGAAACGGGCTGCCCTTCCTTGCACTTTTTTTATGTTCACCGTCAATTCTACCTGGTAAGGATCCCACACCAAGCAGCAACATTCCAGCAGAGGATGGACAAGTGTAATGTAGGCTGTCTCTTCGGTGGGTTTGTCGCATCTTCTAAGTATTCTGCCAACAGAGCACACTCTTTGTTTTGCCTTCCCCACAATATTATCTATGTGGTCTTTCCAATTTAAGTTGCTCGTAATTGTAATTCCTAGGTATTTAGTCAAATTGACAGCCCTTAGATTTGCATGATTTATTGTACACCCAAAATTTATCGGATTTCTTTTAGTACCCATGTGGATGACCTCGCACTTTTCTTTGTTTAGTGCCAATTGCCACTTATCCCACCATGCAAAAATTCTCTCTAGATCATTTTGTAATTGGAATTGATCGTCTGATGATTTTATTAGACGGTAAATTACAGCATCATCTGCAAACAGTCGAAGGGGGCTGCTCAGATTATCACCTAGATCATTTATGTAAATCAGGAACAGCAGAGGGCCTTAGACACTACCTTGCGGAATGCCAGAAATCATTTCTGTTCTACTCCATGATTTACCATCTATCACTACGAACTGTGACCTCTCTGAGAGGAAATCACGAATCCAGTCACACAACTGAGACGATACTCCATATGCATGCAATTTGATTAATAGTCGCTTGTGAGGAACGGTATCGAAAGCCTTCTGGAAATTTAGGAATATGGAGTTGATCTGAGATTCCTTGTCGACAGCACTCATTACTTGATGGGAATAAAGAGCTAGCTGTGTTGCACAAGAATGATATTTTCTGTCCGTGTTGGTTATGCATCAGTAAGTCATTTTCTTCAAGGTGATTCATAATGTTCGAGTACAGTATATGCTTCAAAATCCTACTGCAAATTGAGGTCAGTGATATGGGTCTGTAATTCAATGGGTTACTCCTATTTGCTTTCTTGAATAATGGTGTGACCTGTGCTACATTCCAGTCTTTAGGAACAGACCTTTCATCAAGTGAGCGGTTGTATATGATTGCTAAGAAAGGCGCTATTGCGTCTGCATACTCTGAAAGGAACCTGATTGGTATACCATCTGGACCGGAAGACTTGCCTTTCTTAAGTGATTTGAGTTGTTTTGCAACACCTAAGATATCTACTTTTATGTCACTCATGCTAACAGTTGTTCTGGTTTCGAATTCTGGAATATTTACTTCATCTTCTTTCGTGAAGGAATTACGGAAAACTGCATTTAGTAACTCAGCTTTAGTGGCACCATCATCAGTAACATTTCCATCACTATTGGGCAGTTGACTGTTTTTTTGCCACTGGTGTACTTTACATATGACCAGAATTTCTTTGGGCTTTCTACCATATTCTGAGACAATGTTTCATTGTGGAAACTATTAAAAGCATCTCGCATTGACATCTGTACTAAATTTCGAGCTTCCGTGAAACTTAGCCAGTCTTGGGGACTGTTCTGAATTTGGCATACTTTTTGCGTTGCTTCTGCAACAGTGTTCTGACGTGTTTTGTGTACCACGGTGGATCAGTCCCACCTCTTATTAACTTATGCGGTATGAATCTATCTATTGCTGACTATATTGTATCTTTGAGTTTGAGCCATATCTGGTCTATACTTACATAATTAGCTTGGAAGGAATGGAGACTCTCTCTTAGGAAGGCACCAAGCGAATTTTTATCTGCTGTTTTAAATAGATATATTCTGCATTCATGTTTAGTGGTTTTGGTTGATATGGTTTTTTTAGCCTTGCTACAATGACCTTGTGTTCACTAATCCAACCGGCATATGGCAGCACGGGGGGGGGGGGGGGGGGTGAGGGGTGGTGTGTGTGTGGGGGGGGGGAGGGGGGGGAGGGGTGGTGTGTGTGGGGGGGGGGAGGGGGGGGGGGGAAGAAAACTGCACAGTGGACACATGACCTGCCACCTGCATGGCATGTGTATGAAGCAATTCCCCATTCTGGGTTAGAAGCACCTGCATATGCCCATGCTGTTCCTGCTCCTACTTCTGTAGATGCAACATTTTCTCCCAGCATTGCAGAAATGCTAAATCCATGGTGGCCCAAAATTAATTCTATGAAAAGGGATGAAAAAAAATAGAAGCATCACATGTGTAAGAACATCCCATTCTTGTCGCCACATTACTACCTTCACAGGTGTGACAATGCTGCTAAATAATACTGTTGGCATACTGTCAGGCCAACGGTGGCTCAACAAGCAGACGAACAGAATCCCACAAGAGGAATTGAAAACTTTCCATGAAGATCAACCTAAGGGGGAAAAAGAAAGTCTGAAACTAAGAAGAGATGTGGACAGGGCTCACATGACACGTGGCAGGCACAGGAGGCTGACAGGTGAGCACACAGAAATGGCACTAGGAAAGGTCTGCAGTGGTTGAACTCAGCCTTACTGTTGCCAGGAAGCAAACAGTGCATTCAATATATCTGCCCATACAACACTTTGGGCATGCAGCCCATCAAACCCCCTCACCACAACAGTTGTCCGAATTAGTTTGCTGCACTGTCCATTCCATCTCAAGTGCCTCCATTGTGATGTCCACTGGCACAGATACTAAAACTTCATTTCAAAATAACTTGTAACACTGGATAAAGTTCAGTCCACAGATCCAAAGGTGGGAAAATATGGCAGGTAGTCTTATGTAATGAAATTATAGCTGGCGAGATGATTTTCGATCAATAATAATAACCAGTATCAAATTTTGTAACACAATTATGTCTTGATTCAACTTATTCTCTGCTGGGAAACACACATTTGTTGCCATTTATGAACAAACATTAGTGAGATTACCAAATTGAATCTCAAAGAAATGGTGCAAGGTAATAATATATGAAGAACAGGAGAAAGGAAAAAATAAAGGAAACATCTCAGAAAGGAAAATGGAAACATCTGTCAAAGTGGATTTGTCTAAGCCTATAGTGGTGTCCCATAAAAACTGAATATATGTTGACCACAATTCTGTAACAAAGAGAGTTAACTGCAAACAATACTACAGTGACATAAAACATAAAATATGGAGACTGTGAGGATTTACCATGCAGAATTAATAATCTTTCTGTTAAATCTAGATGAATTTGCTCAACATAAAAGATTGAAAAATAAAAATTCTTTGTAGCTCCAGTGTGGGGATATATTGTTATTTAGTGAAATTACGGCTACAACTTCACAATGTTTGTTTAAGGAGAAATACTATGACACTTTCGAATCAATGGGGTAAATGTATGTAACAGTATGCTGTGGCTGCTTCTGGAATCTCATATAAGAAAACATTATTTTCAAATATATAACAGTGTACAATATTTGTATGAGCAATCAAATTGAATTGAATTGGTGTCCCTTGCTGCAGCTACTAACACAGTGACATGTAATTTTGCAACTGAGTGCAGTACACAATGATAGGATTTTTAAATGCTTGGTGAAATACCTTCAGACTTCAAGAAAATGTAATAATTCCAATTCCAAAGAAAGCAGGTGCTGACAGGGTGAGTATTAATGAACTATCAGTTCAATAAGAAATGGTTGCAAAATACTGACATGAATTCTTTGTAGAAGAATGGAATAACTGGTGGAAGCTGACCTCAGGAAAAATCAGTTGGATTCTGGAGAAATGTGTGCACATGCGAGGCAGTAATGATCCTACAATGTCTCTTAAAAAATAGGTTACGGAACGGCAAACCTACACTTGGAGCACGTGTAGACTTAGAGAAAGCTTTTGACGATGCTGAGTGGAGTACTTTCATTGAAATTCTGAAGGTATCGGGGATAAAATACTGGGAATGACAGGCTATTTATAACTTGTACAGAGACAGGTTTGTAGCCTACCCCCATGTTTTTTAATCTGTGCACTGAACAAGAAGTAAGGGAAACCAATGAAAAATTTGGAGAAGAAATTAAAGTTTAGGGAGAAGAAATAAAAGCTTTGAGGTTTGCAAATGATACTGTAATTTTATCAGACACAGCAAAGGACTTGGAAGAGCAGTTGAATGGAATGGATAGTGTCTTGATGGTTGGTTGGGTTGGAGAGAAAGGGAGAAAGGGACCAAACTACGGGGTCATCAGTCCCTTTTCCCCACATTCAAACAGGTCGCGGAGTAAAACTATTCCCCGAAAAGAGCCTGGGGAGTAAGAAAGATGGAAAACTAACAGGGAACACCACTAGAGAAAATGACAGAAGCAAGACAAAAGGAGAAAGTGTGCACTAAGTGGTAGAAGACATTAAAATAATATAGCAGATGGCCTGGACTGGCTGAAGGCGGATGACCCAGCCACTGTGCAACACACTAAAATCTCCAACCTAAAAGACAAGGCTAGAGGAACACAGATAGGGAAAAGACAAACACCAAGGCGAACAAACAGGAAAGAAAGAATGAGGAAGAGTTATAATGGAGACAGGGTGAAGGCCTGAGAGAGATGGCCAGACACCCACCCTTAGATTGTGTGATGAAAAGCCCCCTCATGAAAAAAATGTACAATCAGATCAGCCATTGAGGTACTGTCTCCCAATACCCTACACAGTGTGGTGGGAAGGTTAAAAGCCTGCCGCAGAGCAGCTAAAATTGGGCAGTCCAAGAAGATATGGAGAACAGTCTAGTGGGGACCACTGTGCCACTGAGGTGGGTCCTCGCAATGGAGGAGATGACCATGAGTCAGCCAAGTGTGGCCAATTCAGAGCTCACAAATGACGATGGAGTCCCTGCGAGTGGCTAGCATGCATGACCGCCTTGCATTCATTGTCTCCTTGACAACATGTAGTTTATTTGGTGTACCGAGGGGTGTCACTCAGTATTCCAGATCCCGAAAACTTTACAGCGTAAGACCGATCGGTGATCAGTTTCCAGTGTGCCTATTCCCAGAGCTGGTTTACCAGTAGCACATTCATTTCCCAGGATCTCGACATGTCCTGCGGCCCAAATGAAGGGCACTGAATGTCCACTGTTTCCAAGGGCATAAAGAGTCTCCTGGATAGTTGTTACCAAAGGATAGTGATGGAAGTGCTGGTTGACAGCTTGTAGGCTGCTTAAGGTGTCATTACAGATGACAAATGTCTCTCACCTGTGCAGGAGCGGATATGCTCATGAGCGCTAGAGACGACTACCGATGAAAACGCTGCAGCCATGCGGAAAGGAGTGCTGTTTGACCATCAACCATACAGCCATTGCTGGAGACTATTTCAGAGCCCTGGAACTCGCTGAGAATAGAGAGAATTGCTCGTGGAGGGCCTCAGGTGGAACCGAGCCTTTTGGGCCT